>NW_021604761.1:1587736-1626012 GCF_004785775.1 Grammomys surdaster | reverse complement strand
ATGTCCCATTAATCCCTATTCAGTGTCCAACCACTTTCCAGTTCCTGAGTTCCTAAGTCTTCCACAGCCCTTTAGAACCAGCATGGTCAGGTGTGTCACAGCAACAGCCTTCTCCCTGGTGCCCACTGCTGTCTTGGTTACTTTCCTATTGCTGTGCTAAGATACCATGGCTAAGAGAACATGAACAAGAAATCATTTAATGGGGAAGGAGAGAGACAAAGAGAGAGAGGAAGAGAGAGACAGAGAAAGAAAGCCTGGCAGTTTGAAACCTTAAAGGCCATTCCCAGTAATACACCTCCTCCAATAAAGCCACTGTTTGTGAGCAGGTCAGCCAACTGGGAACCAAGCACTCTGATACATGAGCCTATGGGGGCCAATCCCATTCGACCCACCACAGCTAGCCTTAGTTGTCTGACATGAAAATTCTGACACTGTGAATTCTATTTTCCTTGAAATGCTTCCTTTATACAACAAACCAATGTCACAACTCTCTGAGGAGTTGAAAGTCCCATTCACAGGCTCCAGTGTCACTGTTAACATACTAAAAGGTCACGCACAGCTCGGACAGATCACAGCAGACTAGACGGTTCCACGAGGGGAGGTTTATTAAGAGAGTGGGAGAGCGGGAAGTGAGAGAGAAGAGTAGAGAGGGTAGAGGCCGGCCTTGACTATGTGGAGAGAGGGGGAATGAAGGGGACAGGGGAGAGGACAACCTGCCTGCGCGGGGGGTCGAGGAGCAAGAGAGAGAGGAGCGGCCAAGCACCCCCTTTTATAGTGGGCAGGGTTACCTGCCTGTTGCCAGGTAACTGTGGCGAGGAGCGTACCTGGCTGTTGCCAGGTGACTGTGGAGGTGGAGTTTAACAGATTACTAACACATACAAGAGCCTTAAGGTAGATGAAAGTCATCCTTTCAAGGTTGTCACTGACTAAGGCAGAAAGATTCACCTTCGGATTGCTCACTGCAGAGGACATTTCATTTCATTGCAAAGCACCATGACACCTCCCTGGTGTATGAGCCTTTGAAGCTGCCATCCTGTGGTCTCACAGGCTGAGGTCTTGAACAAAGTCCTCTGTTTCTCTCCATTGTGAACACCAAAGCCTGTCATGAGGGAATGGCAGGTTGACTGTGGTGCAGGCACTCTTCCTGCTTGGTAGCAGCAGCTTGCTAATTCAAAGTCTGCACACAGTCTCTCCTGTGTGTATAGAGAGGGCAGGAAGGAAGGGACACAGAGAGACACAGAGGACGATGGGATAGATAAGTAGATAGATAGCAGTTCTCATCTGGGTGTTGTAACCCCTTTAGCAGTCAAAGGATGCTTTCATAGGGATCACCCTAAAACCATCAGAATTGTCAGATACTTACATTACCATTCATAACAGTAGCAAAATTACAGTTATGAAGTAGCAACAAAAAGAATTTTAGGATTGGGGTCAGCACAGCATGATTTACTGTGACAAAGGGTCACAGCATTAGGAAGGTTGAGAATGACTGAGATGGAAGGATTAATGGATAGATGGATAGATGGATAGATAGATAGACAGATAGATAGATGGCAGTATGAACATGAGATCTATTCTGTTTCCTATAAGTACCAGACTCCCATGAATTAGGGATGTATTTTGATGACATCACCTAATCCTCATTACTTCCCTTTCATAAAAGTCCATCTCTGGCTGGCGTTAAGCCTTTTACATGTGAATTTAAGGGTACGACTCATTCCCCAAGGCTCCATCAGGTACCCAACAGCAGATGCTGAACATAGTGGGTGTGAGATGTTGTGCGCTCTTTACCATCTATGTTCTTCAATACTGTTCTCTGAACTCATTCTTTTTCTTCCCAAGTCTTGAGGAGACAATTCATCCAGAACATCACTGAGTATCTACAGGACATGGTCAGCAGAAAAGACCTGCAGCTCCTGTTGACCAAAGATGAAGCCTGGAAAGTGTTGGTGGCAGAGGCTGAACTGTCGAGGTAATCTCCAGGGGACCCTCAGGACGTCCCCAGTTTTGCTGTAATCCCACATCCCTGTGCTCATCTACAGAGTTCACACTAGGCAAATATTTTGGTAGTGATGACACAGACCTTGAGTGAAGGCACCTTTGTCATGAGTCTGTCATGAAGTATATCTTAACATGACTTCACACACTGGCACCTACAGACTAAGGACCAGGCAGCATCTGTGATGATCAAGTGTTCCTTATAAAATACAAAGCCCTGCACATCTGTAAAATACTTCCCCTTGGTTTTTTAATGTAAGTCTGTGGTTTGACAAGACAGATCACAGGAGAACCCATCTTACAGTGAGACAGGCTGTCTTCCTGAAGCTCTGACCACTTCTGTTACAGAGATGAGGAAGCTTCACTGCATAAGGCTCTGAAGCTGCTCCTACAACTCCCCACCTTGGAGGACAAAGACAGACTTCAAAAAGAATTGCAGGACAGGAAGAGGTTTGTGGAAACTTTTCCTCAGTTGAAAAGGAAGTTGCAAGAAAACATCAGGAAGCTCCGAGCTCTGGCTGACCACCTTGACCAGGTACACAGGGGCTGCACCATCTCCAATGTGGTAACCAACTCCACCAGTGTTGCCTCAGGAGTCCTGAGCATCCTGGGTCTAGCTCTCGCACCTATGACTGCAGGGGGCAGTCTACTACTCTCAGCAACTGGGTTGGGGCTGGGGACAGTAGCAACTGTGACAGGAACTGCCACTGAGATTGTGGAGCAAACCAGCAGGTGGTCAGATGAAGCTAAAGCCAAGGACCTGATGTCAGACGCCATGGACACTCTGAACACAGTTCTTGTCATGGGTCAGAATGCACTCAAACTTGATAAAACCATTTATAATGTCATCAAACAATTGAAAACCTTGGGAAAACACATTCGGGCCATTAGGTTAGCCAGAGCCAACCCTCGCTTAGTAGCAGATGCCAGGCGCCTCATGACTTCTGCAAGAATCCCTGCCTCACGTGCTAGTCAGGTGCAGAATGCCTTTAAAAGCACTGTTCTAGCAATGACCAAAAAAGCTAGAATCAGGGATGCAGCCACTGCAGGTGTCTTCCTCGCAATGGATATGTATTCCCTTGTAAGGGACTTCAGGGATTTACACGATGGAGCCAAATCAGAGTCAGGCAAAGAACTGCGGGCCCTGGCTCAGGAGCTGGAGGAGAAGTTGAAAGAGGTTGCCCAGGTCCACAAGACACTCCTGGAGCCTTAGTGATAGCCACCCTAAAGAACATGGAGTTCGGTGGAGATGATCTGGACAGATTTGAGGCATTTTGTTAGAGGGAGAATGAGATGCTCAGTTGTCACTGTCCTCCTGACACAGTCTAGAATCATGTGGGAGCATCTCAGTGAGCGGTCCTCTAGTTCAACTTGTCCTGTGCACGTGCCCGGGAGAGAGGTTTCTAAATGACTCTAATTAATGTGGGTCACTTCCTCCACCATGGGTGGCAGTGTTCTCTAGAATTGGATTCTCAACTAGAAATGGATTCTCAACTATAAAATGAAAAGCCAAATAAACACCAGTAAGCATGTAGGCATGAATTCAATTACTATTGCTCTTAACTGGATGCAGTGTGGCTGGCTGCTCCCGTTCCTGCCTTGACTACTTCTCAGTTGGGATTTTCATTGCTGTGAACAGACACCATGACCAAGGCATCTTATAAAGACTTATAAAGACTAGCATTGCATTGGGTCTGGGTTACAGTTTCAGAGGTGTAGTTTATGGTTGGAAGCATGGCAGCTTGCAGGCAGACATGGCACTGGAGGAGCTGAGAGTTCTACATGTTGACCCAAAGACATCCAAGAGGAGACTGTTACAGTAGGCATAGCTGGAGATTAAGAGAACTCGAAGACTACCCTGACAGTGACACTTCCTCCAACAAGGCCCTATATCCTAATTAGTGCCATTCCCTGTGGCCAAGTATTCAAACACATGAGTCTATGTGACCATAAGTATTCAAACCACCACACTGAGCAAAGTAGAAAGTAGCAATTTGGAAAGACTGGTTCTGTTAAGATAGAGTTCCCAAAA
Source organism: Grammomys surdaster (assembly GCF_004785775.1). NCBI lineage: Eukaryota > Metazoa > Chordata > Mammalia > Rodentia > Muridae > Grammomys > Grammomys surdaster. The sequence goes on along the minus strand of NW_021604761.1, from coordinate 1,621,982 downwards.
GTGTGTGGAGCTTGGAAAAGGATGGAGTGACCAATCAGAGGCAACCTTTACACATCCCTGCCATCACCATGCCAGTGAATTGACACATCTCTGCCAGATCCTGTTTTATCAGCCCAGCTGAGTGGTTTCAGATCATAGGAGCTTCCTTCACCAGCCCCCTCCTCCACCACCCTGAGCCAGAACCTCTATCTGGGACGTGATCTCCTCACTTTTAGTTTTTATTTCTTTTTTTTTTTCCTTGAGGCTGTCATGTTGGGAGAGGAAGAGAAAATGCAAAGGTTTACCTGTCTTTTTAATAGGGAGCTATGGACAGCAGGAGGACCCAGGGAGGCAGGAAGTCTGATGGCTCTGCCACTTGGCACAGAGGGAGGGGTTATACACTGAAAAAGATAAAGGTGACATTCATCGGAGGCAGAATGTGCCTGCTCTTGTCTCAGCAGACAGCAAGGATGCCAAGCACATCTCTAATGTTCACAGCACTGAGATGCAGTTGTAAAGCCCCATGAGCCACTGACATTTCAGGACCGTGGAGGGAATGCAGGTCAGGGTTGTGACTCAAGATGGATGCAGTCAAGCCAAGCTGGATGCCTGGATGCACTGAGCCTCTGTTGTGTTAGCCAGCAGGCTCCCTGGACACTGGCTGCCCAACATCCCTGTATCATGATCCTTTCTCTCAAGATGTCAGAGGGCAAGTCCTCTGTTGTGTTTCTGTGTCATTTCTCACTCTATAGAGACTCACTTCCTCCAGACTCTGCCACCTGCATGCCCCACTAGGGAACTCAGTCAAACCCATTCCTGTCTGGCTGGGCTGAGCTCAGGTGGATTCCTCACCCATGAGTCAGGGACTTAGGGCACCATGAGACTTAGCTGTAGACGGGGCAAGACAAGCACCTAGACAGCATCATTCTTTTCCAAGATGTCTTCTTGTTTACTTCTCAATTCCCCAGAGAGCTTTAAGGATGGTCCTTTTCATGATGCCCCTGCCCAATTTGCACACAGGACAGAACGCCCCCCCCCAGACTATCTCTCTGGTTAACTGCTGGGTTGTTCTTCTCCGATGGGTTTGGTTGCCCTTAGGATAAAGATTTCACACTGCCCATAGATGCCTCTTGTATCCAGCAGTGCTCAAAGGTATAGCCATGCAGAGGGGCTGAGTCTGTGTGGGAATGTTAGGAGGAGGGGCAGAGAAAAGAGCAAAGACAATGGATGTGTTCTCCATTTCACTATTCACACGGGAGATGAGGCTACCAGGGCTTCCTGAGAAATCATCTGAAAACATCCTTAGATGATCCTTTCCAGGGAAAAGAGAGATGCCCAGCATGGATCTGCCTCATGGAGAGTATAAATCTCCTATTTGGATAGATTTGTGTTTATACCTATAGATGATGTTTTCCAGCCTTGAACAGACATGAAGTTGCCCCTCTCAAAACTTGTGCAAAGATCTCCAGAGACACAGGTTTTATGAATTGCCATTTATGCTTATGGGCACTGTTCCATGAGAGAGATGCCTTTAAGTCACTCATATTTCTATAAGCAACCTCTTAAGTATACTCCTGTAAGTGACCTGAATAAACTCACTTGGTTACTAACCTAGGCTCATGTAGGATCATTTTTTTGGTCTGTCACCAGCACCTTGCCATTCCTGGTGTAAATAGTCATTTGTTCACATCTCCTCAGGAAAACTCAGAAAACAATTTGAAACTCTTAGAACATGGTCATGTGAAGCAATTCTGGGTTATCATGCCAAGGGATGGGTGACTGACACACACCATGTGGTTGAAACAATTTAGGAAATCTTGCTACTTCATTAGACCAGGCAAAGACCCTGGAGAAACATGTGGAGAGTTGACAGCAGTGGCAGTTGCTCAGTGGGGACCCATCCAGACCAGCTTCCCTATGTCTACTGTCCTCAAGGCCAGATGGGGCCTGGGCAATTATCTTGTGGTATTTCACTCATCTTAGGCTCCAGGGGAAATGCAGGAATGAAAGCAATGGGGGATGGGAAACTGGAGGTAGCAACCAGAAAATCCCAGGTGCCAGGAAAGCAAGAGCCCCCCAGGACTCTTAACAGCAGGACTAGGGGAGTCTATGACTCTTGTCTGATGGTAGGACCCATTTCCTTCTATTGGATTGCCTTGTCTAGCCTTGGTATGTGTGTACCTAATCTTAGCATGATGTTAGATGCATTCAATTTATATTACTAGGAGACCTGAGCTTTTCTGAAGGGAATGGTCTGGGTGTATTGTAGAAGATGAATAAAATTTTAAAAGAAAAAACAACAGAGTTTTGAAGGTGTGGTAAAATACTCATGAGGCCCCCTCTAGTGACCACTGTGGTACGTGTGGTTCCAACATCTCCACCTCTAGATAAGAACTCTTTCCCTCTTGTGAACTGACACTGAACCTTTATGGGGTAATTCCTCTCTACAATTGGAAACACCACTGGCTTCTGCTTTGTGGGATCTCACTTCCCCATAGTCCTCATGAAGGAGGAATGCAGGGTTTGTCCTTCCACATCCAGCTTATTTAACTTATGCTAATGTCCCCAGGCATCATCAGGTTATATAGGGATCAGAATTTCCTGTCTATTCAATACTGAGACAGATCCAGGCCATTCTTTTGACTGTTATCAATAAAGTGTCTAGGACTATGGAGAACAAACATCTGCCTGTGTCTCTGTTATCATTTTTAATGCATTTACTCGGGTGTGTTGGCTGGATCATGGGATCTGGGGTGATTCTCCACACTGTTTGCAGAAGCCAGGTGTGGTGGATTTCAAGACTCTGCTTAGATATAGCAGTGATACCTGTCAACTCTCTCATGTCTTCTAACTAAGGGGAATAAGTGCATAGACCAGTTGTACCTTTAACACACGCTGCAGAGCTCCCTGGTGAGGTGATTTTCATAAGCCATCCCTAACCACCTGCCTCTTCTCCCCTCTCCCATGCAGGAATCTGCTGAACAGGATGCTGTATCCTCTCTCTGGCTAAATGTTCTTGGCTACTTCTGCAATCATCAGCAGAAAGTCTAAACTGTGATTTCAAGTGTTTCTGAATCAATCACTCATCCCGTTTTAAACTGCCATCCCAAAGCTACTGTGTTCATACAGCAACAGCAAATGTGTGTAGTGCTTTTGATGATGGTTCATGCAGCAAACTGAGGACAAAGTTATCTGTGCATCAACACAAAAATAATACACTCATCGGTTAGATTCTGTCATCTTTAAGTGCAGCTCTACAATTGGTTAGGGGCCAGAGGCCAAGAAGTGCTTGACTCTAAAACTTGGAACCTTCTTGAAACTGACAATTGTAATCTAGAGCATGACTTTTTTCCTAATGAGCAAAGACAGGTGGCCAGATGATGATCATCTTGGAGCAGTGGCTGTCCTTCTACACCCAGGAAGTCACCCAGGGCTGTCAGCACAGCTTGCTTACTCTCTTCTCTATGCTTTGCAGTCCTGGAAGGATTTTCTATCCTGGTCACGTAGACAATTTCAGAAACCACCAAGTCCCTTGTTCAATTAGAAGATCCTAGCCCTAGAAAAGGGAGAAGAGCTGACAGGTGAGTGTAGTTCTGGGGCCAAGCCTTGTCTCCAGTGAGCTGACTGTCACCATGTGACCACAATGGTCACTTCTTGGCTGCTGACCCCTCCACTAGGAGATGCCAGAATGAACACACGTCCTCCTAATTAATTAGTTAATTAATTAGCTCCTTCAGCAAATACTTCCCACTGCCTCAGGGTCACATTCCCTGAGCTTGAATTTGCCCCTAGATCAGCCCAACTCTTATGTGACAGCCACCTAAGTGGCCATTCTTGTCATGTCACTGGTCAAGCTCAGCTGACCTAGAGCAGATCTTCAGGATGTCCAGGTGGGATGGGCTCTGTTCATGAACCTCGGGTTAGAGATGCTTACTCCTCTCCCCCACCACGTGAGTCTGCAGCTCCATCCTGCTGCTCAACCCTGAGACTGTTGAAGAGACTATGGGCATTCCAGTCTACTCTGCACTCAGCAGAGGATCCACATCTCTGCTAGCCTGCAGCTCGTGTAGACCCTTTGACATCCCTGCATCTCACTGTGATGTTCTCTGTCTAGATAAAGTCATGCTGGAAAAGGAGGAGAGTCAGAGCAAGGGAATTCATCAGAAAAAACACTGCCAACAATCACTGTAAACTAGAAAACATGGTTCACTCGTGTTCCATAGCAACTGTCTGCATATATGGTGGTGAACTTTCCTTTCCCCATCTGAACCTGCCTTAGACTGATCAGTTCTTCTCTCTGGGTTGATGAACCTGACTTATGCTAAAAACATTTCAGTTAAAGTTACTACTCTGGGCAACACGTACCTGCTTTCACCTTTCACCTCGAGACAGTCATACATGAAGAGTTGTGTGTTATTATCAGGAGAAAAGGTAGCAGGGTTGAAGGTGGAGGGTTTCTGAAACCTTGAAGGTGGTGGTCCAGGAGCAAGACTGGTACTGGATTACATAGGTATTAGACAGCCAGCATTCTGGGATTGCTCAGAGGAGAGCCCAACCTCAGTGTAGGGTGCTGTGGGTATAAGATCCTGACCCAGAGTTAACTTGGTTTTGTTGTTGTTATGTTTGTTTATTAGATTACTGGTAGCCACCATAGACCTTAGACAGGTGGGCCATCCTGTGGCTACAGTGTCCAATTGTTTGGACAGGTATGTCACAGGGGGTTTTCATGGACCCAACGTTTGGTTTAAACCACCTTTTGTAATGTGTTTTGTTTCATGGACAAACAGGTGAAAAGGTTTGGAGACAGAAGTGCTAGGGTTGGCACTGAATTCAGAGCAGTTTTGAAGTCAGACTCACAAATGCCTTTTGTTTAATATCAGTCTGGATTAGAGCTTAGTGACCACTCCTCTGTTGTGCTGATGTCTTGCCATTTCTGCAAACTCTGATATCCAGAAGCAGCAATAACAAGCCACACTTTGGAACTCTTGGACAAACTTGTCTCTTAGTCTTTGGAGTTGGGATCTGAAGAATGGCTTTTGAACCAGGCTCCTCTTTTCTCCCCTCAGCTGGTAGCCAAGATAGAAAGCCTCTGGATGTACAGAGTTGGACTTTCTTAGCTGACATTCTGTAGCCCAAGGTCTGTAACTCTTGCAGAAGTCCCTCAGGGGCCTCTTTATAATTTATTGTAGTTTTAGAGGCTAAGAGGATGTCATTTACATATTGTAAGAGTGTGATCCCAGAAAGACTCTGACACAAGGGCAGGCAGGAGGTCAGCATTTAGTATCTCAGCAAACAGGATTGGAGAATTTTTAAATCCTTGGGGTAACCTTGTCCAAATAAATTGCCTACTACAATCTCCCTCAGGGCCTATCCATGTCAAATCAAAGGTGGGTTGTCTCACTTTGGTCCATGGGAGGCTGAAGAATTCAACTTTCATGTTCAAGGCAGAACACACCTGCTTCTCTGGAAATAGATCAGACTCATAAGAATCAGAGGTCCCAGGTTTCTTCACAGGCAGGAGAGGTATGTTCCAGGGTGACTGGCAGGGCACCAGGATGCTGGTCTCTCTAAACCAGGCAGTGTGGGCTGCAATTTCTCTTTTTGATTCCAGGCTCATTGAGTATTGTTTAATCTGGATGCAGGTGGCTGAACTGGTTAGTTGAACAATTATAGGAACTTGGTTTTGGCCAGGCATAGTGGGTTGGTTTCTGTCTACACCCCCAAGAATCATTGTTGTCAATGTGAGAGATAGTCCAACTGTATGTTTTAATTGGAGGCAGGGCGTTCAGGTAGAACATTTTCTTCTGGAGGAGGGCAGGACACCAAAATTTTCCAGGATATGTGTAAATCCAACTGCATCTCACCATCAGAGATGGTGATGGAGGCTTTCAGTTTATGCAAAAGGTCTTGTCTCTCAATCATTTCTCGGTTGTCAACTGAGCGACCTGTAGACAACAACATCTGTTTATGCCTTTACGTTTTTCTCTACTGTCTGGTCCAACTGGATGACAAAGGGAATCTTGCAGCAGCTATTTTCATTCTTTCTAAACAGGACCCAACAAAACCAATTTAAAGTCTCCTTGGTCAGTCAGTGTTGGACAGAAGGGAAAATCCATTCTGTGCAGGTTGCATGGCCCAGCACTGACCCTCACCCCACAACTTTCAGGGTGATTTTTCTACTTTTTTTTTTTGACAATGGTAGGTTTTGAGTTTTTTCATTAAGTACATCACTTGTTGGGAAGTTCACATCAATTACAAGAGAGGAAGAAGTGGAACTTCCTCTTTGGCCCAAAGAAATTTTTCCCATTTCCAGGGGCTGTTAGAGAGGGTGGTGAGGCAGGGGAGCAAAGGCAGTGTGTGGCTTGGGAAGTATTTCTCCTCCCTGTGTGCATTCTACTCAGATGGCAGACTACCCCCTCCCCGACATTCCCTCCCCACCTCTACACAGGACTGGGTCTGACTCAGCCCTTGAGTGGGAGTTAAGCAACGAAGCAATCGAGTGCTCTGGAAGTGGGAAAGGCAAAGGTTTGAGGGTTTTTCTGGATAACCTGGATCACCAAAAGGATTCCAGTCCCTTACAAGAGGACACATGTCATAAGGTTGGGGATGAGGTGAGGCCTCACACCCAAGAAAGCCATTTGTCAATACACCAAAATAGAACTGAGAGAAACACATAGAAAGACACACAGAGAGACACACAGTAAAGAAAACCAGAGGTGGTCACCACACATTCATACACCTGAGTTGACCAGAGAAGTCTAGTGATGCCTCACACATCCTGGACACTGGATCCATGGCCATATCAAGCCTCTCTTTATGTCCTAAACAGAAGGAGCCTTGACCAGGCCTCCAGAGGACTTTCTAATTTGTTTCCTTTTGGGGTGGAAGTGTCAGACTCCTCTCAAGCATTAGACAGAGGTTGACCAAAGGGACCTGGAACATCTCAGATCACAGAACTTAGGAGATCCTTGGACATTACACTCTTCCCTGCTCTGCAAATATCTGTGGGCCTTCCAGTAATATTATGGATATCCACTAGAGATGGCTACTCACACATGGGTTAGAGCCAATAGAAAGTATTTATTAGCCAGCCAGCAACTACAACAGTGTTCAGAATCTCAGAGTAGCCTCACACTCTTCTTAGGGTAAGGTGTTAAGCACAGTAACCATATCCTAAGTTGACATGCTTCTGTTAACAAGAACAGTTAGCCAGAAATGGAACTATAAAAGCCAAAAAGCAAGGTTAGTACATTCAGATACTTTCCCAGCACTATGAACTTTGATGGACTAGGTCTTTGTTTTCATTTTTTATGTGGTGCTGTCTATGCGCTGAAGTTACAGACTGAATTGTACTTCCATCATGGACTCAGCTATGCTTAGGTCTGAGGGCCTACTAAGGTCTAGGAGCCTATTTCACTGAGAGGATGTGATATTTAGTGGTTCCAGGTTCAGAGCTCCTGGTAGGCGAACCCATGAAAGCAGATGTCCAGACACTGTGCACTGCATCCTGGAGAAGCACCATGATCAACATCAACAGGACCCAGGAGGTTGCAGTCTTGCTGAGGCTGCAAGTGAGGAAGGAGGAACTGAACAGAGCCCACGAGGTACAGAAAGTGACCTGTGGCAGGTCCCCTAGTCTGTAGAAGCAGGTCTTTTCCCTCCAGACTATAGATACCTTCATTTTCAATGGGATCATCCAAGAAGAACCTAGAATGACATGACAAAGGTCACTCCTTTGAGTGGGTCAGCAGGGAGCATGGGATGAGTTTGTAACATCCAGCAAGCCACAAGTTTCCTGTGTTGTTTTGGTGGTGAGTTCTTTGTAAGTGGGGCTTTCTCTTTCATTTTCTAATTTGAGTATATAAGCAGGAGACAGCATTTAGGTATGCTTTGGATGCACAGATGGTCACTGGGTCCACACAGCTGAGGACTGCCTGTTGAAGATTCCTGGTAAGTTGGGGAATGTCTAAGTTCTCCCACCTGCATATCACATAGTGTTGTATTTTAAAAGAAACTAGGATATGTTTTATAGAGCCATGTATGGTTAGGTGGGAGGGGTGCCTCTGCAGGCCCATGCTGTGGCATCCCTTCTCTGTGAGGTACCAGCCATATGTTGGATATTGTATAGAATGGAGTTTGTTTGAGTACATAGGAAGGGAAATTGAGAGGGAGGAGAGAGAAAGAGAGAGAGAGCGCGCATGTGTGTGTTTGTGTGTATCAGAGAGGTAATGGCTTGGGGTTTAGTTATTGTAATTGGGAATGGGGTGTTATTCAGAGTGCTTGATGTCTAAGAACAGTTCATGAATTTAGGGAAGTCAGTGGATATTTGGCAATTACTTAGGCAGAGGTAAGTATGGGTAAGAGGAGAGAGAGGAGACTGTGGGCCCCAGGTGACCTTGAGGGAACAGGAGAAGATGGTGAGGATGAATTGAATATGCAGAGCAGAGATTATGGGAGGATCCTGTGTTGAGGAAAGCCTAGGTGTGTTGTTACCTGAGTCATGGAGTACGGTAACCTGGAGGAAAGTGGGGTGAGTCCTAAGGGGTGAAAGGGCAGCTGGAAGAGCTCTTCTGTCCATGTGACTATTGTCTTTACTGATAATGGAGTGGTCTGCCTGCTGTGGCCTCTGACAGGAAGGAGGTGCCATTTGTATGAAAGTATAGGCAGAAGTCGCTAGAGGACTCTCTTGGGAGGCCTTTGAGAGATTTAGGTAGAGTGTAGAGGATCTGGGGAACACTAAGACAAAGAGGTGAGTGTAGAGACCGGAGTGTGGTGGCTACTCCTGGTTGTCAACTATATCTGGAATGACTTACAACCCAGAGTTGGAAGGCTCACCTGTGATCCTGATCTTGAGGCTGGGAGATACAAGTGTCTGACCTGGATCTTGGCATGGAGATCTTGAGGCATAGTGGCTATGAATCCCAGGAGACTAAGGCAAGGAGATCTCTTGAGTTCAAGGTCATCTGGACAAAGCAAGTCCCAGATCCAGGCATGGTGGCACACACCTTTAGTCTGGGCCACACCTTCTGCTGGAGACCTACATAGGACGTTGGAAGAAGGAAGGTTCCCATGGAAGCCTGTTTGACTCCAGAATAAACTCTGTCTTATCCCCTTTGAGGTGAGAGTTGTATTTCTGTGCTGACAACGGTAACAAGCAGCTGCCTCCCTCCTCTATTTAGCCCAGGCTTGGATGTGCTGTCCACTCATGTGCTTCTTTGCCCCAGCATCGATTCAGCCACTGCCCCACGGGTGGAGGACAGGGCTCAGGCCAGCGGTCCACCCTGGCTGTGTGTCTCCTTTCTGTGAGGTTAGACCTAGCTCATCTCAGTAAAAGATAAGGACCCATGTCATAACTGTCCATTCATCTTAAGCCCACTCTCACAGTGACACACTTACTCCAACAAGGTCACACCTCCTAATAGTGCCACTTTCAGGATCAAGCATATACAAACCATCACAGCTATCTAGTGAGTTTGAGGCTAGCCTGGGCTATGTGAAACAATGGGATTGGGGAGAGCAAGAGAGGGAAACAATGGAAGAAGCTGGGAGTGACAGGCACAGAAATTACTGGAAACTCTCAGGAACCTTACAGATCCTGCAGTCTGAGGGCATAGCTCCTATCTGCCTTTCCTCCTAGCTGAGTAATTCCATGGGGTTTGCTTTTCTGTCACCAAGGGCCCCATGACTCAGACTACACTGACTTCATGAGCTAGACCTAAGAAGCCATCAGGGAGCAGGTGGTTTGGGGAGGCCTCTCTTTGGATGGGGTCTGTGTTCCAGGGCTGCCTGGAGCACTGGCCTGGAATGCTGGAAGATGCTTGTGGTGGAATCTGGGATAGGAGTGGTGAAGACGGAGGGACACAGCAGCAGGAGGGATGTGCTGGATGAAGGGTAGGAATTCAGAGATTCAAGGGAGGAGCTTGCAGTCCTGAGCCCTGGGCTCCTTGCCCAGGGGAAGATGCCATGCAGCCACCAAGAGGGTAAGGGTTTGCTGAAAAGCTCCCCTCTACCCCATTTAGACCATGGGAAGGGAAGCTCCAGCCTGGGCTTTCAGCTGGTCAGGAGCAGGCAGGACGAGACTCACCTACACTTCCTATCTGGGGAGCAGCTCATCAGAGGAGCTCACCTGTGACTGACCAGCAGGAAGGTTCACAAGACACAGCAAGACCAAGAGTGACACTAGGAGGAGGATATTCATTTCGTGTGCATGTGTGTATGTGTGTGCATGGATCTGTCCATGTGCATGGATGTGTATGTGCAAGCATGTGTGTGTGTGTTTGTGTGAATGTGTGTTCCTGTGCATGTGTGTATGCATGTGTGTAAGGATGTGTAAAAGCATGTGTGCATTTGTGTGAGTGTGTCTTCCTGTGTATGTGTGCATCCACGTGTACGTGAGTGTGTGTGTGTGTGTACATATAAAACCCAGAGAAAAGTGTAAGATGCTTCATCAATTGCATTCCAATTATTTTTTGAGACAGGGTCTCTCTAACCTGGAACTTACTGGTTCTACTAGACTGGCTGGCCAGCTGCCTCCAAGGCTCCTCCTCTTCCTGTTTCCTTGGCATGTGCCACCTTGCTTGGCTTTTTATTTGCCTGCTGGTAATCCAAATGCAGGTCCTTGTGCTCTGTATTGATTGAGTCATTGTCCCAGTCCCACCCCTTCCTCTCCAGTGTGTGTGTGTGCTAGGTGAGTGTGTAATGACTGAGACACACCCACACTGAGTAGTAACATGAAGGTATATGACCCATCTATAGAGGGGACAGCAGTGGCATTTGTGTTAGATAGGCTCATAGAGATCCCTCTGCATGTGCCTACTGAGTGGCGCCTGCACCATCACCCAGCTTGAGGTGTGCGTGTGTCTGTGTGTGTGTCTGTGTGTGTGTCTGTGTGTGTGTGTGTGTGTGCGTATGTGTTTAAGTCACAGTCTCTTTTCAAGTTCCCTGTTTCTACCAGAGCCATCTCTGGCATATCTCAGGGACTCCTCCTCGTGTGAGTGTTTCTCCTATATGAGATCCTACACTGCCCATTCATGTTCCCCCTAAGTAGAGAGACTACACTCACTCCTTGCTGAGCCTCCAGCTGTTCCTGGACTACCTGTTCTAGCGCCTGCAGTTTTTCTTTTGTCATAGACCATTGATCAACTCAAATGAATTGGTCAGTTAACTACCTTAGTGGTAAGGCTGTTGGTGTATTAACAGCAGTGGCTCCCTGATAGAAAGCTGAGTTATCAGCCCTTCTGTGTCTTTCTTGTTTATGGACAGCCTAGACAGTCCATAACTGTCTTTGATGACATTCCTTAACTAATTTGATTCTTTTTATTGGGAGCCTGACTGGTTTTATGGTCAGCCTGTGAAACTGCAGGAATATTAATTTGTATTTTCCACTGTTGTAACAGATCTTTTCCCCATAAGCTGATGACTATATCAGCCATGTATTGTAGAGGCAGGTGTCGATTCCCTAAATGGTTCTTGATTGTGTCAATAAAGGAGGCAGAAGACAACTGCTGGGTGAAGGGAAATAGGTGGGACTTCTGGGTCCCAAGAGGAAGAGAGGGGACTCAGAAAAAAGTTTTTGGACCAGGTTTTGGATCGAGGAAAAAGCAGCAGACATGTAGGTCTTGGGGCCCCTAGAGTTTGTAGACTCTGCCTCAAGCAGGGGCCAAGGAAGATGGAGGAAACTACTTGATAAGATTAGGGCAGGAAATTCTTTGCCCAACCATTGAGTTATCTGGCTGCTTTTGAATTATTATAACTGTCTAGTATTTTCTATCCACTGTTAAGGTGAGCAGGAGGAGAAAGTGGACAGCCAGGGTGACTGTTGTTGGCTTTGCAAAGAGGGCCGTGAGAGGCCAGGAGAACAATCAGAGTTCTCAGGAGCAATCACACTTCCTGGGGAAAATGGTCACCTGGCTGTTGGCGGAGCTAAGTCAGGAGCTAGGGCTGGCAGAGCATGATCTCAGAACTGAGCCCAGAGCCTGGCCCGGGGCAAAGGAGCAAGTTTGTTTTTAAAATTACACGCAGCAACATATGGCCTTAATTTTTCTATCTGACCCTTGGGCCCTGTACATTTAAGCCATCTGGTGCTTTGCTTTAGTTTGGATGAAGTCCTAACTCCTTGAAACTGGATGTCTACTTCTTGAAGTGGCCAATCTGAAGGCCAAGGTTTTGGAGAACTAATGGTGACATTGACTCCAGTATTGACCACTCCTTCAATTTCAATATTGTTTACTAATACTTTAAGCTTGGGCCTTTGATCCTCTATAGAACTTTGCTAAGATATTCATTATTGGCCCCTTTTTAAGTTCTTTGTATTGTCTGTAGAATTTGCCTCTACCTTATTATCTGTTCTCACAAAGTCTGTTTTCAGAGCAGTGGTGTTTAACTGTCTTGAGGAAGAGAACTCTCCCTGTCTGGCATTGGGGCCTACAAGAGGCCCTCCTGAGAGTTTTTGGTTAAGTGCTGCCCCATTGGTCTGTTGTTGCGTCATATTCTCTAGTCCAATGTCAGCCTCTGTCACATCTTTTACATATTCCAGTAGGCATGGACTCCCCTTTGGGATTACTTTGGTTTTCTCTGCAGTTTATTCTGAAGTGATCCTGCTCAGCACAATTAAGACATCTGAAATGTTAGGTGATCTAAGGCCTCTGGTAGCAGCTTCTCCTATTAACGTCATATCAGGGAAATGAGATCTAACATCAAGTGTATATATAATCCATTCTATTGATGCTGACTTTGCCCTCATCGGTCTGATTAGTTCTTTGCATTCAACATTTGAATTTTTGAGAGCTAAGGAATGGATTAGTGCCTTTCTTGCTGATGGATCCGATATGCTCCTTTCCACAGCAGAAGTCAACCTTTGCAAAAAGTCAGGGAATGCTTCCTTTGGACCTTGTGTGACCTGAAAAAATGGCTCAGATCTTTTCCTTGTTTCTGTGAGTTTGTCCCAGGCCTTTAAGGCTGCCAAGCAACACAAGGTCAAGGTTTCTTCATCATATACAGCCCAACTCTATCTCAGCAAAGCAACCTTCACCAAGCAGCTGATCTTTGGAAATATCTCTACCTCTGGCTCTATTTTGTTGTGCTACCTGCTTCACCTCTTCTCTCCACCATGAGAACCATTGTAAATGTGACACAGGTTCTAGTATTGCGTTTGCCATATCCTTCCAGTCTTTGGAGCTTGTTCTATTTATAATAGCCCAAGAAGTCAGGATTTGTTTTACAAATGGTGAATGCATTCCAAAATTAGTGACACTTTCCTTAAATTTTCTAAGTTCTAACATATCCATGGGTCACCATTTGAATGCCTGATAACCCTCTGGATAATCATCATCTGGTGGTCTTCTTTGTATACTAACCGGGTAAACTAAAGTTTGTTTTCTAAGAACCTTCAGTTGTCTTTCTCTGATTTTATCTTCTGTCTCTACCTGAGTATTTTCCCTAGTTGATATTTTAAGTCCCTCCTTTACCATAAGTTCCTATACTCTCTGTTCAAGGTTCTGCTTCCACATTTTATTTTTTCTTTATATTATAATTCTATTATTCTGCTGTCTATTTTATTTTGATTGTTAATTTTCAAAGGTTCTCCTCCAGTCCTTGCTTCCAATTCTCATTATTTTCTGTCTGCCACTCAGTCTGATCTGTGAGCTGCTGCATCTTTTGTTCTAGTGTCTTTTCCAGCTCCTGTCTGTGACCTTCATTCTCTCTCTCATTTACCTTGAGCTATAAACCCTCTGTCTTTAGTTCCAGTGGTTTCCTCTCGGCCATATTGCTGGGTCTCAAATTTCCCTCTCTGTTGTTTGTTCTGCTCTGTAGACTCCCGTAGCTTCTGCGGGGAGCTTCCACGATTTGCATTTCTCTCTATGTCGTAATACTGATGCTGTAATCTCTACATCACTTGGATTTACTAGTTTTAGTAAATTACCCTCTAGACTCTGCTTCCAAATTTTATCACTACCTTTTTGCTGTTCAGTCTTATCTATGAAATTCTGCATCTCTTCCAATGTTTCCTCTAAACCTTTTTCTAAGGCTTGTAATTTGTTATCTAGAGCCCTATCTCTTGAGAAGACATAGTAAATCAAGCTACTCAGTGTAGTACTAATTGTAACTGACAGAACCTATTTTAATGATGTCACTCAGGTTAGAGAAAGCCCTAACCATGTTGACTGTATTTGGAAATGGAGAATTTAAGGACACACAGTATTGAAATTAAGTGAGGTCATGTGTGAGCTTCCTACCTCATAGTACAATCAAGGACATAGTATATCAAGGCCGAAAATGACAGCAGATCCCCCACAGCTGTGAGCCACCAAGTGTGGGTGCTGGGACCTGAACTCACTTGTTCTGCAAGAGAACCATGCATTCTGAATAAAGGAACCATCTCTCAGCCCCATTACAATAACAGTTGCCTTTATCTACCTGGAGCTCACCACTCTGAGCAGACTGGCTGACCTGACTCTGCATCCCCAAACACAGATGACAGGCCCACGCCCAGCTTTCCTGGCTTTCCTATGAGGCCTCTGGAAGACTGAACTCAGGTCCTCCTGTTTGTGTGACAAACACTTCACCAACTAAGCCACATCCTCAGGTCCCTTCAAAGGCTTTAAGCAGAATCTTTGTTTTCCTCAGGACACAGTGCCTCCTTCATATGAGAGGTCACATGGAGTGTCACACACCAAGAAAGCTCCCATGGGAAAGAACAGTTAATCTGATACATGTTAACACAGGTAGCAAGACATTGTTCAGGACTGCTGCTCTGTCAGTCTGTTCAGCTGGAGACTTACAGCAGATGAGCTAATCACAAGACTCCTTTAATCCTCTCTTTGACCCCTATAAACTCTAACTGCTCCCCATGTCTGCCTGGACCCTCTTTCATGTCTCCTGATAAACAACTGTTCATCTCTGAATAACACATTTTCCCCTAACCTTTAAAAAGCTTTAAATCTTCTTGTATGTGATGGGCGTTGATCTGCACATTCCTCTGTGCAGCTCTCTGGGGTACTAATGGGTGTGAACTGCTGTGGGAAGGTTAAAAGTAGAACCTCTGGAAAAGCAGGAAAAAGCTCTGACTCCTGAGATTTCCTGCTGAAACACTTTGCAGAGGTGCACTGAGATGCCTTGGGAAGAGGACCACATGTGAATGGGGATTCCCCACATGTGAATGGGGATTCCCCACATGTGAATGGGGATTCCCTATGTGTGAATGGGAAATCTGATAGTGTTTATCTTCACTCACAGCTGGAGGGAAAAGTCTATGTGCTGTGTTTTGAATGGATGGATCTTAGCTGTGAGCTGTCCCATCAGCTCAAGACTACACACCACTGCAGGGCAAAAATACCTCCAGCCTCAAAGAATGTCCTATATAAAGTTTCTCTCTTAGGGATGTGCAACTTGCAGACTCTCACAGCACAAGGCTCCAGGCAAACATGGATACTCCTGGCAGGAAGGACATTGTAGGGTACACAGGTCATGTGCCAGCAGCTCAGGTCAAAGGATTGTTGTTCTTACTGGTGACAACTCTTCATGGAACATTATGTTCCCAAATTAAAGGGTTTTTTTTCTTTTCTCTAACCTCATCTGTCTGTGTTTAGAGTTCCCAGGGAGAAATGTCTTGGTAGTGATGACACTGACCTTGAGGGATGGCTCCCTTATTAAATCTCTGGCAATAAAAGGGTGTACTGAAGGGGGAGGCAGGGGGCTCAGCAATGAGGAGCACAGGCTGCTCTTCCAGATGACTGAGTCAGTCAGTGCCCAGTCCCCTCATGACAGCTCAGGACTGTTGGAATTCCAGTCCTAGGGATCTGATGCCTTCCTTCTCTGCCCTCCACGGGCCCTAGAAGTGAATATGGTACACAGGCATACAAGCAGGAGAAGCACTCGTACACATAGATAAAAAATTAAAAGGACAATTATAGATGGTTTTGAACTCACTGTGTCCTTAGGAACTAAGAATGGTGAATGTCACACATGCTCATCCCGGTAAGAAAGAGTTTTGGAGCTGTGACATTCTCCTCTGCTTCACAGTGAATGCTCTGTGGTTTCCACAGCACAGATCTTATTTCACAAGCTGCCTTCCTCACTCAGCTCATCTCTTCTGTTACAGGAAAGAGGATGATGCCTTGAGTGAAGCCCTTGGTGAGACTGTAGCTGATGCTGATGCAGGAGATGAAGAGGAGCTATCTGATGCTGATGCAGAAGATGAAGGGGAGCTAGCTGATGCTGATGCAGAAGATGAAGAGGAGCTAGCAGATACTGATGCAGAAGATGAAGAGAAGATACAAAGTGACCTGTGGCACAAGCAAAGGTTCTTGGATGTTTATCCTCAGGTGAAACTGGAACTCGAGGAGCGCATCAGGAAGCTCCATGCCCTGGCAGACAAGGTTGACAAGGTGCACAGGGACTGCACCATCTCGCAGGTGGTGGCCAGCTCCAGCAGTGCTGTGTCTGGAGTGCTGACAATCCTTGGTCTGACTCTGGCACCTGTGACAGCAGGAGTCAGTCTGGCACTGTCAGCCACTGGCTTGGGGCTGGGGACAGCTGCAGCTGTGACTAGTGTTTCCACAAGCATTGTGGAAAAGGTAAGTGTGGTGTCTGCTGAGGCTGAAGCCAGCAAGCTGGTGCCAACCAACAAAGACACAGTGAAGGACATGAAAGATGTTTTGGGTCTGAGTGGCCCCAGACTTGTTTCCTTATCCAAGAATTCCTTCAAGAACCTGGAAAACATCAAGAAAAACATTCATGCCATCAAACTGGCCAAAGCCAACCCTCGCCTAGCAAATAATGCCAAGTGTCTCATGACCACAGGAAAGACATCAACCGAAACCACTAAACAGGTGCAGAAAGCCTTTGGAGGTACAGCTCTGGCCATGACCAAAGGAGCCCGGATCACGGGTGCAGCTACTGCAGGTCTGTTCCTCCTACTGGATGTGATCAGCCTTGTGCAAGACTCAAAGCATTTGCATGATGGAGCAAAGGCTGAGTCTGCTGCAGAGCTACGGCAACAAGCTCTGGACCTGCAGCAGAAGTTGCAGGAGCTCAAACAGGTTCATGACACCCTGATTCAGTGACCTCTTCTTCTCAGTGAAGCTCAGAGGACTGGGGAGGGAGTGTACTGGGCAGAGCCATGAACACATGCGAGCCCCTGACTGTATCCCTTTTAGGCTCCCTTCTGCCTTGCAGTGTAGCCAAGTGGAAAATCGCAGTGACTGCTCACACCTCCCTTCTGCCTGCTGCCGTTCTTTTCTCTATGATTCCTTCAGAGCTATGCAAGGGAAAAATTGTGATGCTTTTTTAAGAACTCAGAAACCTTTGCAGGTGCATTCATAGAGTTGATCTTCTCCTTCTCTATCACTGGGCAGAATGCGGTTGATGGCCATGTTCCATCACCCTCCAGAAGACAGCAAAGGAAAGAATAAATACAAAACCAAGGGAAGTGGCTGTTCCCATCACCCACCCAGAGGGTACTGTGTGCAAGCTGACAGTGATGCTATTCCCAAGGAAGACCTCAAGTGGGATAACAGTTGTGAGATCATCAGGAAACAGATGCAAGCATCAGTCACCTGGTTGACTCAGGGCAGGATGCTGTGAGAAGACAGGGCATGTGTGCAGATTCTTGGTCTCCTGCTCACAGAGTCATGATCCCTGCATGGGAGCCTGTAGAGACCGGTACTAAAGGAACATCAAATGGTATTAGAACTCATGGACTGGTGTGCCTTGTAGAGGCAGAGCCCTCAGAACTACACATCCTGAGGACTTCATGCTGTCGCGAAGCTCTGCTTGCTGTTCTCACAGTCTTCACGTCCTTCCTAATCTGTGTCTTGTATGAAGATTCTAAGGGGGCTTCCAACCGCTCACTGAGCAGTATCATGGGCACTCACAATAATAGTGCTTGATCTTTTTCTAGCATTGCTGCTGGAGCAGATTAATGATTCAGTCACCACCCTCAGGAAGAACTTAGAGGGGTAGATTGTTAGCAATGACCACCACACTTAGAAAGAGTTTGGAGATGGAGAAGTTATGTTAAGATGTTTTCGCTGGGGAGTGATGGCTCAGTAGTTAAGAGCATTGACTGCTCTTCCAGAGGTCTGGAGTTCAGTTTCCCACAACCCTATCTGTAATAGGATCCAGTGCCATCTTCTGGTGTGTCTGAAGACAGCCACAGTGTATTCACATACAAAGAATAAATAAACAAATATTTTTTTAAAAAAGATGTTTTTCTATTGGCTCTGATGTAGAAAATCCTAGAAAACAATTTGAAGTTCCAAAAGGCACCCTCTTAAT
Organism: Grammomys surdaster; assembly: GCF_004785775.1. Taxonomy (NCBI): domain Eukaryota; kingdom Metazoa; phylum Chordata; class Mammalia; order Rodentia; family Muridae; genus Grammomys; species Grammomys surdaster. The sequence continues at coordinate 1,603,727 of NW_021604761.1, read as the reverse complement.
AGTTCACTAGGGATTTTTTAAAGTCAGGGAACAAGAACAATAAAGGGCTGACTGTTCAGTTGCAGTGCCACTCTTTCGAAAACTGGGCTTGTGATCAAGGTGATGATTGACTTCTTATACCCATGTATGTCCTCAGCTTCCTGATATAATTTAATTTTAAAAATTGACAATGAGTAGATTATTAATGCATGCCAAGAATTTAAAATAGAAATTTCTGATTTTTAAATATAAATGTTTAGATTTGTGATTCTGTTAAGATTTTTGTAAGATTGCCTTCTACAATAAATAGCAAAGTAATTGATTGTTTCTTTCTACCTGCAAATTGTAGCCTTCCAGGAAAAACAAACGGCCAGAGAAAATTATCTTGCTTGCTTACACTTTGTTAACCTATAACAAGTTGCTTAGTTACGAATGTTGTGCGTTCTTGGGAATAATTTGCTTTTTCTTCACCTGTGATAGGTAAAATGTTTTTCATGAAAAAGGTATTTGGGAACATACTGGGTTTTTATAATCATTTACTAGAAGATTAATAAATATGGGCACATTGTAATTTTTACACTGCTTACAAGATTTTGCTTGGATATATAAGATGTGGAAGAAAAATAAAGTTGTTGGAGCTTGTTTTGCTCTACCCATCAACTGTCTGTGTGTATGTGTGTGTGTGTATATGAATGTCTGTATGTATGTGTGTGTACAAGTCTGTGTGTGTTTACATGTGTGTGTATGTGTGTGTGCATGTCTTTGTGTCTGAATGTGTGTATGTGTGTGTATGTATGTGTGTGTCTACACGTGTGTGTGTGTGTGTCTGTGTGTCTGTGTGTGTGTGCAGGATTCTTCCCTTCTTTTTTTATTTTTCTTTCTCACCAGGCCCCAAAGAGTTCAAAGGTTTTCTTCCCAGGCACAGGGAGTACAGGCCCCACTGACTCAAGCTTTATTCCCTAAAAGAAAAGTCTGCTGAGTGAGCAATCACCAACTCTATGCCCTTGCCTCAGTTTCCCCTGATTGGCCAAAGCTGGACTTCGAAAAAAGCCCATACCCAGGTACCAAGTTCACAATTGATATTATGTGTTACTGTTGCTACACACAGTTCCCACCCTAAGATGCCAGAACATGGTTCCTTATCTCTCCCAGGTGCCCATTCAATCCCTTCTCTTGGCTGTATCTTCAGCTGGTCATCTCTCACCAGGACCCTGACAGGAGAGGATGACACTGTTTTGGCTAAGAGGCCTAGAGGTCACAGGACAACATCTGCGAGATACATGATGTAGGTAAGACAGTTACCAGTTCCTGATTTAATGTCGTCACCATTGAGATTTAATGTAAGAAAATCAGGATCAAAATATACAAGGAGAGCTTTAAATATGGCCAGTGCATAGTAGGTACTCCTAAGAGATACATTTGAAAGCCTAGTGCAAAGAAACTAGGACAAAATTCTCCCTGTAGGAGAGAGGACTCAATAACCTTGTTATGGGACAAATCAGGAAAGTGTAGACAAAATGAACCTGTGATCCAGGTTCTCGCTCAGTCCCTTTCCTCCCATCTGAGAAGCTGTGACAACAGCAGGGTCTTTCTCTGCACTGAGGAGGCAGAGAGCCCACGGTGCAGCTGCACAGAGCTGGGGTGAATCCTAAGTATCCTTATTAAGATCAGGAGCCCGATACAGTGGGAAAGGAAGTTCAGTCTGATAGGATGTGGTGACAGATTGGGATGAGAAACACAGCAGGGATGGAAAACCAAGTGCCAGCATTCTTCTCAAAGCCCAGAGACCAGGACCAGGGTCACAGGCAAGGATCAGGAGAGACTGAGTGCCCCTGGAATGGCGGCATAGGTGGAAGGCAGGACAGCATGAGTGGAAGGAGAGGGAAGGACAGAAGGCACAAAGCAGAGGACATACAAGAGGAAGAGGGTACCTCATCACCCCTGCTGTGACGTTAGACAAGGGTGTGCAAGGATGTGCTTGAGTGTGCCCCCCGCACACAGTCTTTGCTAAAAGTTCTCAGGTAACATTTGAAACTCTCCTCTGTTCTTCTCCTTGAATATCAGGAAGGTTGAGACAGCTTACAAAGTGAGCATGGTCAGAAGACAGTCTGCACAACTCGAGACAGAGGATTTCCCGGGACCTTATCCACAAGAGAAATTCCCCTGTTACACTGTCCACATTCAGAGGAACTCAACTGCTGGCCTAGCACTTACTACAGCTGCGTCTCAGATGCTCTTGAATCTTTGTGTGTGGCCCTGACTTGATCCATGAGGCTCAGGTGCTTTACCTCATCTGTCACAGGAGCAGGAAGCTGTGGTACATGACGCTCTGAAGAAGCAGGAAGGACACAAGGCTGTGGACCACAGCAAGAGCCTTCAAAATGCTTAGGACAGGAAGCAGTTTTAGATGGTTTTTTTCATCTGAAAATAGGCTCACGGTGAACATCAGGAAGCTCTGAGCCCAGGGTGACAAAATTAAAGAGATGCACAGGGTTGTGCCATCTCCAATGTGGTGGCCAGTCCACGGGCACTGCCTCTGGGGTTCTGGGCATCGCTGCTATAATTGTGGTCCCCTTCACATGAGGGGGCAGTCTGCAGCTCTTAGGAGTGGTGTCAGGGCTGGGAGTAGCAGCTACTGTCGTCGGTGCTACCACTGTGGCTAAAGAAAGCAAGATGTCAGACGAAGCTGAACCCAGATGAGTGGTTTAAACCACCAGGGATATAATGAATGTGACTTCAGTGACCCTGGCTGAGGGTTCTAGAAAGGTTTCCAAAGCACTGAAAAATATCAACAGAACTCTGAAAGCAATCAGACAATATGTCTGTGCCATCAGGATGGCCAGGAGGATGATCACAGTGAAATTCCATGCCCAGTGTCTGCTCAGGTGTGGAAAGCCTTTGAAGTCCTGCTTGGTCAATGAAGAGAGGAGCCAGAGTCAGAGGGGAAGCATTTGGGCTCGCCTGCCTTGCACTGGATGTGTATACCCTTGTAGCAGACTCTAAGTGCAGCTACACAATGAGACAAAGGGCAGGGCTGCTGGAGGAACAGGACAACAGGTGGCTAGGGAGCTGGAGCTGTGTCTGCAGAACTTGTCAAAACCCACAAGACTGCAGGAAGATGGCTTCAGTGACACTTGCCACTAAGCAGCACAGGGGTCAAGGAAGATGGCCTGGACACACTGGCCAGTTAGAGGGGGAAGTGAGTGAGAGCAAGTCTGTGAACTGAACACTGAGGAGTTCGTGTTTCTGTGGCTGAGAACAAGGTTCATGTGGGCAGCTAGTAGGTCAAAGAGAAGACAGCAGAGAGAGTCTGAAGTGAGGGCCAGACAAGACTAGAGGAAGGGGAAGCAGCCTGAAAACAAGAAAAGGCAGTACAGAAGAAAGCAACATGACATCTGGAGAAACTGAGGCACTAATAATGGGCTAAAGCCAGAGCAAGAGTCTTGAAGATGGAGAAGACACAGCAGTGCCTCCCTCTCCTTCCCCATGGGTGCTGTGAGCAGCAGCCACAGCCCTGCCTCTGGCAGCAACAGCATCCACTCACCCTTTGTCTGTTAGGCAGTGACTTCAGGGTAGTGACACAGCTGGTGGTGCTGTTAAGGGTGGATTGCTGGTGACAGGAGAGTGGGTGGAGCCCTTGCCAGGGGTCAGGCCATCTAAAGGACCAATGAGTGGATCCCTGTGGGGTGCAGGGACAGTGGTGGCAAAGGTGAGAAAGAATTTGGGTTATATATGTTATCTCCGTTAATGTGTACCTAGGGGTCAAACCGCTCTCTACACTGTGGAGACTTCGCTTGTAATTCCTCCCTCAGGGCTCTAGGATCACCTAGAAATAAAATGAACTACAATTTTACTCTAATGTTCTCAGGATAAAATGATAACTTCAGCTTTGGGTTCCTGCTTACGTCAGATGAACCCCCACCACAACCTCTCCCCCCCTCCAAACTCCCAAACACAAACTGCCCAGGGATAACACTGGAAAAAGCTCCCTCTTAGGGAAGAAATGGCAGAAGTTGCTGGAAACTTGTAAACCCTGCTTCTGTAAGCATTCCTAACTCAATGGAACTTTGTCCAAAAGCGCCCTCTGCAGGCGGCTGCATAGAGAACAAATTCAGCACAGTTGTCAGCCCAGAGGAACAGCCAGAAAACCAGGTTGGAGCCACACTTTGCAAAGCACTAGCCAGGTCCAGGCCAAAGAGCATGAAATGAACCTGGGCTCTCCAGCTCTCCGTGTCCTGCCTGCTCCTTCCCTGGCCAGATTTTACACAACAGCACATTTCAGGGCACTGAGTGCAGACTGACTTTATCAGAAGCCAAACAAATTATGCTGGGCAGTGTCAACCAATCTGGAGGCAGGAGCCATATCTTTGGCCTGGGCAGGATGGATCAAAAGACAAGGCTTTTGAACCAAAGGTGACAATCTGTATTTGATCCTGGGGAAATTGTGGGGGAAGGTAAGGCCTGACTTCCTCAAGCTGTTCTCTGAAAACCTAAGCCTGCCATGGCAGCCACTCAACTCCCCACCAAACACATGGGAACACACTGAGTGAGTAACTACAAGTAGATAGCATTATTCACAGATGCTGAGGTCATTTGAAATCAAAAGGAAGAGATACAGCCCTTGTGCTTCCAGCTCCTTCCAGAGTTGGGGAACAAGTTTGCTCCCCCTGAGGCTGTCACAGGTCACCTGGCTCTGCCTGTCTGCTGTTCTATAGCCTTGGGTTGAATAAATACTATTGGCTCTTGAGGAAAATGGATGAAACAGTCAACCACGTAACAAAGGTGGCATGGGACAAAAGGGATGTACAGACAGTGATGGGACGCCAAGCACCACAGTCTTCGGGGAGAGCTACAGATAAAGTGAGGGCAAGAGAAGCAGGAAGCCTAGTGGACTGCCAGGAGTTAGAGGGAGGGGTTGTGTGGTGAGCAGGATAATGGAATAATGGTGACATTCACAGTGGCTGCTGTTGTCTCCTTGACCCCAAGGATGTCAGGCCTGTGTCTAATACTTACAGCACAGGGTCCTGTGGTAAGGTCTCATGTGCCATTGGAAAGGCAGGAAGACTGGGCAGGGAGAGCAGGGAGGGCCATCTAATGGACACTCCTGATGGCTGAATCTCAAGATACCTGCAGTTTAGCCAAGCTGGATCCCTGCCATGACACACTGAGCTTATGGTGTGTCAGCTGACTGGCTCTCTAAGAACTAGATGCATGACTTCCCTTCATTGTGAACTTCCATCCAGGACGTCAGGGAACTGAGTCCTCCATGGACTTCCTGTGTACTCTCTCTCCCTCAGTCAGGCACTCCCTTTGGTTTCTGCCATCTACAGGTCCCACTGGTTCAATGGTTGCAACCCATGCCTGCTTGGCCTGGCTGGGAACAGGGCCATTCCTCAGCCATCATACAAGGCCAAGACTGGCTAGGGTCAGGGACTCTACAAAGGTTCACCCAAGAGCCAACTGCAGAGGGACAAGGAGAGGGAGATCCTCCTCCAGTCTGCTTTGGAACTCTCCTTGACTCATGCAAGAGCTTCTAGAAATCTCTTCCCATGGCTCTACCCTGCACATGAACCAAAGGGGCCTTCTCGGCCCTTGAGAATACAGATTTGGTTAAAAACTGCTTTCGGCTTCTTGATGGCTTCCATTGCCTTTAGATAAACTCCCACAACTTCATGCTAAATATAAGTGAGTGCTGACCCCAGGCATGCCCAAAGGCACCTCCAAGGGCAATGAACTCACATGTGGCTTATTAGGGAACCCCTCTGGAGCATGCTTCCTGACTGTCAGTAATGACAGAGGGAAGAGAAATGGTGGATAAAAGGACACGTTCTCCATTCCACTGCTCGCAGGAGAGGTTAACCCTGCCAGAACCTTCTGTGGAGACCTTCAGAGACTGTCCCCAGAATTGCCAGTTATGGAGACGAGAGAAAGCTCTGTGAGAGTCCACACTGGGATCAATTCACCATTCGCCTACACAGGGCATCTGAGTGGAAGCCCTCAATATCCAGGAACAAGAGCTTCGGGTCTGCAAACTGATCCCTGTCCCCTGTCCCTGCCAAGGAGCCCAGAGTGCTCACTGAGTCCTTGAGTGCCTGCCTGCCTGCTGAAGACTCCTCACTGTGTCTCTGTCCTTTGGCACATGTTCCCAGGTGGCCTGTGATAGACTCTCATTTCTCCTGAAGAAGTCCAGAGCCATGGTCACCTTTTAGACTCTGATCTGAATAGTCATCAAAAGTGTTTCACTTCTTGGCCGATTGTCACCTGTTGCCTAATCTACATTCTTCCTGATATGTCCCCTGGGCACCATGTGCATCAGACACCACTTGCTAAAGTTTCCCTTGTGCCTGGACCCCTGACCTCCCTTCATATCTGGGTCTCTGTGTGGTAAGTGATAGAAGGGTGGCTGGTTTGAACAAGAAGAACATCCATTGAATAGAGTCAGTATGTTCAGAGGAGGGGAAAGAACAACATCCACTCTGCTCCCAGACATGAGGACCCAGATCCAACACCAGGACACCCTACCAAGGCTTTGCCATCAGATGGATTAGGTCCAAACACCTTAACTTCTAATGCCCCGCCATTACAACTGCAAACTCCCAAAGACACCATAGATTGACTGAGGTGAGTAGATCTTGGACCATCTATCCAGGTGATGAGGAAGGCAATGGGTGATAGGGATGTCACCTGATGGGAATCTCAGGTCAGGTAGAATGTGACTATGCAATTACTCTATATAGTCACATCCTTAGCAGTAGCCACTTATCCCCTTCTCCTCAAACAGACACATGTCACAACCTGTCATAGGTTGCCAAAGCCAAGGACAACAGCAACACCACAAGATGGTGGTGGGACGGCCACAAACTCTCCTCTCTTTCAGAATCACAAGGTCAGGTCAGAGAGCAGGGCTTCTAATTTAGTACAATGCCCATTTGTCTGTGTGTGTGTGTGTGTGTGTGTGTGTGTGTGTGTGTGTGCGTGCCCACACATGCCTGACTGTCTGTGTGTGCTCCAGTTGCTTGCAGTGCCCACAGAGATCATAACAGGACATCAAATCTCCTGGTGGTGGAGTCACAGGAGCTTATGATCCACTTGATATGGGTGCTAAGAACTGAACTACCCACTTTCAAACTAAGTGTGGTCCCAAGTCTAAGGTCTAGTGCTGAGTCTTAGTTTGAGTCTTGGTGCGTCCAGGAATCCTGAGGTCTAAGCCATTGCCTCTTTCAATGTTAAAGTATGTTGGCAGCAGTGGTGTGAAACAGCCCATGTCACCTGCTGTCCCTCTCTCAAAAGCTGAGTAAAGATGGCCACCAGGCCCCAAGAACATGTGTGTGTGGAAAGGAACCTGTCCCAATGTAGGAGTACTTGGCCACTGAGGTCCAGCCATGCTGGAATCCCCTGCTTCCTAGAGCAGAACTGAGCTGTCCCAGGGCCATCAGGGTGCCTGGGTTTGTAGACTTGAGACTTCTGTCAGCAAGCAGCTCTGTCTCCTCTACTCCAGGGGTCATAGAGCCAACCAAGGAGCCGGGAAGTCTACAGTGAAAGATACTAGGGGTTCTCACAGGAGGCAATGCATGATGGGTCTCTGCACAGAGTAGGAGCCTGAGGCAGGGAGAGGCACATAGGCAAGTGTTTATACTGCCTGCTGCCCTCAGCATCAGCTCTGTCCTCATCAACCAAAAGAGACAGAGATGTCCTCCCGAACTACACAAGAGGGTGGGATAGAGGTGTGCTAGGGGACTGTGGGGCCTTGGCAGAGCAGGTGGCGCTGGAAGCAATCAGGGCAGGGCTCCACAGTTAGTGGTGGTGAGTCTTCCCACGATTGGAAGCCCTGCCCAAGCTGGGTTGGTCAAAGAAGAATTTGCAATATTGTCCTGAGGTCACTCTTTTGAGTTGGCAAAGTGGGTGAGATTTGGGGTGGCACCCTACAGTGCCCATTCCAGTGCGTTGATTGGTTCTTGGTCACCTGGACCGTGAGAGTTTCAGTTTCCATTTCCCAGTTGGGAACATTATGCTGGAAGCCTGCTTGACCTTATGACTCAGAAGTAAGTGCAACTGCCAACTGCATCTCAGAACAGCCAAGGCCATCTGGGTCCTGTTCAAACTTGCTAAGTTGAGCCTCTTCAGTCCTCCCTCTCCTCATCCACACAATGTTACCCGGGGAAAGAGGGATAAGTGCCTAATCCTAGGGATGAACTCAGGGAAGGTAGATGTCATCCCCAGCCCTGAGTCCAGAAACCTGGCCTTGCAGGCAGGTTGCTGTCTGTCTGTCTCTCTCCCTCTGCACTAAAAACAAGACAGGATGGACAATCCCTCCAATGAGATCACCAAGTGGTCTCTGGCTCAGCTCAGGTGCCAGGAAGCCTCTGATCTGGACAGCAGGCTCCTGACAGAAAACAGATTTATGGGGGCCCACCAGTTAGAGAAATGTAGAAACTGAAGGATGTGGAGGAGGGCAGGAGGCTCAGAACCCACCGGTTTTTTTGAGCATCCTGACATTGGACCAGGATTATTGCTGCCAAGACCTGGTTGGGTCAAATGTTAACTTGCAGATAAAAGAAGCCCAAATATTATTCCATGAACTGTCTCTGAGCTTGACTTTGCCATGCGCAGGGCAGCAGAAGACTGGGGACTGTGTTGTGCTGAGGAGTCTGTGAAAGAGGCTGAATGGTGGTGGGTCAAGTCCTGCCGCCTTTGGGCCTCTGCTGCCCTTCTTTCCAGTCTCTGGGGGATAGAAGAGTGGGAAAGAGGTCCCTGTGTATTTGGAGGGGAAGGGTATCAGCATGGTGGCAGGGAGGACAATGTGAACAATCATGTAAACAGCCCACGACCTGTTTGTCAGTCAGTACCAGGTCAAGGATCAGATTTCATGTATATGTGGATGGGGGTATTCGTTCTCTGTGCCTGTAGAAGCAGAGAATGTTCCTGAAACTTTGGGAGAAGAAAATGGAGAGTGGGAGGAGAAAGAAGAAAATTAAAAAGCAATCGCTCTTTTTTTTCCTTCATGGGATTATACCCTCAGAGATTAGTGACTCTGTGTCCAATAAATATCTCCCAGAGCATGTCAGGAGCACCTTAGGCCCAGGAGGAAAAGACCAATTTAGTTGGTTCTGGCACAGGCACTGGGCTACTCCTGGGATCATGGCTGACACTGGTGCCCCAGAGAAAAGTGCCCCAGGAAGGCACAACATCTAGTCCTGGGAGAGAATGTAGAAGCCAGCCGGAAAGAGGCAGTGTGTGAGATTTCACATGGATGGAGGAGGGAGGCATTTTGTTCGAAAGGAAGAGCCCAGAACAGACCGGGGACATTGATTGGGGGATAAGGAGAGAGGTTCTGCAGCAGGCTGTGGGTGTTATAGGAATAATGAATTACAATCAGGGGGTTGAGATTAAACCCCACCTTTGATCAATGGGCCCCCAGATAAAAGACACAAACTCTTTATGTTTATAATAAGCCTTTAAAGCATGTGAGCTAAGCAGACTCTGCCCTCCAGGTTACTACTGTCTACTTCCCTAGCAATCACCCTGAGCTATAACCCACCATGTTCCACCCAGACCGCTCTTACTCCAATTGGCCAGCCCTCATTGCAATGTTTTCATGACTCACCTACCCCATGATATCTTCTCCTCTCTCCATCTTCTCTCTCCTTCCTCATGGTTCTCCAGACCCCAAGCCCAGGAACTGAAACCCTACCTACCCCTCTTCTGCCCAGCTGTAGGCTGGTGACATCTTTATTCAATCAAGAGTTTTAAATTAAGGAGCAAGGTCACATAGCATCTCTTGATGTACTTAATGACTCTGTCTTCCTTGAGACAGCCAGGGACAGTATTTAACATTACAATACATAACAACAGACCAATCTCGATAGTAGGGGACCCTCTGTGCTGGGTTCAAGGTCCTGAGCCTGAACCTGGGAAAGAATTACAGATTCTTCTCAGGGAGGAGCTTGGGGCCCTGACCTTTGTCTGGCCTAGTGAAAGAGATGTGAAGAGACCCTGTGCTGCAATGTTTGGAGAACATGTGAACAGACGGTGAAGGGAGGCTCCCAGCCTGGGACTTCAGGTGGCCGTGAACAGAGAATGACCGCATCATCTGCACACCTCTAGGGCCATGTCCACAGAGTCTTTCCAAGAAGGCCCACTGTCTATCTGGCCACAAGCAGGGCTTAATGAAGGTAGAGAAAGACAAAATTGTACATGGGCATGTGTTTTCATGGTATTGAGTATCAATTGTATGGCCCAGTGTATGCTTGGCCAGAGCTCTGCCATGAGTCCTCCTCTGCATGTACTCACAGCAAACTCTAGGACAGATGGAACAGACACTATACCAACATGTAGTGTTGCCTGAGATACCAGCTTGTCCACCTGATAGTTCAAGTCCTGTGACCTGTGAGGCTAAAGGAAGTGAGGTGTGTAAGGGTGGGGGGAAGGGAGTGCAGCCAGCTCTCCTTCACAACTGTGCCCAAGAAGTCCCTAGCAACCTTCTTCTTGCACTAGTTGGTCAAGACTGGGTCCCTCAGCCACTGGGCTAGTGACCTCATGTCCGAGAAAAGCAAATTCCAGGTGGAGAACTGTGGGGCAGGGTGACTGTCCTGACTTTGCACAGAGTAGCCTAACATCTGGTGTCATCAGAGCCATTGACCTCTTGGGATGAGGCCACCAGTAAGCTAACAAGATGCCATTCTCCTGGAATCGGCCTGGGCTGCTATGACTTAATAGAGAAGCCAACCTTTGGGTGTCCTGGCAGGGACACCTCATAGCATTCTTCAAAGACACAGAAGCAAAGTGTTTCTGTGCAGTTAGTGTCCTCCAGCCCAAAGTCCCAGAGGGGCTCCTATGAGCAGGTGACCCTGCGATGGCTGTTTCAGGACTGAGGAAAGAACCAGCTACATCTCAGGGCTGTGTTGGGATCCCTGGGGGAGTCTAGGTGTGTGCTGCACAAAGAGTGGGCTAGCCATGGCCATGGAATTTCTCCATCCTTCTGTCTAGAGAGAAAGAAAGCCAAGGAAGGTTGCAGCCACGGTGTACTGTTTTCCACAAAGGAAACTTCCACTCTTGGTCTCCATAGGATCTTGGGGCTGTAGCACATTTACCTACAGGCATGCAATCTGCAAAGGGGAATATTCACAGAGCTCACCACAGGAGGTTGGGAGGCTTCAGAGCATGGCCTAGGCTCTAGCTTTACCTTTGGATGAGATCTTCCTCCCTCTGCACAGCAGGATGTCCTCACAGAGCCACCCAGAGCAAGCAAGCAGGCTCCATGCTTGCCTCCTCTTCTCAGAGACCTCATCTGCACTCTTTCTGGGAGCTCAGGCCCCTGAAACACTTGCTCAGGTGATACTATTATTCCTCAAACAGTTCCCATCCCACAGGGAGTTGCCAGAACATTCTTCCCGTCTCTCTCTTTCATGTGTTGACTTGATTCTTTTCAATAGCTGTGTCCTTGGTTTCTCACACCCTTGGACACCACATGGGGAAGGCCTGCCCTGGCTGGGGGAGGAAGACAGAACTGAGATGGATGATTGATCTCATTAAGGAGAAGCTGTGGAGCTCAGGGAAAGAGTCAGCTCTGTGAATTAAGTCCCTTTGAGTCTTGGCAGCCACCTTGGAGGGAACCGTGGACCAACCAGATCCATGGCCGCCTGCCTTTGCTACAGGAGTCCCCACTTTATCCCACACTGTGTTTCTTCTTCCATGGAGCCTCAGCACCTGATGAGCTGTAAGGAAAACCCCTCAAAGATCCTGTGACTGGTCCGAGGGTCCGGGAGCTCTCAGGGCCTCCCGAGGCAGCCATAGCTATGTACCTTGCCCATGTTCTGCTCTCAGACTAGATCTGCAGCCTCCACAGCAGACAAGGATGAGGCCACTGAGGACTAAAGCCAAAGCCTTGACCCTGGGTCTGTAGGGATCCCAATCTGGGACATATGGGGGACAACCTCCCCTTTACCTTGTCCTCTTTGGTGTGATGGGAAGAGCCTGAGCATGTGGAGGACAGTAGGCCATGTGGCTTTGTCATAATTCCCAAAGTCAGCGCAGATCAAGGACTGCTTTGTGTAATTTGTGAGAACCTAAGACTGTAAAGCTTCCATTGAAGAAGAAAGACTTCTCTTGGAATCTTGTCCAAAGAGGGAGATCTGGGGCTCTATAATCTACATTGATCCATGCATTATGACTATAATACAAAACCAATATCCGCCCTTCCTGTGTTCAATGTACTCTGATATCAATTCAATTTCCTCCCTGAATGTTCCTCTTCAGCTAAAAAGAAAAGAAAGAAAACAACAAAAAAACATAAAAGCCAAACCAAACAAACAAACAAGTCAGAACTAGATAGGCTGAAAGTCACATGTGAAAGTACCAGCACCACAGTGTTTTATGTGCCGGATGTCTTCGGTGGATATAAACCAGTGTTGAGTTTTTTTCCTTCTTCACAGTGCTCAGTCTTTACTTTCTGTTTGCTCTAAGCTGAAAACAGTTCGTTTCCCTGCAAAGGGATGTGGTTTCTCTAGTGCATGAGTCATCTTGGATCCTATCCCACTATACCACAGGGTGAGGCCTCCAACATGGTCTGTCTTTTCCCTCAGCTCTGGACACCAATGTCCATAATGAACATGAGTTGGGTTGGTTACTGTACTGGCTCCTTTTGTGTGTCACCATGACACAAGCTGGAGTTATGACAGAGAAAGGAGCCTCAATTCAGGAAATGCCTCCATGACACTCAGCTGTAAGGCATTTTTCACAATTAATGTTTAATGGGAGAGGGCCCAGCCCACTGTGGGTGATGCCATTCCTGGGCTGATAGTCCTGGGTTCTATAAGAAAGCAGGCTGAGCAAGCCAGGGGAAGCAAGCCAGTAGGCAGCAACCCTTTCCTCCCTACTTGCTTCTTGGTCATGAAGTTTGAACAGGAATAAATACCCCAACTAAGACAGTTCCAGTGAGGGTGATAGTCCTGGGGTGCACAGGGAACAGGCTCAATATGCCTTTCCAGAACCTCTGCCGGGGTTTTTGTATGAAGAAAGAGGGAAGAGAGAGAGAAGGAAGAGGAGAGAGTGTGAGTCATTCCACCAGGACTGTGGATAAGGGACCCATGTTTCTACTGTTTTATCATAATTACCTCACTCCCATGGAGACTCTATCTGTAAATACAGATACAGGGCCTGACAGCTAGAACACAGGAAACAAAAGGGCACAGTTCAGCTGGTAACAATACTGGTGACCAACACATCAACAGAGCTTCCTGGGACAAACACTGATGACATGACATTAAGAACCTGATGCTCTGTGCCACAACGGCTCCTCTACACTGTCACTGACTTCATCTTTTTTCTGTGTAGACAGCAGACACGCCATCAAGGGAGCCACTGAGTATCTCCAGAACATGGCAAGCAGTGGATACCTGTATCGCCTGCTGACTGAAGATGGAGCCTGGGAGGCGTTTGTATCTAAGGCCAAGTTGCCCAGGTCACTGCTATGGGATGACCAGCACTGCCCCTAACCCCTGCTTTACTGGTTCTCTCACACCCATGCAAGACGTTGGCAGTGGAGGCACTCCTCAATAACCCTTGGAACATATTCTAATATGTTGCTTAGTGGGTCTTAAGGCTCCACCTGTCTCTCCCTATCCCAGCACTGAGATTACAAAACCATGCCACCCAGGCCCACCTGTTTTGACTTGGGTTTGAGGGATGGCACTCAGGTGTGCATACTTATGTGGTGAGCACTTTCCCAGCTGAGTGTCTCCCCAGCCTTAAAATGGTTCACCCCCTATCAAAGACCATAAACCTACTTGATACCTAACATCCCTCACCAAAGAGGGACTTCCACACAACTCTAGAATCCTCAGCGGGCTGTAAAATTAGAGATCACTGTGGGGTGGGTTTCTTTTACACAGCCTGTTTTACATAGACACAAGCTGTCTCTCTCACACTGTTGGCCTCTGCTCTTACAGGGATAAGGCAGCGGCCCTCCACAAAGCTCTGAGGGATCTGACAGCGCTCTTGGCCATAGCAGACAGAGACAGACGTCAAAGGGGCCTGAAAGGCAGGATGAAGTTTTTGAAAGCATTTCCTCCCTTGGCAGCAGAGCTGGAGGGGCACATCCGCCAGCTCTACACACTGGCTGACCATGCTGAGGAGCTGCACAGGGGCTGCACCATCTCCAACGTGGTGGCTGATTCCTTCAGCGCTGCCTCCAACATCCTGGACCTCCTCGGTCACCTTCTGGCACCTGCAACAGCAGAGGGTAGTCTGGTGCTCTCGGCAACTGGCTTGGGGCTGGGGGTAGCAGCTTCTGTGACTAATGCTGCTACTTCAATCATGGAGGAAACCAGTAGGGTTTTGGATGAAGCTGGCCCCTATGCTTCGAAAGGCATGGGAATGCTGGAGGAAGCCAGCACAAGTGTGGCTAGGATTGGCAGCCAGGTCCCTCCGGCAACCAGAGATATCGCCAGAGACCTGGAAGCCCTTGAGAAGCACATGGATGCCCTCAGGCTGGTCAGAGCCAACCCTCGCTTAGAAGAAGATGCCAGGCTCCTCACCACCACAGGAAGCATCTCTGCCCGTCGGGCCAGGCAGGTGCGGACCAGTCTGAAAGGAACCCCTCTGGCAATGAGCAATGAAGCCCGGATCCGCAGTGCCACCACCGCAGGGGTCGCCCTCTTGCGTGACGTGGACAGCCTTGTGAACGGGTCAAAGCATTTGTACGAAGGGTCTGCGGCACAGTCGGCTAAAGCACTGAGGAAGCTGGCTCGAGAACTGGAAGAGACCCTTGAGGAGCTCATCGAATTCTACAAGACGATCTGATCAGGCTCCAGTCAGTCACCCCATCCCCAAGACAGGCAGAGGTCAGAGGAGAGGACCTGGACAGAAATAGGAACAATGGAGGCACTGTTAGAGAAAGAGGGTGACCGCAGTCAGGTCTGAGGGACAGTGTGCAGACCCTGCTGCTGCAGAACACAGCAAGGTCAAGTGAGACCCACTGGAGCCTGAGACAAGGGACAAGAGGATGTGCTACAAGAGGGACTGAGAAGTTTGAACTCTGGAAGAAACATGGAAGAAGCCAGTTAAAAAGAACGACTAGAAAGCCCTCCCCATCTGAGCTACTGGAAACAATACCCCACAAAATGCAAACCAGAGTAAAAGGTGTGTGCTCTGGAAAGAAGTCACCTTCCCCCAGCCCTGTGCTTTAGAGCCTTTGCTCTTCCCCTGCTCCCCAGTCCACTCCCACCCTCAGGCATGTCATCTTCCCCTAAATAAACTGTTTCTAGTGCTACTCACCGTGTGTCTGGTTCAGTTCTTTGTTCTAGGACAAGAGAACCTGGAGACTTTAGCAGGGATTCTCATAACTCTCAACATTGCCTGTAACTGCTGGTAGCCAGCCCAGGGTTCTTTACAGGAGCACCAGATGTACTATTGTCCTCTCCTATGGCTAAGCTCCCTCAGGAGCCTCATGTTTGTGTGGATGGCTGCTGCTCCCCTCCCATCTTCCTCTTCTGTGTTTTGTTCCTGTGGATTATGGAGCCAGGGTGTGCCTGAATCCTCTCCTCCATCCCTGGAGCAGTAACTGAAAAACACAAGAACTGACAAGTCCCAAGTCTAGGACCAGAGGCAGCTGCTCATCACCATTGTCAACACAAAAACAACTCTCACCTCAAAGGAGACAAGACATAGTTTATTCTGCAGCCAAATGGGAACAACCACAGACCAGGAAGGGAACAGAGAATGTCATAAATCCAACCACTTTTCTGATACATGTGTGGAAACATCAGGGACGGTTACAGCGAAGCAGAGAAATAAATCTCAGCTACAGGCCTCAGATGCAGGCTGATGACATTGTTAGCTTGTGGGTTGGTGAACCTAGGGGTCTGATAAGTTAATACATCACAAAAGGCAGTTAATCCCCGGATGCTAAGTCAATGCAGAGGTGGCAAGGAGGATGGCCATTCAGGGCGCTAAAGATGGTCAGAGACAAATGTAATTAGGCTCTTGACATTCCACCCTCTCCAATTGTCATTGA
>NW_021604761.1:1540289-1562736 GCF_004785775.1 Grammomys surdaster | reverse complement strand
GTTCCCACCTCCAGATGCCAGAGCATTGGCCTCATTTCTCCCATGTGCCCATTCAACCCCATCTCATGGCCATATCTTCAGCTAATCATCTTCCACTTGGACTCTGACAGGACAGGTGGACAGTGCCTTTGCTTGGGGTGCCTGTAGCTAGCAGGACCACATCTGAGAGTTATGTGACATAGGCACGTCAGTTACCACTTCCTGACATAGGGTCACTGCCATTGAGTTTAGTGTAAGAGAAACAAGGTCCTATACATGGACAGCTTAAAATATGGTCAGTGCATATTAGGCACTTTTGAAACTTACATTTGAAAGCCTAGTGAAAGAAACTGCTGTCAAAAGTCTTCCTGTAGGAGAGAGATCTCACGAACTTGTTCTGTTTTGTACAAATCAGAAAAATGTAGACTGATCAACCCATGTCCTCAGGTTCTGACTCACTCCCTTTCCTCTCCTCTGAGGAGCTGTGACAACAGCAGAGTTCTTCTGTGACCTGTGGAATCAGAGAGCCCACAGTGCAGCTGCACGGAGCTGCGTTGGACCCTGACTGACCTTACTCAGGCAGGGAGCTCCCAGGCCATGTTCAGTAGGAAACATGGAAAAGGAAATTCAGACTGATAGGACATGGTGACAGCCTTGGATGAGCAAGAGGTCATGGATAGAGAATCAAGTGCCAGCATCCTTCTCAAAGGCCAGAGAGACCAGGACCAGGGTCACAGGCAGGGGTGAGGAGTGACTGTGAGTGCCCCTGGAATGGAAGCATAGGTAGAAGGCAGGACAGCAGGACTGGAAGGAGAGGGAGGGACAGAGGGCACAAAGCAGAGGACACATGAGAGGAGGAGGGTACCGCATCACCCCTGCTCTGATGTCCTCCAAGGGTGTGCGAGGATGTGCTTGAGTGTGCCATTCCCACGCAGTCTTTGCTGGAAAGTTCTCAGGTAACATTTGGGACTCTCTTCTGCTCTGCTCAAAGCTCCCTGAATATCAGGAAGGCTGAGAGAGCTTCCAAAATCAGCGTGGTCAGAAGACAGTTTACACAACTGGAGACGGAGGTTTTTCCGGGTCCTTATCCACAAGAGAAATAACCCTGTTACACTGTCCAAGTTCAGAGGAACTCAACTGCTGGCCTAGCACTTACTACAGCTGCGTCTCAAATGCTCTTGAATCTTTGTGTGTGGCCTTGACTTGTTCCATGAGGCTCAGGTGCTTTACCTTGTCTGTCAGGACAAGGAACCTGTGGTACATGATGCTCTGAAGAAGCAGGAAGTACACAAGGCCATGGACGGCAGCAAGAGCCTTCAAAAAGCATAGAACAGGAAGAGGTTTTAGATGGTTTTCTTGAACTGAAAAGGAAGCTCACGGTGAACATCAGGAAGCTCTGAGCCCAGGGTGACAAGATTAAAGAGATGCACAGGGTTGTGACATCTTCAACGTGGTGGCCAGTCCACGGGCACTGCCTCTGGGGTTCTGGGCATGGCTGCTATAATTGTGGTCCCCTTCACAAGAGGGGGCAGTCTGCAGCTCTTAGGAGTGGGGTCAGGGCTGGGAGTAGCAGCTACTGCCATCGGTGCTACCACTGTGGCTAAAGCAAGCAAGTTGTCAGACGAAGCTGAATCCAAAAGCCTGGTTTCAACGGCCAGGGATATAATGAACATAACTTCAGTGACCCTGGTGAGGCTTTTAGAAAGGTTTCCAAAGCACTGAAAAATATCAACAGAACTCTGAAAGCAATCAAGCAATATGTCTGTGCCATCAGGAGGGCCAGGAGGATGATTAGTGAAATTCCCTGCCTGGTGTCTGCTCAGGTGTGGAGAGCCTTTGAAGTACTGCTTGGTCAATGAAGAGAGGAGCCAGAGTCAGAGGGGCAGCATTTGGGCTCGCCTGCCTTGCACTGGATGTGTATACCCTCGTAGCAGACTCTAAGTGCAGCTACACAATGAGACAAACGTCAGGGCTGCTGGAGGAACAGGACAACAGGTGGCTAGGGAGAAGGAGCTGTGTCTCCAGAACTGTCCAAACTTACAAGCCTGCAGGAAGATGCCTTGAGTGACACCTGCCCCTAAGCAGCACAGGAGTCAAGGAAGATTGCCTGGACACACTGGCCAGTTAGAGGGGGAAGTGAGTGAGAGCAAGTCTGTGAACTGAACACTGAGGAGTTTGTGTTTCTGTGGCTGAGAACTAGGTTCATGTGGATAGCTAGTGGGTCAAAGAGAAGACACCATCGAGAGTCTGAAGTGAGGGGCAGACAAGACTAGAGGAGGGGAAGCAGCCTGAAAACACAGAATGGGCTGTGCAGGAGAGAGTAGCATGACATCTGGGGAAACTGGGGCACTGATAATGGGAGAAAGCCAGAGCGAAAGTCTTGAAGATGGAGAAGACACAGCAGTGTATCCCTCTCCTTCCCCATGTGTGCTGTTAGCTGCAGCCACAGCCCTGCCTCTCTGGCAGCAACAGCATCCACTCACCCTTTGTCTGTTAGGCAGTGACTTCAGGGTAGTGACACAGATGGTAGTGCTGTTGAGGGTGGCATTGCTGGTGACAGGAGAGTGGATGGAGCCCTTACCAGGGGTCAGGCCATCTAAAGGACCAATGAGTGGATCCCTGTGGGGTGCAGGGACAGTGGTGGCGAAGGTGAGAAAGAATTGACTTTATATATGTATCTCTGTTAATGTGTACCTAGGGGTCAAACCGCTCTCTACACTGTGGAGACTTCACTTGTAATTCCTCCCTCAGGGCTCTAGGATCACCTAGAAATAAAATGAACTACAATTTTACTCTAACGTTCTCAGGATAAAATGCTAACTTCAGCTTTGGGTTCCTGCTTACGTCAGATGAACCCCCACCACACCCTCTCCCCCACCCCACCCCCAAACACAAACTGCCCAGGGATAACACTGGGAAAAGCTACCTCTTAAAGAAGAAATGGCAGAAGTTGCTGGAAACTTGTAAACCCTGCATCGGTAAGCATTCCTAACTCAATGGAACTTTGTTGAAAAGCGCCCTCTGCAGGTGCCTGCATAGAGAACAAATTCAGCACAGTTGTCACCTCAGAGAAACAGCCAGAAAACAAGGTTGGAGCTGCACTTTGAAAAGCCCTAGCCAGGTCCAGGCCAAAAAGCATGAAATGAACCTGGGCTCTCCAGCTCTCCATGTGCTGCCTGCTCCTTCGCTGGCCAGATTTTACACAACAGCACATTTCAGGGCACTGAGTGCAGACTGACTTTATCAGACGCCAAACAAATTGTGCTGGGCAGTGTCAACCAATCTGGACTCAGGAGTCATATCTTTGGCCTGGGTAGGATGGATCAAAAGACAAGGCTCTTGAACCAAGCGTGACGATGTACATTTGATCCTGGGGAACCTGTGGTGGAAGGTGAGGCCTGATTTCCTCAACCTGTTCTCTGACAACCTAAGCCTGCCATGGCAGCCACTCACCTCCCCACCAAACACACGTGAACACACTGAGTGAGTAAATGCAAGCAGATAGCATTATTCGAAGATGTTAAGGTCATTTGAAATTGAAAGGAAAACACACAGACCATGTGCTTCCAGCTCCTTCCAGAGTTGGGAACAAGTTTGCTGCCCCTGAGGCTGTCACAGGTCACCTGTCTCTGCCTGTCTGCTGTTCCATAGCCTTGGGGTGAATAAATACTATTGACTGTTCAGGAAACTGGATGAAACAGTCAACCACGTAACAGAAGGTGGCATGGGACAAAAGGAATGTACAGACAGTGATGGGACACCGAGCACCACAGTCTTCAGGGGGGAGCTATGGATGAACTGAGGGCAAGGGAAGCCGGAAGCCTGGTGGCCTGCCAGGAGTTAGAGGGAGGGGTTGTGTGGTAAGCAGGATAATGGGATGATGGTGACATTCACAGTGGCTGCTGTTGTCTCCTTGACCCCAAGGATGTCAGGTGTGTGTCTAATATTGACAACACAGGGTCCTGTGGTAAGGTCCCATGTGGCATTGGAAAGGCAGGAAGACTGGGCAGGGAGAGCAGGGAGGGCCATCTAATGGACACTCCTGATGGCTGAATCTCAAGATACCTGCAGTTTAGCCAAGCTGGATCTCTGCCACGACACACTGAGCCTGTGTTGTGTCAGCTGACTGGGTTCCTAAGAACTAGATGCATGACTTCCCTTCATTGTGAACCTTCATCCAGGACATCAGGGAACTGAGTCCTCCATGGCCTTCCTGTGCACTCTCTCTCCCTCAGTCAGGCACTCCCTTTGGTGTCTGCCATCTACAGGTCCCACTGGTTAAATTGTTGCAACCCATGCCTGCCTGGCCTGGCTTGGCACAGGGGCATTCCTCAGCCATCATGCAAGGGGAAGACTGGATAGGATCAGGGAATCTACAAAGGTTTGAGCAAGGGCCAGCTGTAGAGGGACGAGAGACAGACCCTCCTCCAGTCTGCTTTGGGACTCTCCTTGACTCATGCAATTGCTTCTAAAAATCTCTTCCCATGGCTCTGCCCTGCACATGTACCAAAGGGGCCTTCTTGGGCTTTGAGAATACAGATTTGGTTAAAAACTGCTTTCAGCTTCCTGACAGCTTCCATTACCTTTAGACAAACTCCCACAACTTCATGCTAAATATGAGTGAGTGCTGACCCCAGGGATTCCCGAAGGCACCTCCAGGGGCAATGACCTCACATGAGGCTTATTAGGGAACCCATCAGGAACATGCATCCTGACTGTGAGGAATGACAGAGGGAAGAGAAACGGTGGATAAAAGGACACGTTCTCCATTCCACTGCTCGCAGGAGAGGTTAACCCTGCCAGAACCTTCTGTGGAGACCTTCAGAGACCATCCTCAGAATTGCCAGTTATGGAGATATGAGAAAGCTCTGTATGAGTCCACACTGGGGATCAATTCTCCATTCACACACACAGGGCATCTGAGTGGAAGCCCTCACTATCCAGGAGCAAGAGCTCCGGGTCTGCAAACTGATCCCTATCCCCTGTCCTCTGTCCCTGCAAAGGAGCCCAGAGTTCTCACTGAGTCCTTGAGTGCCTGCCTGCCTGCTGAAGACTCCTCACACTGTCTCTGTCCATTGGCCCATGTTCCCAGGTGGCCTGTGATAGACTCTCATTTCTCCTGAAGAAGTCCAGAGCCATGATCACCTTTTAGCCTCTGATCTGAATAATGTGTTTCACTTCTTGGCCAATTGTCACCTGTTGCCTACTCTACATTCTTCCTGACATGTCCCCTGGGCACCATGTTCATCAGACACCAAGTGCTAAAGTTTCCCTTGTGCCTGGACCACTGACCTCCCTTCATATCTGGGTCTCTGTGTGGTAAGTGATAGAAGGGTGGCTGGTTTGAACAAGAAGAACATCCATTGAATAGAGTCAGTATGTTCAGAGGAGGGGAAAGAACAACATCCACTCTGCTCCCAGACATCAGGACCCAGATCCAACACCAGGACACCCTACCAGGGCTTTGTCATCAGATGGATTAGGTACATACACCTTGACTTTTAATGCCCCGACATTACAACTGCAAACTCCCAGGAGACACCATAGATTGACTGAGGTGAGTAGATCTTGAACCATCTAGCCAGGTGATGAGGAAGGCAATGGGTGATAGGGATGTCACCTAATGGGAATCTCAGGTCAGGCAGAATGTGACTATGCAATTACTCTATATAGTCACATCCTAAGCAGTAACCACTTATCCCCTTCTCCTCAAACAGACAAATAATGTCACAACCTGTCATAGGTTCCCAAAGCCGAAGACCACAGCAACACCCCAAGATGGTGGTGGGATGGCCACAAACTCTCCTCTCTTTCAGAATAACAAGGTCAGGTCAGAGAGCAGGGCTTCTAGTTTAGTACAATGCCCATTTGTGTGTGTGTGTGTGTGTGTGTGTGTGTGTGTGTGTGTGTAGGAAGCAGAGTGGTACAATAGAGGCTACAAACTGCAATTGTTGCCTGGTAGACTGTCATGTTAACATTGCAGCTGGGGTTCCTATCATGCTGTAGGCAGTGGCTTTTGACTGTGTTGAACAGTTCCCATCAAACACACCGGTCATTGGGAACCCAGCCAGACCCACCTCACTATTAACAGACTACAACAGAGTAAGTGGAACCTGGAAGAAAATACTGAGATATTTCACATATAATGGCATGACAGTGACACAGCCAACCTTCTATGGTGAACAAGGAATGAGTGGTGCCCTTGTCTGAACTGCCTGATGGGGTGACTCTCCTGGACCCTCCTCTGCCTCCTGAATCTCAGCCCACTGCTAGTTTGGAACTGGTACTGGTGAGACTAGATTCCTGATCTATTTAAAGCTCACTGACTCCATCCTCCACACTCAGCAGAAAGTCTTCAATGTCAGTCACTGGACCCTGTATAAATTGGAATCACAGAGACGCTGTGTTCCCTCTGTAAAAGCCTCTGGATATCCTGAGCCTCTTATGTGTCAAGCTGAAGGTGAGTTGTCTGCATCTTGTCAGATATGGTATGGTATAGTATGGTATGGCATGGCATGGCATGGCATGGCATGGTATGATCACTGGGAGCTACATTCCATCCTCTAGATACTGTTCCTCTGTGGTCCTCCTTGAAGTCGGCACTTCTTTGGACCCTGATGTCCCATCTGAGCAAAGGCACATAGGGTTGTCCTTGGACTCAGGCTGTAGGCTAGACTAGAGTAGATTGGGCAGTGGCCACCTCTTCTACTCTCAGGTGGCTACCCAGAGCTGTGGGTGTGGGAGATACTCCCTTCCCTGTGATTTGCAGCCTGGAATATTTGTCTCTTGAGTGACTTCAGAAGCCCTATATCACATGGTGAGTTGGAATCCTTGTCCCTGCTCTATGATGTTTATAGAGAAAGGGAGACAGTAGAGAGAAGGATCCATGGCTCAGGGGACCTAGTACAGTGCTCAGTATAGATATATTGAGTATACTCTCCATGATGTGGGCTGGACAGATATAAAACCAGGAGAGCAAAATGCATCTGACCTCCCCCACCTTCACTGAATTCCACTAGGTGGTGCTGGTGTTCACCCTCTGACTCCTAAGCCATAGGTCAGCAGAGGCTTCAGAATCCCCAACCCTGAAGTGACAACGACCCTGAGTGACATTTCTTGCCATGTCAATGGTCAACTGAGCTGTCCTTTAGCAGATCTTCACGATATCCAGGTACAACGGGCTCTACTTGTGGACCTGGAGGCTGAGACCCTTATTTCTCTCCTTAAGGTAAAGCTGCAGCAGGGTTCTGGTGCTCTACCCTGTGTCTATTCAGTACTGCACTGATGCACCAGTTCATTCTATGCTTGTTCTCTCAGAGTCCCCTTTAAGCCTGCCTCTCAGCTGTTGTGGATATTTTAATGGTTCTGCATATTGTTGTGGATTTGCTCACTGTCTAACTAAACCCATGTTGATGGAGAAAAGAGACAGAGCAAGGGATTTTGGAGAGACCAAAAAACAGAAATAACTTTACATTTCCCAAATATTTCTGGTTCTTTAAATATCAGTGGGATGTATATCTCTCTCTTTTCCCTCTTTCCCTCTTTCTTTCTCTCTCTCTCTCTCTCTCTCTCTCTCTCTCTCTCTCTCTCTCTCTCTCTCTCTCTCTCTCTCTGCATGTGTGTGTGTGTGTGTGTGTGTGTGTGTCCACACATGCCTGACTGTCTGTGTGTGCTCCAGTTGCTTACAGTGCCTACAGAGATCATAACAGAACGTCAAATCCCCTGGAGCTGGAGTCACAGGAGCTTATGATCCACTTGATATGGGTGCTAAGAACTGAACTACCCACTTTCAAACTAAGTATGGTCCCAAGTCTAAGGTCTAGTGCTGAGTCTTAGTTTGAGTCTTGGTGAGTCCAGGAATCCTGAGGTCTAAGCCATTGCCTCTTCCAATGTTAAAGTGTGCTGCCAGCAGTGGTGTGAAACAGCCCATGTCACCTGCTGTCCTTCTCTCTAAAGCTGAGTAAAGATGGCCACCAGGCCCCATGGACATGTGTGTGGAATGGAACCTGTCCCGATGTAGGAGTACTTGGCCACTGAGGTCCAGCCATGCTGGAATCCCCTGCTTCCTAGAGCAGAGCAGAGCTGTCCCAGGGCCATCAGGGTGCCTTAGTTTGTAGACTTTAGACTTCTGTCAGCAAGAGGCTCTGTCTCCTCTACTCCAGGGGTCATAGAGCCAACCAGGGAGCCGGGAAGTCTGCAGTGAAAGATACTAGGGGTTCTCAGAGGAGGCAATGCATGATGGGTCTCTGTACAGAGCAGGAGCCTGAGGCAGGGGGATGCATGTAGGCAAGTGTCTACACTGCCTACTGCCCTCAGCATCAGCTCTGTCCTCATCAACCAACAGGGACAGTGATGTTCTCCTGGACTGCACAAGAGGATGGGATGGAGGTGTGCTAGGGGACTGTGGTGGGTTAACAGAGCAGGTGAAGCTGGAAGTGACCAGGGGAGGGCTCCACAGTTAGTGGTGGTGAGTCTTACCACCATTGAAGCCCTGCCCAAGATGGATTAGTCAAAGCAGAATTTGCAGTATCGACCTGAGGTCACTCTTTTCAGTTGGCAAAGTGGGTGGCATTCTGGGTGGCACCCTACAGTGCCCATTCCAGTGTTTTGATTGGTTCTTGGTCACCTAGACAGTGAAAGTTTCGGTTTCCATTTCCCAGTTGAGAACATAAGGCTGGAGGCTGCTTGACCTTATGACTCAGAAGTAAGTGCACCTGCCAACTGCATCTCAGAACAGCCAAGGCCATCTGGGTCCGGTTCAAACTTGCTAAGTTGAGCCTCTTCACTCCTCTCTCTCCTCATCCTCACAATGTTACCCGGGGAAAGAGGGATAAGTGCCTCATCCTAGGGATGAACTCAGGGAAGGTAGATGTCATCCCCAGCCCTGAGTCCAGAAACCTGGCCTTGCAGGCAGGTTCCTGTCTGTCTGTCTCTCTCCCTCTGCACTAAACACAAGACAGGATGGACAATCCCTCAGATGTGATCACCAAGTGGTCTTGGGCTCAGCTCAGGTGCCAGAATGCCTATGACCTGGTCAGCAGGCTTCTGACAGAAAACAGATTTATGGGGGCCCACCAGTTAGAGAAATGTTGAAACTGAAGGATGTGGAGGAGGGCAGGAGGCTCAGAACCCACCGGTTTTTATGAGCATCCTGACATTGGACCAGGATTATTGTTGCCAAGACCAGGTTGGGTCAAATGCTAACTTGCAGATAAAAGAAGCCCAAAGATTATGCCATGAACTGTCTCTGAGCTTGACTTTGCCATGCGCAGGGCAGCAGAAGACTGGGGACTGTGTTGTGCTGAGGAGTCTGTGAAAGAGGCTGAACAGTGGTGGGTCAAGGCCTGTATATGGAAGAGGGACCCGGCCCAGCAGCGCTGGGAAGTGATCCCTAGAGTCCCACAGTCAGTGTGGCTGAGACCACAGCGATGCACCCAGCGTTGAGAAGTCACTCTTCTGAGTGGGTATGAAAGGATGGCTAGACTGAGGGTTATTGTGTTTTATAAAAGTATAAGGAGAGAATGAATATGTTCAGTGGATGTGTAGTCAGATGTGGGGGGTGAGGTGCTTCCATGAGCACATGCTGAGGCATCCCTTCCCCCAGAGACCAGCCACACAAAGGTATAGTATAGAATAGTGTTTACTCAGGGCATGGGGAGGGAACTTGAGGGAGTAGAGACAACGAAAGGTAGAGAGAGAGACAGAGAGAGAAAGAGAGAGAGAAACAGAGAGAGAAAGAGAGAGACAGAGAAAGAAAGAGAGAGAGAGACAGAGAGAGAAAGAGACAGAGAGAGACAGAGAGAGAGAAGAGGAGTAGAGTCCGGCCATGAGCCCTTAGAATGGGGGGAGGGGAATGAGGAGAGAGGTGGAGCAGAAGCAAGAGGACAGAGCAGGAGAAAGAGAGAGAGGAAGGGCAAGCAGCCCCTTGTATACTGAGCCGGGCACACCTGGTTGTGGGGTGGAGCCTAGACAAAATGCCAACAAGAGTGGTGCCAGAGAGTGGTTTGCCTGGGATGTCCTCTGGGTCTTCAGCTGCTCATCAGCAGTGACTCTCATTTGCCTTTATGGACTGAGAATATTGGTCCAGAGCTTATGTCTGTTTGTGACTCAGCTACACACCTGGAACAGGACATACTGCTAAGGACCACTGTCTGATCCAACTCAATCAGAAATGATTCTTCCATGAGTAGATCATTCTGCCCATGCTCACATCCACTCTAAAAAGGAAGAACTCTTCCCCCACTTTAAGGATGTGATTTAGGTATTGGCCCAGGTCACAGGTTCAGCAGCCTAGAGAAGAATTTGCTTCTGCTTGGAATCTGGTTAGTTTCTCTTCCTCATCCCTAAGCAAAAGAAACTACAGGAAACCCCTCAGAAGGGACCACCAAGGAGTTCAACTTAGTTCCAGACTGCCTCCTATGTCACTAGGGAACCTCAGAGGGAACATGGCTGTTCTAGGTGCCCTCTGTGGATGGAGGATTTGAAGGATGTGAATGGAGAGAGGAAAGAACCCAGAATCTACCCATCCTTGTGTAGTGACCACCCTGGCGTTGGCTCTAAGGTACTGCTGCATGAACTGATGGTGCCATTGCTGCATGAAGAATATGCACGGATGGCCTTATGAGACACAAGGAACCCAGAGCTTGGATCAGTTCTCTCACTGAGTGTGTGTCTGTATGCCAGGTTCCATGGGGGGATGTCAGTGTGGGGACAGGGATGACGCGCATAGTCCTGTGAATGGTGCCATAATGTGTTTGTAAGAACAAAGGGCAGAGTCCAGGAAGGGGCCGCCTATGTGCCTGCACAAGCAAAGAATATTCTAGAAACTTTGGACTACTAAAAAATAACATTTTTCCCTTTAAGGTCAAAATCAGAGCTGTGTGGCATTATGTACTGTAATTCCCCTCTTGGAATATCCCTTTACCATCTGATCAATAGAGTTCAGGCTGACTGCTCTGCTCATCCCCAGCAGTTGTCTGCTCTCCTCGGCTGGCACACAGATGCCACAGAGTCCAAGGGAAACTAGGTTCCAGGAAACCTGTGCTTGCCTCTGGTCTTGGAGATGCTCAGAGAGAAGAAGCCAGATCACTCATTCTGGATCCCACATGTGAGGCGTGTGTAATCATCTCGCCAGCAAGAACTCACACGGACACACATCAGGATCCTTCCGCAGGAAAATGTTTATTCCAAAAACAAAATGGTGGAAGACCCCCAGGCCCGGGAAAGCACTGCTTATATACCCTTAGAGCGGTGTATTCACCTCTGATTGGCTGCTTACTCGTTGCGCGCCAAAACGCCGTGGGATGGGCTTTAACTTTGGCAGGCTTTTACCATGGCACATGCGCAATTTACTTGTTTACTAGGAAGACTCCCGGATGTCATCGCCATCTTGCAATGGCGGATTCTGCCAGTGCAAACGCGGCTTCCTACATCTGCCCCTTTTTTGTTTTATTGTAGAGGGTGGTAGTTGAGATCCCTGGGAAGGTTTCGTAACTCTCATATTTGGGGGTCTCATGGCGGGTCTGAGTCTCTTTGGAGGGCGGTGCTCAAACTCTTACCCGTCACTGGGTCAGCCTCCCCACCCGGGGCTGCCCTGTCTTAGGTGGCCGAGGCTTATCCGTCCGCTCTGTCATTGACTTACCAGACCTACTATCCGTGGAACGAACACCTTAGTGGGCAGGGACTGCATATAGATATGTTTGAGGCTTTATAGGGTGTCTTTACCAAAAGCCCTTGGGTACAGCGGCTGAGGAATCTGTCTACTGGCTATTTCTTTTTGTTTTGTTAAACAGGCACTGGTCAATGTCCCGTGTCTTAGGCTAGTTGACGTTTTTCCACGCCCAGCACCAATAGTGCTAACACCGAGGAAAGGCGAGCCACCCTGTCTTAGGCTATGAGGGATATACCCGCGCCCGGGTCATTGCCACTCGCTAATCCCGTCATGGGGTTGGTTTGCCATCAATTTCCCAGTTGTCCTCATGGTGTATATCTGGCATGTGGCGTCAGCCTATTTCCCGTCGTTGGGACCAATGGCAACTGGCCTGGAGATGAAAAGATGAAGCTGTCTATCTGTCTGTCCTTGGCCTGTCTAGCGTGATACCAGTCATGACTCAAACTCAAGCCCGATCAAGCAAATTCTATCTTGGGGGAATAAGTGATCAAGGACTAATAGTTTAAGACAGTCTCCCTTACCCTACCAGGTGCAATGGAAGCAAGTCCTCTGGGTGCAAGGGCTAAGGAAAACAGAAAGAGATGCAAACACCCATCCCTGTGCAATGGAGTCATCTCCTAGGGGTGCAAGGGCTGTTTGCCTCAAAATTCAGGTACCACAGCTACACAGACAAGGACCAGCCAGGCCAAGACTCTTCACCGACCCAGTGTAATGGGCAAATCTTTTGGGGTGCAACGGCTGATGGCCCAACATTTAGCACCACCACTAGTGAGGGGGAGACTACTTATTTTTGAAGCAGTGATAGCCACACTGTAGGGGAAGCCCCTAGTTCTTTGGCCACAAGCGCCTGTGCAATAATAGTCTTGTCATGATTTTGTTGAGCTCTGAGTTTGCAAGCCAACCAAAAAATGAACACTAATCCGCAACATAGGGCGTACCAAACAGGCCTACTCCCACCCACTTAAAAAAAAAAAAGAAGAAAAGAAGAAAGCTGAAGAAATCTAGGAGGACAGTCTCTCAGTCAGGGACAGATCTACAAGCGTCGAGTTGATGGTTACCACAGTTGTTCTCAATTTTCTGAGTGTCTCATCGAAGTTTTTTGACCAATTTCCTGTAAGATATTGAAACAATTTTCTGGACAGATTAGCTACTCAAGTAAAGTTTTCATGCTGTACACTGGTGATGTAAAGTGCACCCAGTTTTCTCTCACATCCCAATTGGGCTAATTGAAAGAGGATATCCAATCTCTCTCTCACTAAATCAAGGCGTTGATTAAGGATCATTAGCCCGCCTTTTAGTTGGGCCCTGGCGGAGGTTTGAAGGTTAACAGCCTCCGCCACCGTGGCTGACAATTGGTTGAGGGTAGTGCCCATCTGAACAGAAGTTGACATAGCAATCCCAGCGGCAGTGGCGGCAATGGCACTGGTATCGCCGTCACTATGGCTGCAGTTATACCAAATTCTCTTTTTTGCCTAAATGATAACAAAGTGGGAGGAGTCTCCACGGGGGCAGGAACCCGTCGCGGGACTCTGGCAACCATAGTGTGAGTGAATCTTTCAGAACTCTAACACTGGGACATCCAGCAGGTTTCATTGGTACAATTTTTAAAGGTGGAATTTGATAAAATAAACAAAAATACTAGGAACCCAAAGCTGGAGGATCCAAATAAGGATCTTTTGGGGGGTCATCTTCAGATGTCACAAGTCGTCGCGTCAGTCGCTCTGGTAGCCAAAATGGATTGTCTTCTTTCTGTGGAAAAACACAAACTGCTCCCCTGGCTTTTATTAAAATAGGATCTGGGCCTTTTCAGTGTCCGGTCAAGATGGCTTTTCATTTGACCATCTCTTTTGGCCTGTCAGGCTCTAAACAGTGACGGTCAGCTGCCGAATGGCCCTGACTGTCCAGATTTAAAATATTGAGGGTAAAAAGTGCTTATCTATCCCTCATCAGTTAACTGTCGGGGGGAATTAGGACTTGCATCTCCCTTGAGAATATTAAATAGAGGTTTACGTTTTCCTATGGTAAGCTGAAGATGAGGTTTTACCCAATTAATATCTGTTAACAACTTTTGAGAATCATTAAAAGTAAACCATTTTTTGTATGTACGCCTGCAAGCCAGAAGATGGCACTAAATCTCACTACAAATGGTTGTGAATCACCATGTGGTTGTTGGGAATTGAACTCTTAATATTTTTAGTTGTGAGTCCAGCCATTAATGGCGGAACCATCTCTCTAGCCCCAATTATCTACTCTTATTGGAATTTTTTGTGTCACAATTGAATTCTCAGATATTGAAAAGATATTGTCTTTGAATCTTTTCTGGAGCAACAAGTACTCTAAAATCTTAAAGCTCATTGTACTAGAGCAAAGGCTTGTAGAAAAACTCTTTTAGAGAGATCAGCCAATAAAATATACAATGAATAATATATACTGAGAGATTCAAACGCTTTAACCTTTTGTATTAAAGCAACAACAAATTTTTTTTAAGGCCATTAATCATTCTTTGAGGCAAGCTTTTTTAATGAATGGCTTCATGGGCTCTCAAAAAACACAAGCAATTTTACTTAATGTAAACCTCTCACCTTTACCAAGAGATAAAGGAACTGTATAAAACAATCTTCTAAATCTATAATAATTTTATATGTATTTACTTGAATGGCAGCTGGAGTAGGCAAGTCAGGCTGTAGTGTTTTGGGATTAATTGAATAACCAACTCCTTTTAGCTGAGTGAAGTATCAGATAAAGCCAAGCTGAAGGCAATCTTGTCTTCTAATAATTGTTAAATAGCCCCAGTATCTATCAATCTTTTAAAACCCTTTTTCCTTCAATTATTAATTTAAGATTAGGTCTCTTGTTACTAATAAGACCTAATACACATCAGAGGAACCAAAGCCATTTTGTCTTTTATCACACTTAACAATTTTGGCCTGGCCCATAAGCTGTTTTGAATTTCTTTTGAGTCTGAGGCTGACACTTCTCTAAGGAACAAACAAGTCAATAAACAAATTCTAGAGAACACCCTTTTAGAGGAGGGTAAGGACAAAAGGAATGTCTGAAATCCAAGCTTCTGTCTCTCTCACTCTGTGTATAGCCTTAATTTAAATGTAAATGTTTTTAATCTTGGCCTATATCTTGAGGCCTGGCCGAAGGATTATCTTTCTTGTACCAAGGACAGGTTTGTCAGGTAACCTTGGTCACCTGACTGTTGCTCAAGCCTCTGTTCCTGGGACAGTCACTTTAAAAACTATCTAAATTTCCACATTTAAAACACCCCCCATCCCTATGGCTCTGTTCAAGCTATGGCCAGACCCTGATTGTATGAGGGCACAATTTCATCGCAAAGACGAATGTATCTAAGTCTGTCTTTGCTTGTATGGTCTGAGAGCTGTGTAGGCAGTTCAACCTGATTAACATCACACTGACCTTCTCCTACAAGCATGTTAAGATCCCAGTCTGCATTGTCTTAATTTAAATGTAAATGTACTTAATCTCTAGCAGGCCAGCACTGTGTCACAACTTGTTTTAAATATTTTTATTAAACTCTACCTGTTGTCCCCCCCTTCCATAACATGGGCTAATCAAAAAATCCTAAATTCAAGATTAGAACTGTCAACTGTAGCCAATGGAATACTGGCAGTTTAACTAAATTTTTAAAATTTTTTTTGTAACATTAGAGTTTAACCATTAATTTTGAGAAGCAAAACCAAAACCAAAGCAATGTAAACAATCTATTTTTTCTAAAATCAAGACCAAGTAGATTACCTTTATGTTACAAAGTTTTGCTGCCAATTCTTATATATGAATGCATGAAGCAGCTTTTATTATCTCATTGAAGAGATATTGTTTTAAAATCTTACTTTTTATACACCTGGTTTCTGAATGACTCTAACCCTGAGTTAGTTTTACGCCACTTTTCGTTACCAAAGTTGTAAATTTTTAATCACATCCAATAATTTAAGCCAATAGTCTATAACCAAGACATGTAGAACATTTTTGTACTTTTAAAACCAATCAGAAACAACAATGAAGTGGCTACATATCTTATTTTTAGATCAAACAAAATTGGTTGTCTTTTCTAGCTGTAATTTCAAGAGAAAAGCACCTTGTCACAGAGATTTTTCTAAGACAAAACAACTCTTAGTTTCCTTATAAAACCCAAAATGTTGCTGATCTCTTTTAAAAGCAGCTTATGCCAACTTCAATTCCTGAAAAGGCTTTTTCAGCTCAGCTCAACTCTTAGCTACAGGTGTAGGGTAGCTGATCAGCCTCTGCTGTGTAAATTAAGACTGTCTTTGAAACAAAGTTAAACTAGCCCAAAGGTTGGATCAAGCAGTTTTAACGATCTTTTCTTTTGAACATGTAACAAACACAGAACATTTAGACAACGACACAAAAAGCAAACACAAACACGTGGACATTGACTCGCCAAGGACAGACAACAAAGAAGGACATCTAAGAGCTACAGAGAATTTCAGGACGTCTCCTGAATTCTCTGTTTATAGATGAACTCTGAAATAGCCTTTTCATTCTTTTTTGTTGACACAGCTCAGAGAGAGGACACCTGTATTTTTAAAACCCTTTCTCTCTCTCTCTCTCATATTCAAGATGTAACTTTTCATCTTGTTCATTGAAGATGTAGCAGGCAGCTATTGTAACACTTCAATACCCTGCTTTCTAGTTTTCCAATTCTTTTTAACCCTGCTCTTTCCACCTGAAGCAGCTCTTAGACTGCGGGCAATGTCTGTTTAGAATTCTCTTGACCTATAATTCGCTGTCATCTCCTAGGCAAAGTCGACACTGGGTCAATTCTTCATTTACCTAGACTGTATCCCCCGAAACACTCTTCTTGTAAACACAGCCTCTAAATAACCATCACTAGCGCCAGCACTTGATCTCGCGGCGGCAGCCATTTATCTGGCTGGCATCTTTCCCCTTCATCTACCTCTTTATCTGAGTCCTCTGCCTCAGAGGAAGTTAGCCCCTCCGACTCAGAGCCACCAAGCCCCAAAAACTCCTTTACCGGATAAAGAGATTTCTTTTCCAGGGCTTTTTCGCCTTTTCTACTTCTCTCAACCAGGGTGTATTTTCCCTTATCTTTCACCCCCGTGGATCGAGGGTCCTTGGGAGGGCCTAATTTCTTCGACATGTCTTTTTTCCCTTTTTCTTTCTGAGTTTCTAAGAGCTTCCTTTCCTCTGTTTCTGACATGTTGGCCTGTACTCTGCCTAGCACTGTCTGGTCCGCCGCTACAGTCGAGCGGCTTTTCTCATCCTGTAAAACCAGAAGGAAGAGAACCAGCACTGCCTGGGGAGGGAGACGAAATAATTCAAGCCCAAACATGTCTCTCAGAGATTTACCTTGTCCTACGGTTCTGGATCTGCTCCACGAGTGGAGGGTCTTCTTAAACAGCGCCGGTGATGGTGAATTCTCCCGGGTTTCAGCACCAGCTGTGAGGCGCGTGTAATCGTCTCGCCAGCAAGAACTCACGCGGACACACATCAGGATCCTTCCGCAGGAAAACGTTTATTCCAAAAAAAAATGGTGGAAGACCCCCAGGCCCGGGAAAGCACTGCTTATATACCCTTAGAGCGGTGTATTCACCGCTGATTGGCTGCTTACTCGTTGCGCGCCAAAACGCCGTGGGATGGGCTTTAACTTTGGCGGGCTTTTACCATGGCACATGCGCAATTTACTTGTTTACTAGGAAGACTCCCGGACGTCATCGCCATCTTGCAATGGCGGATTCTGCCGGCGCAAACGCGGCTTCCTACACCCACAACTATGGGAGACTTGGAGTATAGTTTATGGAAATAATTTAAATTTCCTGCTTGAACCCTGAATTTAAACAACATGCTAACACATGTGAACATATATATCTTCACACATATAGTGCACACATAGTTCCCAGTCACACTTAGCTCCATATGCTTTGTATTTCAAACTTCATCACACACATTTCCAAAAGTGTTTATATCCCAACAGTGTTTGCCTCTGGGTGACACGGCACCCATGTATGTTGTGGACTCTGCTTCAGTGGTATGATAGCTATTAAGACTATGAGTTGGGAAGTAAGGCCAGCCTCTAATCTGGGCCACGCCTTCTGCTGGAAACTTACATAAGGGCATGGAAGAAGGAAGCGTTTGCTCTTTGCCTGCTTGCCTTCACCTCACTAGCAAGTCTGCTTCTACAATGGCACCAGGATTGCAGAGTGTACTGGAAACCCGCTGAGGCATCCAGCCTTGCAAACTGAACAGCTACTGGAGTCTCCAACCTTCCACTCATAGGCAGCCTTTGTTGGAGTAGCTAAGCCACAGCCTGTGAGTCATTCTAATTAATGAATCTATATTAATGATTCTATATACAGAGAGAGATTCCTTGTATAAGTTCTGTTGCTCTAGAGAACCCTGGTGAATACAAATGGTCAGTTCCTCCTCTCCCACTCTGGCCTTACAGCACGCTAGTCTGAGCTACCCCTCACACCCTGGCACAAGGTTTCCTCTGCTCACGCTGCTGCCTGCTGGATATGTGACTGTGTGGCCCCACCCAGGCATCCTTCAGTCCTGGCTGGGTGTTGTGACTGTCCTATCAAACTCCACGTCCTTCTATAACCCAACAGCTACAGCAGAGATGTGCCTTAGGAGTGGGGTCAATAGGCATATTCTTTGGCCACAAAGTTAGCTTTAAAATGCATCTCTGTATTTATGCGATACATTTTTTTGCCGACGATGAGATGACTCCACCCCTGTCCCCTAAAGTCCCAAGTCCCTGTGAGCAGTATTGAACAGGAGGCTAGGCCTCAGGAGATCACCTTGGTCTCCATTTGGGGAGGGAACTTCAGATCGCATGCCAAGTCTCAGACTCTGACCAGCTCTTCTGCTTTTTGAAAGATTCTCTTTCTCTCACCTTTTGACTTCATGTGAATATGGGAAAGCTTGAGTAAGGTGCTGGGTGAGGGGAAACAAGCCTGCTATCCTGACACTTGGGTGGTACAGGCCTAAGATTGGGAGTTCAAGGTTCTCTCAGGCTACACAGTGAGTGTGAGGCCAGACAAGGCTACATGCACACTTGGAGAGCTGGGGCAAGAAAAGGGAGTTATGAGGTAGCAGGGTGGAGAGCGCTCCTGAATGAGCTATCAGCTCTCAGTTTAGTCAGGTCCCAGGAGGAGGGGCTGACACCTTCTCCTGACTCTGCCAAACAGGTTTGCTTTCCTTCTTCCTCAGCTTTCCTTCTTCCTCAGCTTCCAGGGCAATCTCAGTGTAGTTTCTGTTTCTGTCTTTGTGAGGTCTGCCCCTCTGCAAAATCTTCTGAGTGCTGCTAATAATGAAAGAGTGAACACTCTCACACATGGCCTGTGTTTAGATGTAAATGTCCTTTAACCCAGTTATCCACTTATGGAAATGCCATAAGGAAATAACCTCAAATGCAGGCACTGACAGGAATGAGGACATTCTCTGTATTAGTATTGCATATGATTAGCAACAACATAAGGTCCAGGAGTCTTGGAGAAGAGCAGGAGGTGAGGGCAGCACACGGCAGGGCAGGGACCAGGCAGGACTCCAGGGCCTGATGGGACAAGGATATCACAGAAGCAAGGAGGGTGTGGTACCTGGGAAGCCACAGATGAGCCCAGTGAATGTGCTAAACTGAGGACCTGGTACTTGGCACAAGACAGTGCTGTGAAAACAGAAGAACCATGTATAACATACTACATGTATTACATATAACATGCACTACAGTGCACACATGTAATATGACAGGAGGGAATGCGGTGCATTTTTAGGTACTAGAGCTTGCTCATATGGAAGTGGGATGTAAATTAGAAAGTCCCAGGTTCAAGGCCTCACTCTATCCACACTGAAAAGTCACACACAGTAGCTAATGTAAGGACGTCATTGCATATGAATAAGGAGCCCAGAGCATCACAGAGAGTAGGGGATGTGGCCTGACCAGGAAAGGCCACCATAGGCTAATATATCTGATGCTTGGTCATTAGGGTGTGGCGATACTTGGGAGGAATTAGGAAGTGTGGTCTTGTGGGAGTGTGTCACTAGAGGTGGGCTTTTGAGCTTTCAAAAGCCCAGGCCAGGCCAGTGTCTCTCTTCCTGCTGCCTGGGGATCTGGATGTACAACTCTCAACTTCCCTAGCACCCTGTCTGCCTCCATGCTGCCATGCTCCCCACCATGATGATAAATGGACGAACTCTCTGAAGCTGTAAGCAAGCCTCAGTTAAATGCTTTCTTTATAAGCCTTTCCTTGGTCATGGTGTCTCTTCCCAACAATGAAACTGTGACTGAGACAGTAAGTATACAAAGTAACCATTAATAAATACACAGTTTCCACCTGCAGGTGGCTACCAGAACATTCCTCTCCTTCTCTCTTTCTGTGTGCAGACTCAGTCCTTTCTCCACAACGGTGTCCTCAGCTAATGCCTTCTCCAGGGTCCCCAACAGGACAGCAGTCCTCCATCTTGCTAGGGAGAGAGCAGCAGGGCTGGGGTCACAAGACCAATGTCATTAAATAGCAGTGACAGAGCCCAGGGGAACAGAAGAACTGAGGGCCAAGTTCTTTTGGTCCTTGGCAGCCACTGTTGAAAGAACTGTGTGTCCCAGATCCCTGATCACTAAACTGTCCCCATTCTATCTCACAGGGTACCTTTTCCTCCTGTAGCCTGGACACCTGGTGAGCTGTAAGAACACCTGTCAAGTCCTCTCCCTGACACCTAGACCTAGCAGCTGTCATGGGCACCCCAGGTAAGCAGTCTTGGTCCCCACTCCTGCACATGGCCTAAGACTGCCAGAGCCTCTGTGCTGAGTGCCTGCTGGGGAGTCAAAGCTACAGATGAGAACCCCAAGGTAGCACAGAGAGTGTCCCAGTCTTGGGTGACAGTGGCTCCCCTTCCTCACTTTGTCTTGAGTAAGTTCCCAGGAGTCACCTCCTCAATACCCAGCCTGAAAATATGGAAGCCAGGAAGGGACACAGGGAGAGAGTAAGGGAGGAGTGAGAGAGGAAATTAGAGGCAGCTCTATTCCTCTCAAGGTGGCTTCCTATCAGCTGATCCTGAAGCCCAGTCCTTGAGGATGCAGCCCACCCTGCTCCAGCCTGAGCCATTCTCCAGCCCCAAATGTGGCCTTCAACACAGGAATGGTCAGTTTTTACTCCTGAGTTTCAACACCACTGGATTAATGAGTATCTAGCTGTTCGGTAGTGTATCTGAGGGTTGGTGCTTCTTCATCTACTCAGAGCCTAAGTGCTTGAGCTAATGAGAGGGTCAAAGACTGAGTGGAGGCACCATGGCAAGTGGGCCCTGCTGGAGTCAGGAGCGCACTGGGGGTGTCTCTGAGGGGGTTGGGTGTGATGGAGCTCATTCTGATGAGCAGCCTGGCCTCAAACTCACAGAGATCCCCCTGCTTCAGCCTCCCAAGTGCTGGATTAAAAGCATGCACCAAAATGCCGGGCTTCATGTCATCTTTAAAATTCTTCTCTTGGCTCTATAGATCATTCATTCATTCATTCATTCATTCAACCATACATTCATAGTTTTTAAAAATATAAGTATTTGTTGTATGTGAGTACACTGTCGCTATCTTCACACACACCAGAAGAGGGCGACTGATCCCATTACAGATGATTTTGAGCCACCACGTTCTGGGAATTGAACTCAGGACCTGTGGAAGAGCAGTCAGTGCTCTTAACCACTGAGCCATCCCTCCAGCTCCATTCATAGTTAGTAAACCTGCTGTTACCTGCTATTATCATTGTTGTGAAGAATGAGAGAAGATTTATTTTGCTTACAGTGTTGTATGATTTGGTGATTCCAGGGATGCAGAGAGGCAGGAGGAAGAGTTATCAGTTCACAACATGGCAGATATAAAACAGTAACAGACAAAGCAGTAACAAAAATGGCCAACACAAGATATTGGCCCTCAACCCAAGAGACACACGCCCACTGCCCTCAGGACTCCAGCATGGCCCTCTTCCATGGTGCCTCCAACTCAGTCTTTGAACCTCTCATTAGCTCAGGAGTTATGACCTGACTAGATCGAGAAGCACTCTCACCATCCCCAGATAAGGACTACTGAACTCCTAGATATTTATTAATCCAGTGGAGTTGAAACTCTAGGTTAAAAACTGACCATTCCTGTGTTGAAGGTCACATTTGGGGCTGGAGAATGGCTCAGTGGTTAAGAGCACCTGCTGCTCCTGTAGAGGACCTGGGTTCAGTTCCCAACACCCACATCAGGCTCACAACAGTCTGTAAACTGCCACTCCAGGGATCCAATGGGCTCCATGGGCAATGGGCATACACATGGTGCACACACATAAACTCAGGCAAACATTCATATATACAAAATAAAAATAAGGAAAAAGATGTAAATCCACATTCAAGAGCCAACACCAGGCACACAGTAACAAAAGCCATCGCTGGGATTTCTCCTCTTCCCGGGCTGAAGGGTTCACTTCCTCATTGTTCTAAGCTGAAAAAGATACAAACCCCTGCAAAGTCCCAGGACACCTTCTGGGTTCATTAGTCTCCTCAGGATGTCATTGAAAATGTCACTGGGCAGGTGGCTTATAAAGAAAGGATCTCTTCTCTCAGTGCTCTGGAATCTGACAACCACAAAGTACAGCAGGTTGGCCCTGAAGAGCACTCTCTTCATGCTTGGCAGGGAGTTCCCAAGTCCTGTCTGTGTGCCTGGACAGAGGGACAGGGGCGGAGAAAGAGAAAACAGACAGGAGGAAGAAAGAGAAGGAGGGAGAAGGGAGGGCAGTTCCATCCTGTTTCTGTAAGGGTGCTAAC
>NW_021604761.1:1443795-1520289 GCF_004785775.1 Grammomys surdaster | reverse complement strand
GATGGTCACTGTGTGATGGACACTGTGTGATGGTCACTGTGTGATGGTCACTGTGTGATGGTCACTGTGTGATGCTCACTGTGTGATGGTCACTGTGTGATGGACACTGTGTGATGCTCACTGTGTGATGGTCACTGTGTGCTGGACAGTGTGTGATGGTCACTGTGTGATGGTCACTGTGTGATGGACACTGTGTGATGGTCACTGTGTGATGGACACTGTGTGATGCTCACTGTGTGATGGTCACTGTGTGATGGACACTGTGTGATGGTCACTGTGTGATGGTCACTGTGTGATGGACACTGTGTGATGGTCACTGTGTGATGGTCACTGTGTGATGGTCACTGTGTGATGGACACTGTGTGATGGACACTGTGTGCTGGCCCTCTCCACTTCTTCCTTCCTCTCTTCTCTTCACTGCCCTTGGCTCCACTTCTTCTGATGAGGGAGTCACACCAGGCAGCAAATCTCATAAAACAGATTTATTGGGATGGTCCAGAGTGTGGAGGGATGAATCCAGGGGTGGCTCCTTCTATTCCAAGGAGCAGACACAGGGAACTAAGCAGACACAGCCTTTATATAGGATCCCTTAGTGGGTGGAGTTTTCTATGGACAGAGATTTCACGGTGAAGATTGGTAGGAATTCAAGTCCTGAGCTTGGTGGAGCTCAGGGATTGGTGGGTTTTCCTGTTCAGACTTTTCATCTAAAATTAGCATAATTCAGGGAGGGTCCTGTTGAGGAGTTGGAAATGACATTTGTGACAGTTACAGAGGTTCGAACAGCCTGTTATGACCACTAGGGAAGTCTGGGGGAGGGGCCTGGCTGCTGGAGCTCCTCAGGTGATGGTCTGGCCACTTTCCTGTCTTGAGAGTTTACAAAGGAAGCAAAGCTTACAAGGGGGTCCATGGCAGGGAAAGTATTCCCTAACACTTGAGTGGTGTGAGTAGCCAGCATTCCCCCCTTTTTGTTTACTACTGATGGACAGTCAGGGCTTGGGAAAGCTTGGGAAGTGATCATTAGACCACTTTCTGCTGGATGCCGCTATACAGGTCCCACCCTCCCACTGCTGTGTGAACTGTGGCCTGTTGGGCAAGTTCTGTCTTCTCTGTCAGGGCATCATTGGGAAATTGCAGGCTTCTGGCTTCAGAACTCAGGGCCAGTGGTCCTATAATAACAACTAAGTAAAAGTCTGATTAGACGTCTTTTGAATCGGTTGTTGAAGAAATCCAGACAAGAGGCATATGAGGCAAGGTGTGCTTGTGTGATTGGGAAACAGAGGAGACAGGAAGGGTAGTGTCCAATTCCATATTGGACTGTTCATGATCAGTGGATGTTAATGGCCAGAGGCATCGAGCTGTTTTCTACATTTTTGGAGATCCGCCTGGAGTTGTGGGATCTAATCTTTTACTATGCCTGACTGCTTCCCCAAGGAAGAGACAAGGACCACCTCCCTCTGCCGTTAGCAAAACTAACCCTTGCCGATTTTGTAGCACTAAAGCATCCAGTGTGGAGTCTATCTGGTCCTGGAGAGAGATAATCTGAGCCGCTCAGTGGAGATCCTGAATGAACTGGGAGGGAAACCGATGGTAAATAGCTAGAGAAGTAGTCGGTCCCGTTGTTCCAGTGGCAACACCAGCAGTTACACCCAGGATGGCAAAGAAATACAGGCTCCGAGCTGCTCTTTTGTATTGCCTTTCTGCTATAAACCACGCGATGAGAACTGCCAAACGTTCGTC
This sequence comes from Grammomys surdaster, assembly GCF_004785775.1. Lineage (NCBI taxonomy): Eukaryota > Metazoa > Chordata > Mammalia > Rodentia > Muridae > Grammomys > Grammomys surdaster. The sequence goes on along the minus strand of NW_021604761.1, from coordinate 1,518,552 downwards.
ACCAATTACCACCTCTAGGCTTTGGAAGAAAGGAACACCAGGGCACAAGTCCCAGACCACTCAGGGAGTAGGCAGTCGGAGACCTGACTTGTGAACACTTGGGCATAGGGGCTGGGCGGTGGTGTCAAGGGTTAAGGCATTATTGTGGTCTGCAGGATCAAGTATACCGACAAAGTGTGCCCCTGAGGAGTTAAAGCAGTCTGCCATGCCAAGGAGAGGGATGTGGGAGAGATACATGGTGGTGGTAATGTTTGACTTAGAGCAGTTAATGAGCAGCAAGGTAAAAGAGTCTGATAAGTTAATCGGTGAGGCCTTGAATGGTGGTTGTGAATTTGACCCAGGGAGGACACATAACCACCATTCTCCAAAGTGGTCAGGCCGAGCATTATCCAGTAACTATTATGCAGAGGTTAAGGTCTGAAATAGGAGGTGGCGTGATAGGTAGGATCAGTATGCTACAGGGGGTGTGAAGTTAGAGATGTAAGGACCTTTAGGGAACTTCCTCTACTGTGTCTATACCCTGAGATAACTGGGTGTGTACCCTCTGCATTTTGATCCTGCCTGATAGACGGCTGTGATGAATGCTATAGTGAAGTTTACTTGTCATGACTCCTGTCCCCTATCAGGAGTGCCACGGGTCCTCAATTTGGATATAAAAATTCCATGTTCTTGGTTGGAGAGATGGCTCAGTGGTTAAGAGCACTGATTGCTCTTCCAGAGGTCCTGAGTTCAATTCCCAGCAACCACATGGTGACTCATAACCACCTGTAGTGGGATCCGATGCCCTCTTCAGGTGTGTCTGAAGAAGGCAACAGTATACTCACATAAAATAAATAAATCTTTTTTAAGAAAAGAATTATAAAAATTCCCCATTCTACATAAAAGGTAGCATGCTTTCCCGAATGTGCACCATGTCTCCTACAGGACCAATAAGGACAGCCTCCATAAGTTCCTAGTTTTATCATTGAGAAAACAAGCATAGAGGACAGGTGTCTTCGGAGTCAACTCGGGTGTCATGGGGATTAGCGCCTCCTTGTGGCGCTCTGCTGATGAGCACTCTGCAGCCCTATCACATGCATGGTCTGGTCGAATCCTTGAGAATAGGTTTCCTGAATCTCCATATGTAGCCCTCACTGCTGATGGGAGTGAGCCAGAGGAAGAAGAAGGAAAAGAGGTAGGGCATAACCGGAAAGGGTGGGCTTGAGTCTCAGCAGATGGATGAGGTCTCATTCTACTGAGACCGGAGGCAAGCTACTCCACTTTGCTCTCTTCTGAAACTTAAGAGAGCGAGGTCCTGTTGGGGTTGAGATGTAAAAAAAGAGGGTTACCTTGAGGTAATGGCATGAAGGGCCTTGGGTGAGAAAGGTGAATCCAGTGAGGGAAGCCAGAGGGTTTGGGCCCCACCCTGGGGACCCACCTAGGAAGCTGGTGAAGGAGATGTTTCAGGTAACTTAGTTTAGAAGAGAAGGTGGGAAGGAGGAGAGAGATGGCTGGAGAGGCTGAGGTCAAGCACATGTGGGGAACAAAGGAAGTAGAGGCTTCCATTTTGGCTAGGAGGTCCTGCAGGCTGATTTTTCAAAGCCTATTTTATTTGGGGGTCTTCAGTGTATCAACCTCCCTTCTAGCCAAAGGTAGAAGAGAACCAACCAAAGGTAGGGGAGAAATATGGTTAATAAGACAAGGGGGTTGTGGACCTGTTTAGAAGTAGTTCTTTAGGGCGATTCTAACCTTCATGGTCAGGATATTAGCAGTTCAGTTCAATAGCAAACACCAAACACAAATCAGTAGCAGCACCTTGATCCGTCGGGAGTGGAAAGAATCAGCTGGAATACTGCGAGAAATTCTTTCGTGTGTTTCTCTCTATGAAGTGAAGACCTGCAAAGCATTGCAAGGCATAGCAATGCAAAAGCAGCCCCTCACTGTTTGTGGAGTTCCATTTATTCTCTTTCTAAACATCACATGCCCTCTCATAAGACAGCGTCCACAAAAACATCACGTGACACAACTAAGTCTCCAAAGAAACCAGAAATTTCTACTTCAAGGTCCCTTCCTAGCAAGGGGATGGGACAGGTTGATAACACTAGAAAGGAATGGGTAAAGGAGATATCCCTAAATATACAGCTAAGTGGTGGCATTTGGTGAGCCTGGTAAGGCTGTCAATAGGGAAACAGGAAGGAGGTCCCTAGAACTCTGTCAGGACTGAGGAGGTAGCCCCAGCATCCAGAAGGAAGGAGATTGAACACCCTGATATCATAATGACTACCCAAGCCTCCCTGTTGTTCATGGCCAGACCTAGGAGATCAGCTAGAGGGACTTCTGGGTCTAATGCCCTCAAACCTTGAGGGACATGATCATCCATACCCCAATATCCCTCTTGATGGCACTTTGGACATAGTCAGAATAGCTAATGAGGCCTCAGAGAGGCCTGGGTCCAGTGACCTTCCTGACCACATTTAAAACAGGGAGCTGGAGGTTCTCAAGCTTTGGACATTTGGGAGCCTGGGTGGTTGCTAATGCAGACCATAAGGTCTTAGATAGCACATAGCATCATTTTTGTTTGGGGGCTTTTTCATATCTCTCATGGTATACCATCTGAGGGCAACCATCTGCAACTTCCCACAGAGTGAGAGCCATGGCTGGTTTAGGCTCGGTAAAAGAAGGTAAAGGAGGTTCTTTGGCAAAGCAGAAACAAGTAACTAGGGGCTGCTCATGTGCTGAAAGTGGGCACCAGGGAGAGTTGATCTGGGCAGCCTGCTGCTGAAGATGGAGACAGGGAAACTGGAGGAGGAAAGGGAACTGTGGGGTTAGGCTGACTGTGAGGCAGTTCCTTATCTGGATCAAAAACAGTGGAGTAAATCATCTTGTTCAGGTTTTGTAGCTAAAAGGAACTGAGAAAGAGAAGAGAGAGAAGAGACAGAAGCTTGGAGCAGAGGTAAGAGAAGGCTTAGATACAAGGAATCCCTTTCCACTTCCCCGATCGCTCACAGTATTTGTAAAGGCCTCAAATAATATTGGGATCTAGGGTGCTGTTCGGTGATCATTTGGATAGACTGTCTATGGGATAGTGAGGCCAAATTTGATTGCAAAATTGAGTAATAAACTTTGAGTCCTTCAGGTCGGGTGCCAGGTAGAGAGGCTGGAGGTTTTCTAAAAGACATCCCAAGGGTGAATGAGAGGGTATAGAAGACTCTGTTCCCATGGATGAGAGATGGGGAGGGAAAACGTAGAAATGACACAAGCCTGTTCATATCATCACACACTCAATGGGGGTCAGGGCCTAGCCTGGCTGAGCCTGGAACAGAGCCTAAAGGTAGAGAACTAAGCCTCTAGGAATGGGGCCTCATCCACAGGAAAAGGCTAAGGAAGGGGATCACAGAAGCCACAAAGGCCTAGAGAAGCTGTGGATTACAGGCAGCTTGGAAGAGAGAAGAGAGGAGGGCAGAGAGGGGCACAATAACCCAGTTGGGCCTAAGGAACCTGTAGGGCTGCAGCTCCGAGGGTGCTGGGATGGGGTCAGGTAGAGAGGGCAGAGAGGGGTGGATGACCCAGCAGAGGCTAAGGGAACTGCAGGATTGCAGCTCCAATGGAGTCAGGTAAGAGGACCAGCTGCAGCCTTAAAGACCATGGATGGGGGTACCTCCACCTCCCAGAGTACTAGAGGGGTGCTGGACACTCAATGATCACTTCCTAGGACTCAGGGAAGCGTTGACATTGACCGGAACGGTAAGCTTACCTACTAGTTGCTGGTGGATGGGGTAAGCCTGAAAGTGACTCAGCTCCAGGCCAACTGCAGATGAAGGATAGGGCTCTCGTGCCACTCAGACCACAAGGGAAGCACAAGCACCAGGAGAGCCCATCTGAGTCACAGAACCAAAATGTTGGCCTTTCTGCTGGGATGGGAAGGTGTCCTGGGACTCAGAAGCCCAGGAACCACACAGCTCTGAGGGAGAAGGTATACCAATGGAAGGGTATCCTGAGATATGGGGGCCCAGGAAGCACACAGCTCTGAGGGAGAAGGTATACCAATGGAAGGGTATCCTGAGATATGGGGGCCCAGGAAGCACACAGCTCTGAGAGGAAGCCTCCTCAGCAGAGGCTTTGCAGCTCCCAAGGGAGGGTTTGCCCAGCTAAGCTCAGGAGCTCTGGAGCCTCAGTCTCACTCCACTTCTTCCTTCCTCCCTTCTCTTCACTGCTTCTTGGCTTCTTCTGATGAGGGAGTCACACCAAGCAGCAAATCTCATAAAAGAGATTTATTGGGATGGTCCAGAGTGTGGAAAGATGAATCCAAAAATGGCTGTCTCTGCTCCAGGGAGCAGACAGCAGGGAACTGAGCAGACACAGCCTTTATATAGGATCCCTTAGTGGGCAGAGCTTTCTAGGGGCAGAGATTCCAGGGTGAGGATTGGTGGCTTTTCCTGACTTTGAGGGATCTCAGGGATTGGTGAGTTTTCCTGTTCAGTGGTTCAACCTAAAATTAGCATAATCCTAAGAGGGTCCTGTTGAGGGACTGAAGATGAATTTTGTGACAGTTAAAGAGGCAGGAAACCTGTTATGATAGTTAGGAAGATCTGGAGGAGAGGCCTGGCTGCTTGAGTCCCTCAGGGGGAGGCCTGGCCACTTTCCTGCCTTGGGGGTTTACAAAATTTACAAAGTATAGGAAGTTTACAGTTTACACATGGAAGGCTTTCCCCAACAGGGAGTCCACGGAGTGGTGTGAATAGCCAACAGTGAGGCTTAAAGGTATGGCCCTTGTTGAAGGAAATGTGTCATTCGAGATGGGCTTTAAAAAAATGTAAAGACTCCTGGTGCTTCTAGATCACTCTCTGCTTCACGCTTGTAGTTCAAGACGTGAGCCCTCGGATTCCACTTCAGACACCAGGCCTGCTGCGTGCTGCCAGGCTTGCCCGACACGACAAACTCTGGAGCCACAAGTCCAAACAAAGTCTTCTATAAGTTAGAAAAATAACTGACACAGAAGCTATGGCCAGTGTGAGGGCAAGGGAAGCAGGAAGCCTGAAGGCCTGCCACGTGGGTCACGGGGAGGGGTGTATAGGCTAAGCAGAATAATGGTGACATTCACCAGAGTCAACCGGTCATGTCTCTAACTCTGACAGCACTGGGGTCTTGTTGTAAGATCCACATGTCACTGTAAGGACAGGGAGACCATGCAGGGAAAGGTTTCTCACAGATCCTCCTGACAGTTATGACTCAAGATGGCTGCAGCCAAGCTGGATCCCTGCACTGACTCACTGAGCCTATGCTGCATTGACTGGCTCCCCTGGGGACCTGAGGTCCTCTCATCATCATGATTCTGTCAGGGTGTCAGGCAGCAAGTCTTTCCTGTTCTTCCTGTGCTCTCGCTGCCCCTCCACTCAGGCACTTCTTTCATATTCTGTCACCTCAGGTCACGCTGGAACAGGGGGTGAAGTTCACACATGGGTGGCTGGAGTGAACACAGGTGCATTCTTTAACTATCGCTAAGCAGAGGATTGACTTTGCTTGGAGGGCCTGCGTTCAGGTGTGGGCAAGGGTCACCTGTAGCCAGACCAAGATAGACGGACCGCAAGCATCCTCACACAAGCTCCCTTCCTATTCCTTCTCTGGTCCTGATCCCTGATCCCTGATCCCCGATCCCTGATCCCTGATCCCTGATTCTGAACCAGGCCTGCTATTCAACTCACTGCTCATGCTTTTCTTGTGGCCATAGACTACCTCTGAGGAGAGGTCTCACAAAAGTTCTCCTTCAACAGGATTCCTACTTATTCGTTTATTCTACACACCAAAATAGAGTGACTCCCCCATGCCCAGGCAAGAACACAGCATAGTGGAAGTCCCTAGGAACCTCTCTCTAGCAGTCTTGTTGCCCTCAAGGCATTTTTCTCCTCCCCCCCCCCCTTCATTTCTGCTTTCCCCGCCTCTTCCTCTTCCCGGTTTTTCTTTCTCATTCTTGCTCCATCTCATTTTCTCCCTTCTCTTTCTAGTTCATACAAAGCCTGTCTGGCGTTTGGAGTCACAGGTAGGTGGCTTGCCTTCGGTTGCGGTTGTGGTTGCGGTTGCAAGTTGGAGGGCCAGTTCCAAGCACAGTCAGAGCCTCAGCTGCAGGAGCAAACACTGTCAGCTGAGGACAATCACTGGTTCCCTTGTTGATAAATCTTGGATATCACTCACACACATCATGTCCACACGGGGGCGCTCCAACCGTGCTTCTTTGGCATCTCTGGCTTTTCTAGTCTGCAATTTTTCCCTGGTTAGTGGGAGGAGCCCTGGTTTCTTTCTTTGTCGTCTGGCAGCACAGAAAAGGGCCTGGGCCCATATGTTTCTGGAGTAGTGTAATTTCCTCTATCAAAGGCTACACATCCAAAGAGCCCTTAGATTTTTTTTTTTGTTTATTTGTTTAGAATTGGGTGGGATTCAATAAATTCCCTCAGATATCCCTATTGAAAAAATGTTTAATTTCTTCTTTTTGGTTTTTTTGGTTTGGTTTGGTTTGGTTTGGTTTGGTTTGGTTTGGTTTGGTTTGGTTTGGTTTGGTTTGGTTTGGTTTGGTTTGGTTCAAGACACTGTTTCTGTCTAACACCCTTGGCTGTCCTGGAACTCACTATGTAGACCAGGCTTACCTGGAACTCACAGAGCTCTGCCTACCTCCTCTGCCTTTCTGCCTCTGCCTCTCTGCCTCTCTGCCTCTCTGCCTCTCTGCCTCTCTGCCTCTCTGCCTCTCTGCCTCTCTGCCTCTCTGCCTCTCTGCCCCTCTCTGCCTCTCTGCCCCTCTCTGCCTCTCTCTGCCTCTCTCTGCCTCTCTGCCTCTCTGCCTCTCTGCTTCTCTCTTCCTCTCTGCCTCTCTCTGCCTCTCTGCCTCTCTCTGCCTCTCTGCCTCTCTCTGCCTCTCTCTGCCTCTCTGCCTCTCTCTGCCTCTCTGCCTCTCTCTGCCTCTCTGCCTCTCTCTGCCTCTGCCTCTGCCTCTGCCTCTGCCTCTGCCTCTGCCTCTGCCTCTGCCTCTGCCTCTGCCTCTGCCTCTGCCTCTGCCTCTGCCTCTGCCTCTGCCTCTCCAGTGCTGGAATTGAAGGCATGCTCCACCACACCTGGCTTTTCTATATGCTTGGGTTTTTGCCTAGACAGATGTCTTGTGCCACACACTTGCCTAGTGCCATTGGAGACCAGAAGAAGGCATCATATCCCCTGGAACTGGAGTTACAAATGGTTGCGAGCTGCTGTGTGGATGCTAGGAATAGAAGCTAGATTCTCTGAACCATTGAGCCACCTCTCCAACCTGCCTTTTGAAATTCTTTTATAGCTAGTCTGTATCAAAATGAATAATGAAATAAAAAAAAAGTGCATGTCCTAGCCAATCCTAGGGGCACAAGCCTGCTGAAGCTAGCTGGGCGGTTGAGAGTTAAGATCAGGCTGTACAATGATTAAACTACTCCATATTGTTATTTAAAACAGATTTCCCACCTTGCCCTGGGAGACTCTATTTTACAAGTAGCTTTCAACTCCATTTGAAGGAGGGAGGGTGACTGCACACCTGTGTGAGCCTATGAACAGCATCTTCTGCCCTGCACCAACACTACACATCGCTTCCCTAGGGCCACCTAAAGGATTCACTTGCTATGTGAAGTTGCCCTGGCTGGCACTCAGAGGCCAGTGCAGCCATGGTTTAAGGAGACCCAGCTACATATGACCCAACCATATGATGCTGGGTTTGTACACACAGAAAACTCAAGAGATACAGGGTCATGGAGACTTCCATGTTTCAAAGGAAGATCCTGAGGGCCAGAGAATGTCTAACAGAGTCAGATTCCTTTCCGGCAGCCCCTAAGGGGGCACGAGGGAAGTGGTGGGAGTAAATGAAGACACTAGGAAGTTAGAGAAACCAAAAAGAAAGAAACCCTAGAGGGAAACTGCAGCCCAAGAAGAAGGGGCGGGCATAGCCTTCAAAGGTCTACCCAGGTGACTTGTCTCTTCTGCCAGAAGCCAGGACCCTCGCCCTTACCCTCACCCCCTACCTTTCCCCACCTGCACAATGTCCCCTGCAGCCTGGCAACCACAAGATCCTGCTTGGCAAGCAGTGTATAGCAGGAAGACCATAACTCAAGCAGTGTACCATATCTTTTGAAGAAAAGCAGGTAGATCATAATTCAAGGCAGTGTACCGTATAGACCATGCCATGTTTCAAGGCACAGGCCGAGAAGATTCTGTACTTTTCCACCACCTGGCTCCTCTTACCCCCTCCCCTTGTAAAGCATGCTATAAAAAAGCATTTCATGTTCAAATACACGACTCTTGACAAGCAACTGTTTGCTTGAGTCCATTCCCCCTCTCGCCCGTTCTTCTTTCAGGTTGCGGTCCTCCTCGCCCCCACGAATAACTAGGACCCGCCGGTCGGGTCACTCTTCAGCTAGGCCCCACCTCTGGAAAGATTCTGCCTCTTAAAATAGCGCCACCAGCCTTGGAAAACACATTGCTTAGATCTGGACTAGAATGAGCTAGAAAGTTCATAGTATTAACAAAACGTCCACACGAGGGCGCCCTCACACTTTCTAAAAGACGCTTTGGCTCAAGCGGGTCCGCAGAGGGACCAGGAATCTCCGCGGCAGAGCTGAGCCTCCCTCCGGGGCCTTCGCTCCGCAGCCTTCCCCCTCTGAGGATTTCCTCGTAGGTTTTCTTGTTTCCTAGGGAAAGATTCGGATACCCATAAGGAGTCTTAGAGCCATGACCCGTGGCTAGGCGACACAGTAGACGTAGTAGGAGGATGACTCGAGCAAGCAGACAGCAAACCTGAGCCTTTCTGAGGGCTTCCGCCTGATCTCCATGTACTAGTTGAGTAATCCAACATTCCTCCCTCTGGTACTGCCTTTGCCGTGTTCTCTCACAGGACGGGAGCTGCTGGCCTCTGGACCAGCTGGGTGGCTGTATTCACTGTCCAGGCAAGGCGCTGAGCTCTGAAGCTGCTGCTTCCTTCTAACGCTCTCACGCGTCAATCAAAGCCTTCCTCTTCTGTGTCAAGGACTTCTAGCTTCTTTGCTCTTTCTTCCCAATTCCTCCCTGCCTCCACCCCACCCCCACCCCAGCCTCCTGGTTCAGTTTTCCGTTAGCATCTGGCAGAAGGCGGGTGGAGGAGGAGCTGGCTGAATAAATTGGTTACCACATGGCTTCATGGAGCCAACCATACTGATACCAGGAGACACAGGGAGAGCCTCACCAAGCTCCAAGGCCAGTGTCTGCTGTACTAAAGGGTTTCTGCACTGGACTGGAGACAGGAATTCACCGAACTGCCTTCAGTCTTTCCTTCTTTCCTTCCTTCCTTTCTTCCTTCCTTTCTCTCTCTCTCTCTCTCTCTCTCTCTCTCTCTCTCTCTCTCTCTCTCTCTCTCTCTCTCTCTCTTCATCCCTGTTTTAAGACAGGGTCTTACTAAACTGCCCAAGCTAGTCTTGAACTCAGTCTGTAGCCCAGACCAGTCGTGAGTTCATAATCCTCCTGCCTCAGCCTCCACAGTAGTGGGATTACAGATCTCCACCAGCAGTCCCAGCTGAAGCTTCCTAACACTGGTCAGTCTGACTTGTTTTGTCCTTTGTGCCTGTTGATTGCCACAAGAAGCCCAAGACACAGGAGGGGCACAGAGCAGAATTTGAGGAGCACAGAGCCTCCCTCCCTGCATTGGGTAACTTGTGTGTTGAGAAGACGCGCACACACACCCACAGACCAGGCAATAAGGACCACGAGACACTGTAGGAACGCCAGCATTCGCGTGGGGACTACAGCTGAGGATGCTGAGACGAGGCAAAGGTTTGAGGCTGATGGAAAGAGACTGCTCTGTTCTGGCTCTCAGGGGCTGTGCTGGGGGAAGGTACTACTGTCATTTAGACTTCTCGAGGTTAGAAGTATAATAGTTGTCTCTCCTTCCTTAGCTTTTTCAATCCCGTGAGACCTCTGCTACTGCATAAAATCCCACCGTTGATGAACATCCAGGTTGCTTCCATTTCCCGACTTTTGTGAACAGAGCAGCAATAAACATGAATGTGCAAGTGTCCCTGTGGCAGGGTACATGCCCGGGAGTAAAATATCTGGGTCATATGGTGGTTCTATTTTTAAATTTCCAGGAAAACGGACGGATCTGGAAATTATTATACTATGTGAGGTAATTCAGTCTCAGAAAGACAAATACCACATGTTGTCTTTCATAGGCAGATCCTAGTTAATTATACATGTGTGTACCCATGTGTGTCCATATGTAGCTATGTACATGTGTGTGTGCATGTATAGATACCAATGAGACCATAGGTCCTAAAACTAGAAAGGGTGCCATAAAGGGGGGAGTATATTTTCTCAGGGGAGTTGGTAATAGAATGCATGTGGCATTAAAACAGGAAAGAGACACCCGAGGTGGAAGGGTACAAGAGCGAGTGAGGGTCATGGGGAGAAGGAGGAGCTAATAAAAAAAAGTGGTGACGCACACCTTTAATCCCAGCACTTGGGAGGCAGAGGCAGGCGGATTTATGAGTTCGAGGCCAGCCTGGTCTACAGAGTGAGTTCCAGGACAGCCAGACATACACAGAGAAACCATGTCTCCCGTCCCCCCCAGAAAAAAAATATTTGGAAATGCCAAAATGGAACCTATTACGGTTGGTTGGTTGGTTGGTTGGTTGGTTGGTTGGTTGGTTGGTTTGGTTTGGTTTGTTGTTGTTGTTTTGGGTGTTTTGGTTTAGTTTGGTTTAGTTTTGGTTTTGTTGGTTTGCTTTTCTTTTTTGTCAGCTTGACACAAGCCAGGATCATCTGGGAAGAGAGGACGTTGGTTGGGGAACTGCCTCCATCAAATTGGTCCACAGGCAAGCCTCTGGGGAATTTTCACCATGAATGACTAATGTCCGGCTCACTGTGGGCTGTGCCACCACTAGGCAAGTGGCCCTGTGTTCTATAAGAAAGTAGGCTGAGCAAGCCATGGGAGCAGGCCATGGCCTCTACATCAGTTTCTGCCTCCAGGGTCCTGCCTTGAGTTTCTGCCCCAGCTTCCCCTTACAATGGACTGTGATCGATGGTGATATGTAAGCCAAATAATCCCTCTCCTCCCCAAGAAACTTTCTTTGGTCATGGAAAGCAAACTGGGACATTGGACAAATACGTCACTCCTCACTACCCTTCTACCTCCTTCAGCAGATTCTGTCCTTTGTCTTCTTTGAGAAGGAACTAGAATGAGGCCAACCTCTCAGATGGATGACCATGGACTCTGGAGCCACCCTTCCCCCAGCATGGACCTCAGCAGGGATCCATAGGGGTTTATTATGTTGGCCTCAGCCCCTGGATGGCAGCTCCCAGGAACAAGAGTAAACAGCAAAGGGGACAGAGTTCTACTCATCCAAGCTCTGTCTTCTCCCATCACCCTTGAAACAGTGAAACCTTTCGGGTGGATTATTAAGTCCCAGCAGCTAAGAAGAATTTAAAAGACCTGTATCTAGGAATCCAATTGCTCAGGGGAGCAGGAAGATGTGGAGTTTGCTCAAAAACAGTCTTTAGAGTTGCTGTCAAAATGCTAGATACATCTCACCTGGGGTCTCTCGGAGGGTAATACTTTAACGGGAGAGGGAAATGGGTGGATCTAATGAGAAGAAAGGCTGAAGGTTAAGGGCCAGGTGTGCTGGGCATAATCCAGCTGCTGCCTCCAGCTGCTCCTCAGCAAAGATCAGAAAAGGCAAATGTGAAGAACGATGGAGCTTCAGCAAGTGCAAGATCCAAGAGAGAGAGGGGCACTTCTGCTGCCCAGTAGGAAGCAGAGGGGCACTTCCGCCTCTCAGTAGGAAGCAGAGAGGTACTTCTGCCTCCCAGTAAGAGGCAAAGGGGCACTTTCACTTGGCAGTAAGGAGCTGAGATACAGGAAATGAGCAAGAGGCACTTTCTAAAGGTGACAGAAGCTACCATAATAACCGCAGGAGACCAGCTAAGATCCAGGCAGATCAGGGTGGAGCTTTGAGAAGTCAGTTCATGAGTATAGGGAGACACAGGGAGATAAGTAAGTAGGAACAGCCCTTATTTTAGGAGCAGGAGGATGCAGGGATGGGACCAAAAAGAAATCATGAGTCAGGAAGTAGTGAAAAGGTGCTTGCTACACAGTTATAGTGAAAAGGTGCTTGCTACACAGTTATAGTGAAAAGGTGCTTGCTACACAGTTATAATGAAAAGGTGCTTGCTACACAGTTATAGTGAAAAGGTGCTTGCTACACAGTTATAATGAAAAGGTGCTTGCTACACAGTTATAGTGAAAAGGTGCTTGTGACACAGTTATGAGGACCCAAGTTCAATTCTCAACACCCAGATTTTTAAAAAATTAAAAGAAAAAAAAAGCCAGCCATGGTAGCAGATGTCCGTAATCCCAGAGCTGGGAAGGCAGGGACAGATGTTCTGGGGCTTGCTGGCCAGTAGGCCTAGCCTACCATTGACCTAGCCTCCAGGCCAATGAGTGTACTATGTCTAAAAAATCAATGTGGATAGTCCCTGAGAAACAACATCCAAGGCTGATCTCTATCTTCCACATGCATGCACACACATATACATGTACCCACCTACACACACAGAAAGAAAGGAAGGAAGAGAGAGAGAGAGAGAGAGAGAGAGAGAGAGAGAGAGAGAGAGAGAGAGAGAGAAAGAAAGAAAGAAAGAAAGAAAGAAAGAAAGAAAGAAAGAAAGAAAGAAAACAGGTCCAGGAAAAACACATTCAAACGCTCAGAGAAGGGAACCATGGATGGTGTTCAAACCCAAATTAGATGTTGGCTGGTGGGAGGAGACCTCGCCTATGAATCAGCCACTCTGGGAAGTGGGTGGAGGCGCTTTATTTTTTCTACGAGAATTTCTGCAGATCTGTGCTTCTGGGTTTGATGTCTCTCGGGATGGTGGTCCTTGCAAGACAGACTCCAGAGGCATATAATAGGGAAAGCAACCAAGGACTGAGACAGAGATACTGTGACCCAGGAAACTGTGCTGGCCCTGCCCAGGTTTAAGAAGAAGGTGGTGACAGGTGATCAGGGCTTGCAGGGAGGAACAATCCAGCTGTCACTGCCGCTGAAGCTGCACGCATTCCCCAAAGCCTGAAATTGACTGTCCAAAGGCCCAAGGCTCTGGGGAGGAGCAGAGGAAGGTGGCGTGGATCTCCTAATTTCAATCGCACCCCTCAGACAGCCCACCACAGCTTCATCTTCAATTCAGCACGTCCATGGCACAAGCCCTTTCCGAATTCTGCTCATATTCGTCCAGCCTGCCAGAGCCCCTGCTCTTATGAATATTTAAAAGGTCCAGCTGGGATTGCTTCTCACCCATGAATATTTAAAAGGTCCACTTGGGATCTGCTTCTCACCCACCAGCAAGGGCTGACTCCAAGGTCACAAGGCTGAAGTGTGGCAAGTGACACAAAGGACCTGAAGACAGTCTCACACAACCACCACCACCCAGATAACTTAAAGAGAGTGTGAACTGGCAAGAAGACTACAGAATGAGGTAGAGAAACGGAGCTGAGAGGAATCCCACCTCGCCCATTCACTCACTCATTCATTCATCCATCTACCTATGATCCATCCATCCATCCAACCTCCAGAGATAATACTGGGTACCTTCTAGGCTCTGAGAAGATAAAAATGAGTCAGGCAGATTCTTTTCCTCTTTGGAGCTCAAAGGCAAGATGGTGCACACACAGACACAGAGACTGAGACATGGGCTTTCACACGGGCCTTACCTATGTTTCTCTTCTTTCTGTCCCTGCCTCTCTTCTGTGCTCCAGCTGCACTTAAGTTTTGGCCCCGCCCCCCACACCTCCTCTGTTCTCATGATGCCCCCCACCCCCACCCCTTGCACATCTGGCTCCTCTCGATCTTCATAACACACACAGCAGGGAGTGAATTCTTCCAGGGATCTGCCTGGGCCCTCAGTGTGACTGATGTGTCTCCTCTAGGCTCCCATCATCCCACAGGCTTCCTCTGACCTGTTTCCCATTTGGTAGCTCCTATCTCCCAACCCTGTAAAGCACAGGGGCCTTGTGGTTTGGAAGCTAAGTCTACCACCCTCTACCCTTCCTGTCACCATTGCCAGATACGCCCAGAGCGTAAACCTGTGTCAATGTAACATGTATTTTATAATTCTTTCTTTTTTAAAAAAATGTTGTGTGTATGGATGTTTTGCCTGCACGTATGTATGTGTACCACATGCCTACCTGGTGCCAGAGAAGACCTGAAGAGTGTCTCCCTGGAACTGGACTCACAGATGGTTGTCAGCTGCCATGTGGGCTCTGGAAACTGAACCCTGGTCCTCTGCAAAAGCAACAAGTGCTCTGAACTGCTTGAGCACCAAGCAATACGTATTTTTAAAAAAGAAAGAAAGACGTTATAGTCCTTCAGCTACTAATAATTTCCTTTTTTCCCCTTTGGAAACAGGTTTTGCTGTGCAGCTCAGGCTGACCCTGAATCCACAGGCCTACCTTAGCTTCCCCTGTGGGTGGGATTATAGGCTCTTGACATATTTATAATTTCTGATGTCTGTCTGATTCTAGAGAACTGATTCTCCTGTTGGTGTCATTTGACTTTGGCCTGGGGGGTTTGTTCCTGCAAATAGGCATACATTTCTGAAGATGATGACCTCTTTGCTCTCTCTCCCTCCCTCCCTCCCTCCCTTCCCTCCCTCCCTTCCTTCCTTCCTTCCATGTTCATGAATGTTTTGTCTGGTGCCAAAGCTCAGGCGAGGGTGTCAGAACCTCTAGTTACAAATGTTTGTGAGCTACAGTATCAGTGCTGGGAACTAAACCTAGGTCCTCTGCAAGGGCAGCCAGCCCTCTTGACTGATGAGCGGCTCTCCAGCCCCATCATGACATCTAGCTCTGCTTTATCTAGAAATCCCATTGTCATCAGTTGTGTTTGTTCATTTAAGACAGAATCTCCTGTAGCCCAGGCTAGCCTTGGCCTAACTATGTAGCTAAGGACTGCCTTGAACTCCTAATTTTCCTGCCTCTGTCTCCCAAGTGCTGAGACTCAGGGCTATGCTGCCCAGTGTGTGTATTACTGAGGATCAAACGTGCTAGTAACTACCACGCAACCAACCGAGCTACATCACCTGTTTTCATCTCTGAAAGCTAATTTTCTTCTAAATATAGGATTTTGAGCTGACAGGCTTTCCCCAGCCTGTTAATGATGCTGAGCTGTGTCTTCTAGCTTCCCTGGGGTTTTGAATGACTCTCTTTGAGTATTTTCCATCAACTCAGCAGGTGGCTCCAGTCCCCAGCAGCCACTATAGACCCAGACAGAAAAGTACCTGCAGGGATCCCCCTGAATGTGTCCCTTTGATGTGGCCTTGATGTCAGGGGTTACAGTGCAGCACCGCTTCAGTGGCACAGCTGAAATAGGAAGGTCTAAGAGTTTGTGGTGTCTGCAGGCCCCAGGGGGTACCCAGCATGCCTGGTGGATAAAGAGAGGAGGCAGAGGGGGAAGGGAGGGGGAGAGACGGAGAGAGACAGATACAGAGAGAGGGAGAGACAGACAGGCAGAGACAGAGACAGACAGACAGACAGACAGACAGAGACAGGCAGACAGAGAGACAGAGACAGAGAGAGAAGAGAGAGAGAGAGGGAGGGAGGGAGGTAAGAGTAGCAGGACCCACAAGCCTACACCTTTATTTGGTGCACAGTGTAATACAAGCACATTTCCTGTGAAATATAGAATTGGAAACTGTGTCAAAGGTGATGCCTCTCTGCTTCTAGCAGGAGAAAAATCAAACTTCTATTTAAAAGTAGATGCCAAGGGAGTTAAAGAGATGGCTCAGAGGTTAAAAGCACTGGGCTGCTCTTCCAGAGATCCTGGGTTCATTTCCCAGCAACCACTTGGTGGCTCACAACCCTCTATAATGGGATCTGACGCCCTCTTCTGCTATGCAGACAAACATGCAGACAGAGCACTCATATACATAAATAAATTGATCAAAAAGAAAATAGATGCTGAGGGCTGGGTGTGGTGGTGCACACCTTTAATCCCAGCACTGGGGAGGCCGAGGCAGGTGTGTTTCTGTGAGTTCAAGGCCAGCCTGGTGAAGATAATGAGTTTTAGGACAGCCAGGACTACATAGAGAGACCCTTTCCCAAAAGCAAAACCAACAAATGGATACAAAAACAGCACTATAGCACACACTTGCCTCACACAGCTTCTTACCTGAGCACCCCTGTTGTTTGTGTATTGGCATGTATGTAACACAGATGTAACACACATGCAACATGTATGTAATGTGTTCTCCGAATGATTTTAAAGCTTTATGTGTAGTTTTGGTTTCCAGCAGGTTTACCATGATGGGCTTAGAGGAACTTGTATGTTATATTCTGGGATTCACAGAACCTCTTATATATGTACATTTAGCCCTTTCACCAAAATTGGGAAGGCTCTGGCCATTGTTTCATTAATATTCCTTTTCACATTCTTCTCTTCTGAGACCCCAGTTCCCCTAGCACGCATGACATTTCACATAGGGAGGGGAGAGAGCCCAAGTGAGAGAAGTCTGAGTGAATGTGCGGTGCCTCAAACTCAGAGACCCACCTGTCTCTGCTCCCCAAGCACTGGGATCAAAGGCATGCACCACCATGCCCGGAGCACAGCAAGGATCTTGAGGGCTCATTTGGGCCTCCACCTGTGTTTCCTCAGACGTCACAACCAATTAACTCCTCTGCTTCAAACTTCAGTCATTGATTCTTCCCTGAAGATGTTCTGGGGAATCTTTGCTTTGAATAGAAACTTCTTTCATCAGAATTAAAGTCAGATCCAGCAGGCAGCTTTCTTGATTAACCACCAACTGGATCGTGTGGACAATGTCTTTATTTCTCCCTCAGCTTCCTGCTGACTCAAAGCTCTTCAGTGAGGCTGGAGAGATGGCTCTGTAGTTAGCATCACTGGTTGGTTATACAAAGGATTTGAGTTCAATTCCCAGCACCCATGTGTCAGCTTACAACCACTTGTAACTTCAGTTCCAGAGGATCCAGTGCCTTCTTCTGGCCTCTGTGGGCACCAGGCATGTACATATCGCATATACATACATGCAGGCAGAACACCCATTAACATAAAATAAAAATAAATATTTAAAAAAATAAAATTTAAAGAAGCTTTTTTAGTCAGAGTTATGTTATTTCTGGAATTTTTCATTTAATAATTTTCAGATCTCAGCTGATCCCTAGTCAACAAATCCTTGAAAAGCAGGAGAACAGAGAAGGAAAAGGCGCTGAATCTACACGGAGTCTGTGTGAAAACTTGCCCTAGATATGTCTCAAAACTTAACTGTGCTGAGGAGTCTGAATTGACAATCTTCTTTCTTTTTTTAACTTTTAAAATGTATTTATTTTGAAGTGCATTGGTATTTTTGCCTGCATGTGTATGTGTGTGAGGGTTTCAGGTCCCACAGAACCATAGGCAGTTGTGAGCTGCCGTATGGAGGGTGGGGATTGAACCCTGGCCAGTGTTTTTAACTGCTGAGTCATCTCTCCAGTCCTCTCCCTGTGGCAATGTTACATTAGAAGTGTGGGGATAAAAGCAAAATCAGATTAAACAAAACAACCATCGGGCCATATTCTGGGGCACTTGTTACAGCCTGTGTCCTGACTCAGAGCCGGCTCAGGTGAGGCCTGGCATCTGTAGGAGGTGAATGAGACTAGAGTAAAGAATGAACTAAAGCCGGGCGGTGGTGGCGCACGCCTTTAATCCCAGCACTTGGGAGGCAGAGGCAGGCGGATTTCTGAGTTCGAGAGTTCGAGGCTAGCCTGGTCTACAGATTGAGTTCCAGGACAGCCAGGGCTACACAGAGAAACCCTGTCTCGAAAAACCAAACCAAACAAACAAAAAAAAAAGAATGAACTAAGGTCACAGGGAAGTGGTGCCTGTGTCATGCTAGAGCCCCCAGCAGGTCCCCAGTGTGACTGGAATCTGGAGAGTAGAGTGAGGCTGGACTTGGCCAGTCCAGGGCGGGGCTGATGCTCACCCACTTCCTCCTGTGTGGTTTCAGTTTCCCTTTCCGTGTCTCTTGTCTCTTGGATTCTAGAGTGCATAGCTGGCTGAATGTCAGGAACCCAGATCCTCAGATGCTCAGTGACCCCAGGGCCCAAGTGAGAGCACTTGGGCCCTAGTATCACTTCTTGTCCAACTGACCTCCTCATGACCCTTAAACGAAGTAGCCACTGTCTAATCTGGCAAATGAGGACTCAAGGCACAGGGCATTTAGGTGACCCCTCGGAGGCAACAGCCTGGATTCCAATCTAGGTTCTGTTCACTGAGCTACTGAAGGATGCTGGGGTCAAGGCCTTCTGTGACTACCAGATCAATGTTTTCCTTGATACAGGGAAGCTGGGAGCTGTCCTTGGCAAAGAGAAAAGAATAAAGGAGAGGATTCCTTTCAGGGCCACCTACAGCAGCAGATTAAGACAAAAGAAACCTAGAGGTCTCTCACTAAAAGGCTAGCATGCTGGACAAGTTTGCTTCTCTCTCAGAAAGGTCACAGTGTGAGCAGCCAATCGGACAACATCATTTACTTCTTAAAAATGCTTTTGGATTTTGGTCCTTCTTCCAGAGCCTCCATGATTGCCAGCCACTCAACCCAAAGTGAGTAGAACTCCGGCAGGGGGCTGGACTTCATCCAAAGAGCCCGACAGCTCCCTCGAGAGTGACGCTGGAGCCTTGCCTTGAAGACTGACAAAGGGACAGAGACCTGAAGGAAAGTGAGCCAAGGCTGCCATGGGCAGCAGGCAAAGACCTGTGGTCAGGGAGAAGTCCAGGATGTAAACACGACTGGCAGGGGTCTGAAAGAAAAGTGAGCTAACCACCACCGGGTTACTGTACAGTACAGAGCCCTCCCTGAATCCTCTGGCCAAAGCTGTGAGAGATCTGGGACAATGGGAGCCTGCACAGCTTCAGTAAGGACAGCAGGTGGCACTGTCCGCACACCCGACCTCAGTTGGAACTGCGCCTCTGCAGTCCGGGGACCTGGAAGGCAGCGCCCGTAGAGGAGCAGCTGCTGACGTCAGCTGTAACAGGAGATGTACAAAACCCGCGGCTCTGTGAGGGGCCGCAGTCAGGAAGAAGGGGGAGGCTCTAATTGAAAACACACCAGAAAGAATTGACTAGGTTCTGGCATCCAACAGAGTGGGAGAAGCTATTGGATGTTGAAGGGCCAGGAAAACACACGAGTTCTGCAAAGCTTCCCCATCGGTGTGGACAATCCACTGCCCTGCTTCCATCAGGACCAGCCGCTGTACCTGGAGGGAAAAGAGAGAGAGAGAGAGAGAGAGAGAGAGAGAGAGAGAGAGAGAGAGAGAGAGAGAGAGAGAGAGAGAGAGAGACACCCTGGGCTTCAGCCCTGCCCTGCCCTGCAGTCCAGGAGGTTGAACCTTTGTGCTTTTCATCCTACTCACTACCCTCCAATTCCTACCTTTTCCCCACCGTCTAGCTGAGCCTCCCTATCTCCGGCCCAGGCATCGGTTTCCAAACCATCGCGTGGTAATTGCTAGGACTGCCGGCCTCATTCTTCCAACCTTCTTCCTATCTGAATGTGGTAGGATTTATTCTTTCTGATTTCTTGACCTCAGGTAAGAGTAGACAACCAGAGGCTGTGGAGATGGCTCAGTATGAGAAATGCTTGCAGCAATGGCATGAGGACCTATAACCGAGGATATTTAGAAAATGGCGCCCGACCAGTCTGGCTTGTTCCCAGGATGCCGCCATGTTCCTGCTGCTCCTCAGCTCTGACCGGGGCTCCAGCTAGCTAGATGCACAGGCCCTGGCACCCACGAGATGCCAGCTGCCAGTATGGGGGATGGCTCTGCCAATCCCCCATGCTGCATACACAAAGCTCGGCTGAATCCAAGACAATATCTGCCATTCTTGCAGTACCCGGTAGAAATGAGACTCTTAATGCTTAAAGATTATCCGATGGATTTATATATTTGGAATGCTCAAATAACAAGATGTCCACACAATTAGAATTGTTACCCAATATCTAACCTTTTGATAGAAGTCACTACCCAGGACTTCTTTCGACCCATCCATCTTCCTCCATGGTCGATAGCCTCCTCTTTTCTCCTCCCCTTCCTCTCTCCCCTCCCCTTCCTCTCTTCTCCCAGCTCCGCCTCCTCTTCTACTGCCTAATCACTGAGCTCCACTGAGAATACAATGTAGCAGAATAAATATCCTGCTACAAGTACCTGAGTTTGAGTCCTCAGCACCCATATAAGAAGCTGTGCACCTGAAATCCCAGCGCTGGGGAGGTGCAGACAGACAGATCCCTGGGGCACACTGGCCAGACAGTATAGTGATGTGAGTGAGCTTCACATTTATTAAGAGACCCTGTCTCAAAAAAATAAGGTGGAGAACTATAGATGAAGACCCCCAATATTAACCTCTGGCCTCTATGTGTGCACATATGCAAATACACACACTATAGTCACACAAGTATGTATAACCAACTCTGCCAAGGAGCTTTGAATGGGAGTATGTGTTTCTAAACCAAGCACTTAATGCTAATAGATCAGCTTTCTCTGTATCATGACAATCTGCGATGTTCTAGACACTAGCTGCTCCATAGTCCTAGGTCCAAGAAATGAGATAAGTCATAACGGACATGCGGCCTGAACAAGGACTCTGTTGGGTCTGTTTGTTACAGCAACATAACCTTGACTCTCCTGACTGGTACACACAAACTCGTATAGAACATCGGCCTACTTGCAGAGTGCTGTGAAAATGTGTGTCTCTTTACATTAGCTAGAATTATTAACAATAATGAGTTCGACTTGGCTACTGTGTGTCAGGATTGGCACTGAGCTTTTTGGCAGGTGATTTGTTAGTCTCTTTCCACAGTCCTGTGGACTTGAGTCTTCATCCTGTTTAGTATTAGCGATCTCATTGCAGGATTCAGAGGCGAAGGCTAAAGGATAGCTGGAGTAGCTAGTATGTACTAAGATTATAATTTGAAGATAGAAGCTTCCAGTTTCAACACCTTTCTATCATTCTTTTTTACACAAAGCTGGACTACCAGGCATTCTGAAAAAAAAAAGAAAAAGAAAGAGAGAAAAAAAAGGAAGCAAATAGTTTTTAAAGAAATTATTTTTTAACGGGAGAAACATGGGGCTGATGCACTCGGAACGAATTGAATGTGAAGGACGACCTGGAAGCACGGAGCGGGACGCTCGTGCGGGAGCCTCATTCATTTTCTCCCCTGATTAGGTGCTTTGCCAGATAAGCTTCGGCAAGCAGCACGGGTTTGAGAAAAATTCAAAGGGATCATTTTGTCTGTCACTTGAAATTGCTCTGAACAAGCTGGGAAACAGGTTGCATTATGCATTTTGTTGCATAGCAGAGTGAACGGTCCCAGGTCTTCAGGCGTGGCCGAGACTCTGAGGAAAGAAGCCACATAGCCGACTTGACACCATCCCACCTACCCAGGCGTCCTCTCCTTTGAGGCCCAGCAGCCTTCAGTGCTGTGTTAGCCCACCGTGCCATACCCCACTGTCCTCCCTCCCCCACCAGGCAGGACTCTTCTCTGCCACCACTGCTGTGCAGGTAGAACACAGAGTGTCATCTGCAGACCTGAGCCCAGTGGGGGTGTGACCACATTCTTGCTGCATCAGGAGGGAGGTGGGTGGATGGATATGGACGCCAGAAAATACAATGCGTCAGTATAGGAGCTGTGCAGTCTCTTTACTCAGAGCTCCGTAGCTCCGTGGGCTGGCCAGTGAGGCCCTGGGATCCTCCTGCCTGCCTGCCCAGCTTTGTAACTCTATGCCTGTGCTACTATACTTGTTGACTGCGGGGGTCTGGGAGAGAGAAGAAGGAGGAGGATAAGGAAGGGAAGAGAGAAAGTATGATTATCATTGGCACAGAGGACAATCTGCACAAATCAGTCTTTTCCTTTTGCCACGTGGGTTCCAGGAACGGAGCTGAGATAGGAGCTTGGCAGCCAGCAGCTCTACCCCTGAGCCATCTCCCCACCTAGAGCCACATAACCACACCCACTCCTTTCCCTCCGCACTTTAACCCTCGCCATCTTTCTTTCTACACTCTTACTTTCCGGGATGGTTATGTGAGAGATGTCAGAGACCCTACGGGTAACCTTGGGGACTGGATGTTTATGCTCAGCGCAATTACCCACAAACTGATTCAAGCTCTGGTGCACATGGTCAGAGCTGCAGATAGCCCAGTGGGGGAAGGGCCCTTTCATCTTTCACTCAGCAGTGCCTTATACACAGATGCTGGTATGCAGACACTATGACTTGGAGAACGGGCTCCGAAAATAGGAAACCCTTGAGCTCAACATCCAGGTGAGAGCAAGCAGATGATGTCATTTCCATCCGTTTGTTTCTGCACTTGTAAAGTGGGGGCTAGGAGAGCACCCTTCTTGTATGATTGTCATAATAATTAAATCAGCGCATGGTCTGTGTCTAGTTCACAGCCTGCCTTGCAGTCAGAACATAATTCACAATTATTAATTATAATTAAATACTATGCATGCACTGGAGTAAATGGACTAAGTCTGGGATGAGAAAAATTCAAACTTGCAAAACGCTCAGATCGGGAGCGGTGCCACACTCGAAAGGAAATGATTCTTTTCTTCTGGAGCCGTCATATAATTTCCTTCCAAATAATGAGCTCCCCAGACTCATTGAGATACAAATATTTGAAAACAACACAGCAGAACCCATTGGTGATTCTGCATCCATTCAATGCAGTCCCAGCCTCTCTCGGCAACAATGGAGACTGGATGAACTGGAACAATGGTTGTTGAGTGCCTACTGTATGTATGCCAGGTGCTGGTCTAGGTGCCAGGAGGACTGCAGAAAAGAAAGCAGAGACCTCCTCCAAACCCTGCCCTCCTGGCAGGATTGATGCAAAGGAGGAAGGCCTTCTATTTCCCAGTCCTGATTCCAGGCTTCGGGAGTAACAGTGCTCTCAGAGGAAGTCTCTGGCCAGCAACAGTCAAGCCCTGCCATGGTGACCTTGGGGGCACATGGACATGTCCTTTGCTTCAGTTTTTCAGAGGCAGAACTGGCCCTCCTCTTCTTAGCTTGACTGGCTGTCAGGGAATGAATATAATGGGCCATCTGGCCCTCTCCCCACCCCCACCTCCCACACTCTAGTCCCTCTAGCACATGGATGTGACTTCAGGATGTACCACCCTAAAATCAAAGGGATACCTGGGACCTGGACCTTCCAGTAGCTCCTACTGAACGTGGTGACTTTTGGAGGCTGGCTTTGCTCTCCTCCCTCCCTCCATGGCTGCCTGTGCCTCCCCCAGCCTGAAGATGGGTGGCAGGAGCTGCGGTCCGGCTGCAAAGCCAGTTTTCTCCAAGGGATGCTAACTGGCCCATGACCTTGGCCTCATTAGCTTAGAACTCTCCACCTGAGCTGCCTGGATCAGGGCCAGCCAGAGAAATTAGCTCAGCCCACAGGCCCCGGGGAGAGGTATCAGGCAAAAATAGATCAGAGAGAACCAGAGACTCCTTGTGCAGGAGGGCCCACAGAGCCTACGGGCTCCGGCACTGTCCTACCTCTGCAGATGGAAGCTGAACCCTGGAAAAGGACGGTCATATTGTCATCAGTGCAGACCTGGGGAGAATGGTCTCCAGACTGCCAAAGTCACGTTCTTCCCTCACCTGGACATCCCATCAAGCCATGATAAGGGAAAGATAAAACTTCCAGTAACAAGAATCTCAGACAATGGAATCATTAATTACAAGCCATTTGTTGATTTTGCTTTTATGTACACACACACACACACACACACACACACACACAGCTTATAAAGAAGTGAAACTAAAAATGGCCTGTAAGAAAATGACTGTTGATTATTAAATTTTTAAAGAGAGGCAATGAACTAGATATGCCAAGGCAGGTTGATATCCACAGGAGGCCTCCCCTTCTCTGAGAGAAACCGAGAGATATGTGGGGAGGGGAAATAAGAGGGAGGGACTGAGAGGAGAGGAAGGAAGAGAAGCTTCAATCAGAATGTAAAGAAATTAATTAATCAATAAAATTGAAAGAAGAGAGGCAGTGTTGTGTGCTAGCTAAAGGAGGCCTCTGCTGCCTGCGTTAAAGTCCCAGCCCCCTCCTCACTCGGCAGGTCTTCAAGCAGGTTGTTCAACCTCTGTGCCTTGGCTGAACAGTGGGGAGAAGAGCAGAGCCTGCTAAGGCAGAGAGGGAGTGGGAAGCAGATCTCTCCCAACCCCCACCACATAAAACACTGGAAGCCAGGGCCAGGGCAGAACAGCACCAGGTCAGGGTTTGCCAGGAATGCCAATTTGAAGACAGTAATCAAAAGAAAAGTACATTTGTTAGCCTGGACTGTGGGCTCGAAGGCAATCAGCGTTGGCAGCTCTCTTAGAGCCTTACAGGAAACAAGCTGTGCAAGTGTGTGTGTGTGTGTGTGTGTGTGTGTGTGTGTGTGTATGTGTATGGTGTATGTGTTCGTGTGTGAGCATGTGTGCTTGTGTATGTGTGTGTGCATGCATTTTGTATGTACATATGTATATGCATGTGTTTTGTGTGTGTATATACATGTGTATGTGTGGGACCACATGTGTGTGTATGTGTATATGTGTTTTTGTGCATGTGTACGTGTGTGTCTGGTTGTATGGTGTGAGCATGTGTGGTATGTATGGGCACATGTGTTTGTGCATGTGCATGTTTGTATGCATGTGTGTATGCGTGTGCGTGTGCGTGTGTGTGTGTTGAGAAATATTCTCTTAAGGATAGCATCAAAGCATCTGCTCTAAACTGCTCCTGCACCCTGCCTCATCCCAAGGGCACCACATCCAGGTATTTTTCCTTTTCATCTGGTTTTGAAGCATGCCTTCTATTCAAAGGCTCCGTAGTACTCAGCTTATCCTTGGCTCAATGTACTGAACCAGACCCCAGGAGAAGATGGTTGCAGCGCAGGGGCGTGGCTCTGCAGAGCTGAAGCAGAGGAGTGTGCTGCACAGAAGCAGGTGGAGGGGAAATGCTGTGTCTTCGAGGCTCAGCTAAACAGCTTGATGCAAATGAAGAATTTTGCCCCTGTATGGACACCGTTCACCTCGACATCTCTTGAGCTCACAGCAACTGCCTCTCATTAAAATCTCACTTGTGGTGAAGGCTAGAGCTGAAGTCAGTTTTCCTGGATCACACCTTAGTACAGCCAGAGCAGAACAGTCACCCCAGCAGTGGGCCATGGTCTAATGCTACTTGCAGTGGGTGGGCGGTCTGTGCTTGACCCTATAGGAAGTGACACTCCCCCGAGCTGCCTGCTCTGATGGGTCTACTTGTCAGATCCTTTTCTGCCCCTAGCTGCAGCTAATGTAGTGAGTGGTTCTGGGGTCAGGGATGAAAGATATCCTCTGAGCAGTCTGAGTGTGCCCGGGGCCATGAGGAGGCAGGCGTGTGGAGCCAAGGGCAAGGCTGGGCTTCAATGAGAGTTGGCAGAAGAGAGCTGAGGTCCTGCTCAGCCCCCAGTCATTGTCCAGTCCCATTTCAGGTCTCCTTTGGAAAGAAGCTCAGTTTATCAGCTGTGTGTCTATAGGACCACTGTGAGATCACCATGGTTACCAAACATCCTTTTCCTTAATAAGGTCCCTCTTCCCACCCTGCGGCCTCACCCAAGGACTCTCTCCTACTTGATCAAACCTACTGTTTGTTGAAGTGTGTGTGGTGAGACACTAGCCCTGGACCATGCTCATTTTTGAGCAATCCCTCCCCTGCATAGCTTGTCACAAAAGCCTGTGTCACAGCCTGCCCTGCCAGTGTATTCCTCAACCTGCTAGGTGAGATTCCAAAGGGGAAAATGGAAGCAAACTACCTACCTCATACCATACAAACTGCCTACCTCATACCATACAAACTGCCTACCTCATACCATACAAACTGCCTGCCTCGTACCGTACAAACTGGTTCTTGGCAGAAACCTGAAAGACAAACCCTCTAGCATCCTAGAAGAAAAACAATGTAAAATAATGGCTCTGTGGCCTGACCTTGGGACAGGGAAGGATTTCTTTGGTCCTTTTCTTTATGGGTTGTGTTGTTATTGTTGAGAAAAGATCTCCCTAAGTGTCCCAGACTGGCCTTGAACTTGCTGTCCTCCTGCCTCAGCCTCCAGAGTACTGAGACCTGGGCTAGAATTTCACTTGTTTGTTTGTTTGTTTATATATCTACTTTTAGGGTACTTGGGATTGAACCTACAGTTTTGTACATAATAGGAAGGTGGTTAAGTCCTCTACTACTGAGCTATGTCCCCATCTATTAAGGAAAGACTCTTGAGGGGAAAAAAAGAAGCATAAACCATTCAATACAAAAGCTTTTTTTTTTTTTTTGGTTTTTCGAGACAGGGTTTCTCTGTATAGCCCGGGCTGTCCTGGAACTCACTCTGTAGACCAGGCTGGCCTCGAACTCAGAAATCCGCCTGCCTCTGCCTCCCGAGTGCTGGGATTAAAGGAGTGCGCCACCACCGCCCGGCAATACAAAAGCTTAACAGGAGGCAGAAAGATGGCTCAGCAGGTGAAGGCACCTGCTGCACAAATGTGGCAATCTGAGCTCAATCCCCAGCACCCACAAAAAAAGAAAGACAGGAAGGAAGGAAGGAAGGAAGGAAGGAAGGAAGGAAGGAAGGAAGGAAGGGAGGGAGGGAGGGAGGGAGGGAGGGAGGGAAAGAAGGATGAGGGAAGGGGAGGGGAGGAGAGGAAAGGGAAGAGAAGAGAAGAGAAGAGAAGAGAAGAGAAGAGAAGAGAAGAGAAGAGAAGAGAAGAGAAGAGAAGAGAAGAGAAGAGAAGAGAATCTGAAAGTGTCCTGTGCTCATTCAAAACACCACCTCCCTCAGCTGTCTCCATTCTGCCTCCCCGCTCTACTGCAGAAAGGCTCTACTGCAGCACTGGCTAGCTCTGAGCATGTTTGTCCACACACTTAGGCTGTTCCCTGGCACAGGGGGAATTTAAGCACAGCCTGCTTTGTGCAGGAGTTTTTTTTTTTTTTTTTTTAATGTACATGAGTATTTGGTCTGCATGTATGTGTGTGCACCTCATGCTTGCCTGGTGCTCATAGGCAGCAGAAGAGAGAATTCAATCTCCTAGGAACAGGGTTAGAGCCTGTTGTGAGCTGTCAAGTGGGTGCTGGGACCCACTTGCAGAGGACCGAACCCAGGTCCTCTGAAAAAGCAGCCAGTGCTCTTAGACCCTGAGCCATCCTTTCTGCCCTCTAGTAGCTTTTATTCAACCATCGTGTTCTGCCATTTGGATGTAAGTTTCTTAGCTTCCTAACTTATTTTTTGTCTTTTCTCAAAAATCTTCATTTACAGCTGGGCAGTGGTGGTGCACACCCTTAATTCCAGCACTTGGAAGAAAGAGACAGACTGATCTCTGTGAGTTCAAGACTAACCTGGTCTACAAAGTGAGTTCCAGGACAGCCAGGGCTACACAGCAAAACCCTGTCTTGAAGAAAAAACAATTCACTTACATTCAGAAGAATAATATGATAAAGGTTGAGCCCTGGAGTAATCATTGCCTGACATTTGTCCACATTTCCTTTGTCCCTTTATATTATTAATTATATTATCATCAAAACAGACATTTGACCCTTCATCCATGGACACATCCGTGTGTGTCTCCTGGGAAGGTGGCTTACCTGTATTAGATATTTGTAAGACGGTAGTGTACGGCACTGCTAATACAGAACATTTGCTGGAAGTAGAACCTTACTGGAGGAAGTATGTCACTGGGGGTGGGCTTTGAGGTTTCATAATGTTACCCCACTTCCAGTTTGTTCTGCTTTCTGCACATGGTTGAAGTGATCACCCAGCTTCCCACTGTATTGCTGCCATGCTCCCCCACCCCACCCCCACTATAATGGACTCAGCCTGTGGAACCACAAACCAAAATAAACTCTTTCTTCCATAAGTTGATTTTGGTCCTAGTGTTTCATCACAGAAACAAAGAGTAGCTAATACAGCACCCTAGAGGATGCACAAGGAAATATGGATGATGTATTTGTAATACGATCATCCATACGACAAGATGGAACCACCAAAGGGGCCGGGGAGACAGGTCAGTAGATAAAGTCCTTGCTGTGCAGATATGACAGCCTGAGTTTAGATCCCTAAAACTTATATGAAAACCTGGATACAACATGTGTCTGTAACTCTAGCACTGAGGAAAGAGAGATCTCGGAGGCTCTATGCTCAGCCAGTGGATCTCCAGGTTCAGTGAGAGATCCTGTCTTAAAAAAACAAGGTTGAGAGCCATAGATCTCTGGGTTCCATCAGCACCTCCATGCCCATGTACCACCACATATACAACACATACATACACACACATACATATACATACATATACACATACGTGAATGCTATCCAAATATCCTTTAGTAACCAAATATAGAAATAGATTTTTAAAAAAAGGGTATGTATAGTCATGGACTAGAATAATATATGGCAAAGAAAATGACTAAAGTGAACAGGCTACTTACATGAACTGAAAACAGTCACGAGCCAGACAACATTACAGAAAAATACGTTCAGCAGAAAGATCAAAGCAACCCAAAGTGAACACATAATACTACTTACTTACATAGATGGCGATACAACAAAAGCAGACAAGAAACAATTAACATTAACGTAAAGCCAAGAGATGCTGTCATAGCCATGATGGAGAGGCATGTGACTTGCTTAAGATACTGAAACACTAGAGGCTGCAGAGAGAGGCACTTACTGGCCTTGCAGAGGACACAGGCTTGGTTCCCAGCACCCACAGGATGGTGTACCACTGCCTGTAACTTCAGTTCCAGGGGATCTGACATCCTCTGGCCTCTGTGGACACATCAACACGTGGTACACATAAAATTATGCAGGAACACATACATGCACATGAATGAAATAAGCATACAAATAAAAATATTTAAGGATATTGAATTTTTTCTCACATTAGTAGTGTCTACATAGGAGTATCCTGCATTATTCGTTAAACTATTTTTTATATTATGTATACAATTTTTTAAATTTTGCATTTGTGTGTTTGTGTGGAGTGGCTATATGTATGCATGTTCCTGTGTGTCTGTGTGTGTGTGTGTGTGTGTGTGTGTCTGGAGGTTAGAGGTTAGTGTCTGGTGTCTCCCTTGATTGATTCCACTTTATTTACTGAGGCAGAGTCTCTCCTGTGGATTAATTAGAGCTCTTTAGAGAGGCACCGGAGAGGTGACCTTTCCCTCAGCCAAGTGAGGTTAAAGCAAGAAGCAAAAGGAGACCTTCACTTCATTCCTTCAGGAACCAAATTGGCCAGCTCCTTGGCCGGGATTGATCCTGCCTCCAAAACATGCTCAGAAAGAAGCATGCTTGCTGCCACAATAGCCCAGCCTAGTAGGAAGCTGCTTGCCTGGACAGAGATGGGAGAGGTGAGCCCAGAGAAGAAGGGCAGGCTCTCTCGGACTCAGCCTCTCTTCTCTGAGCCTGTACTGCTTCCCCGCCCTTCCAGACCTTCCCAGATCTTTCCTTTGGCTCTCAGCTACAGAGAAGGAAGTGTGGGAAGGGAATCCTCTGTTCCCTTAACCCTTTCCTCCCTCTCCTTCTGGAGCCCCGGCTTCCTCTGCACTCCGCACTCCCTTGCTGTCCAGCCTTTTTGTCTCCAGAAGCCTTTCCTTTATGCTGTGAACCGTGACAATTATGGTGGCGACTAGCCAGTGAGCAGCTGCCCCTTCCCACCATGCCCCATCCCCTCAGCCACCCTGAGGTATCTTGACAGGCTTCCCATATCACAGAAAGGGAGCCAAGACCTAAGAACATCAAGTGATTTGTTCAGGCACAAAGCCAGGACAGCTCAGATCCCTGACATGGTTTCCTGAGTCCCAGACCTTCTTGCTGTGTTTCCACACGACCTAGGGGGCGCTTCTGGACACATTAGGGTCCTGAAAAAGCTGTGGAGCTACCCATCAAGAGAGGGGCAAGTATCAGCCGCTCAGGAAACCCTGACAGAAGGCACTTCCTACATGGTCGGAGGGGCTCTGGGCAAGGGAAGCTGGGCAGGTCCGCTGGCAGAGCGCCCCCTGCTGGATTCTCCCCCGTGGTTCCAGCCGCTTTCCTTTTGCAGGATCCTGGCCCCATATCCAGAAGAGGAAGGATGCTGAGGTGTGCTTGAGGTGTTGCCTTCAAACTCCAGCAGGCTGCAGGCCACGGTTTTCCCCACAGCCTCTCTGTGGTTCCACTGTCAGCTTAGCTCTTGCCATGCTCTCTCCAAATCTTCCCGTCCCCACCCTGACCTCCTGAAACCCAGGAGACTAGGAGAGGCAGAGTATCATGGTGGTGGGATACTGAGGGGAGGTCATCACTCCTGCAGCGTGGAAAAGCAAAGCATCTCCATCTCCGGGTTCTTCTCATGTGCCTTCCTTCATTTCTTCTCCTGTCCCTCATCCGCTCGAAATGTGGCCCCACCAAGAAGGGCAGACAACCTCATGAACAGGATGGATTGACTGGATTTGCCCCATCGAGACAGGAAGTCCCTAGACAGACACACAATGGGTCTCTGTAGAGAAGGCAGACAATGGAGGTATTAATAGAAGCACGTTCTGTCGCCACCGTTGACGGGCGTCGCTTAAGCGCTGACTGGCATTTGCTATCCCACTCAGTACCATGTGCTCGAGTTATGAACGCCGGGAGTCAAGTAGTGAAAGGGATTGACTGCCTGCCCTGCCCTGCCCTTGGCTGTGTGACCTTAAGCAAGTAACGTAACCTCTCTGAGTCTCAGACTTCACATCTATAAAATGGGGAGACAAAAAAAAAAAGATTCCCTTCCAGCCTTCCTCAAAATATCGCTGCCAGGACAAAGTAATATGTAAAATAGATGCAGACACCCACTATAAACTCTGTGAGCACGGACATC
Source organism: Grammomys surdaster (assembly GCF_004785775.1). Lineage (NCBI taxonomy): Eukaryota > Metazoa > Chordata > Mammalia > Rodentia > Muridae > Grammomys > Grammomys surdaster. The sequence continues at coordinate 1,487,684 of NW_021604761.1, read as the reverse complement.
ACATATGCACTCTGTAAACTCTACGGCCACATACCTCAGATGACTGTGTACTTCATCTTCCAAAGTGTCTCCGTTGTCCCCAGCTAATTCCCATCCTACGTCTCCAGTTCTGATCCAGGGCTTTCTCCTCTGTGGCCTCAATTGCAGCATCAGCTGAGAGGAGGGGAGCAGAGGACATGGGACAAGATTGGGGGTGAGGGGAGACACAGGTCCATACAGGGGAACGGGGGTGGGGACTTCTGGGGTCTCAGCCCTTGGTTTGCTGGCTCCATTGTTTCTGGGCCTATGCAGAGGCAGCGAGCATCACGATGGAAGGGTACGGTGATGTACTTCCTGACAGTCAGTCAGGGCGCTGAAAAATCTGAAAGAAAGTAGATGGGTGTAAGAAACCCCTTTCTAGGACATGTCCACAGTGATTCCTTCCAACAACTAGACACAGCCTTTTAGTTCCTGCCACTTCCCAATGACACCATCAGGGCTCCTAGGTTTAACAGGAGAAGAGTAGAGAGGACCATCTGGGGAAGCCACTTAGGTCAATGGGCCAGGGTGGGACAGCAGAGGGATGGCAAGAGAAAGCGTGGGAGTCCAGCAGGGGGCACTCTGCCTGCGGGCAACTCTCAAAAGGGTGTAGAGCCTTAGAGCCGTAGTTTTTCAACCCATGAGTTCCGACCTCCTTGTGGTCCCAGGACACTTTCACAGAGGTCCCGTATCAGACATCCCGCATATTGGATATTTACATTATGACTTATAACAGTCGCAAAATTAGTTATGAAGTAGCAATGAAATAATTTTATGGTTGGGGGGTCACCACAGCACGAGGAACTGTATTAGAAAGGCTGAGAACCACTGGTTGGGACAAAAGTTGGGGCAGCTCACCACACTATAGTGTTCCGAGAAGAGGAGAACTTGATTGTTTTAAAAGCTTGGTGGATATTTGACTGTGTATAAGATACAGCCCTTGTTCTCAAATGTCTGTCATCTGTCCAACCCAAGGGAAGGCTAAAACTTAGCTGCTTTTTCTAAGCCTTGCTGTTGAACACATTTTAAAATCATGATTGAAAAAGGATTCCAGCATGGACCCCTGCCTATTTCTAAATGTCTTTATTTACTGCTTTGCATACTGTTTTTGGGTAGGCATCAAACATGTCTAGGAGAACTTTGAAGAGATGATCTTTCTTCCCTGAATGCTCATGAATTCCATCAGAAGAACAATGCCCGCCTCAAAGAACAAATAATTTAAAGGGAGAAATCATCTATGAAATAACAGAAAATAAGATTATTTGTCCTTTTAGGCAGGCGTTGAAACTAACCTGATGACTTGCTGTCAAGTAACTTTTCTGTTTTCTGTATTTGCTTGTTTTTTTTTTCTACATTTATGCTCACTGTGCTATTCAATCTGTTTGACTGAATTCCTTTCTCACACCTGCCTATTACTCAAGCTTACTTGAGGTCTTTAATAAACAAGGCTTTAAAAACTGTTTCTGTGCAAAAGAGCATTTGGAACCTGATACCAGGCAATACCTGCAGGGCAACCAGGGCAGTAAGAAGAGGAAGCGAGGCACCAAGGAAGTATGTGTTGTCGAGACAACAGCTGCAGTCAACCATGCTGGGAAATGCCAGGGTGGAGCACTCAGACTCATTCCAGCCAAGGTGTGGGAGAACCCAAGTGTCTATTCCAGGTCTTGTCAACCATTGGCTGAGGGCTTCTTCCAGAAGAGGAAGTGTTGGTTTTTTGATACATCAGACAGGTACACAGTTAGTAAACTGAACACTGGTGATGAATGAGGGAAAAAAAATTCAAGTAAAGAAATAACGTTGGCTCCTGTTGGAGTGGATTCACTGTGAGGAAGAGGACTCATGCCCGAGGAATCTATACAATTGAATTAATGGCTTCAGAGTGGTCTCACAAGCCTCTGAAGACAGTTAATGACTCCCATTATAGTCCTTCCTCTTTCCTTAAGTGCTGACCCATATGTTATGGAGCGCTTGGTGCTTGCTTCTCTTTAATGGTTTGGTCTTTTATTGCTTTGAGAGGCATTTGTCACTTGCCTGGAGCCAGGGAGAGGATGAGACAAAGTGTGGCACTCTGCTCTCAAGGCTGCCTTGGGGACAATCGTGTCCCTCAGCTGCTGGCCACTGTTTCATTTCCTATTTCTTCCGTCCATCTCTGAGACTTGCCCCTAGGGTCTGGAGTCAAGAGCCCTTGCTCCCTGCTTCCTTGAAGAGAGGAGAAAGGAAGGGCTTAACAAGTGGAGATGTTACTTCTCGACTGCCTTCACGGTAACCTCAAACCCACACTACCCCTCAGATGGACTGTCCGATTTGGAAAACTCTAAGGACTCCCACAGCCCCCAGCCAGGCCCTCCTTCCTATACGTATTCTAAACCCTTGTCTTCTTGATGTTTCTGTGTGTATCTCCTTCAGGAATCTCTTTCTGCTCCCTGGTTTTCCTCTCTGTTTTCCAGACATGTGTCTGAGTCTATTGTTACAAAATATCTCTTTTCTGTTCTTGTTACAAAGTAGAGATGGAAGTAGCAATAAAAACAGGTATTTGTCCTGTCGTCTTTAACCAAATTCCAAGACAGATATATACTTTTTAAAGTATGGACAAGTGTTATAAGTGCGGTGTGTGTGTGTGTGTATGTGAGTGTGTATGTGAGTGTGTGTGTGTGTGTGTGTGTGTGTGTGTGTGTCAGCCCAGCGTGGTGGCCACCCCTGCAATCCCAGCTCACAGGAGACTAAAGCTGAAGGAACAAAGAGCTTGAAGCCAGCCTAGGTTACAGAGATCTCAGACGAAAAAACAAGAATTAGGGAAACAAGATTAGGATGTTGGCAGACTTGTACTTCCTTTGAGTGATGTTGGTGAGATGACTGCAGCAGCTACGTTGGCCAGCCGTGGCCACAGCCACTCCTGCCGAGGACCGGATCTGTGTATTCTCCTGTGAAGCCCAACAATCACATCAGATGTTCCAGGAATTAGGATCAGAGTCTCCGTTCCAAGGAGGGTCCACCAAGAGGGTCAAATAACACAGCACTTAGGATATATCATTTAATTTTTTATTTTTTTGAGACGGGATCTCCTGTCACCCAGGCTGATGGATAACTTTGAACTTCTCATCTCTCTTTCATCTCCCAAATGAGTTACAGGCATGCATCAACACGCCTGGCTTTATGTGGTGCTAAGGACCAAACCCAGAGCTGTGCGCATGCTAGGCAAGCATGCTGCCCTCTGTGCCAAATCCTTGGCCTGTCCTATTTAATGTCCTATGTATTGTATGGAACATGCTAGCAGTCAAAAATTATTTGCCTGAGATTCAAAGTTAGCTGCGAATCTGGCTGCCATGCTGAGATGAGGCACAGAGACTCCCATGTGCCCAGGACTAACCAGCCCCTCAGTGGAGACCTTTGTTCTGAGGAGTCTTAGTTGTTCATTTTGAAAAGGTCTCCAGCAGGGCCATGGGGGATGTCGGGTGTGCATGCAGAAGGAACACAGTAAATATTTACAGATTGATAGTGAGAGCCTGAGTGCTAGGCGCCCTGCCTCACAGAGGTCAGAGTCCACAGAGGGTGGAAGAAGAGGCATGAACCACACACCTCATGCCTCCTGGCTTTCACGCCCAAGGCCGGAAAGGCTTCTAGGGTGAAGTCAGAACTGACCTGGAAGTAGAAGGAATAGCAGAAACTTCTAGACTGTGGTGAGACCTGAACTGCAGGTAGCGAGCAAAAGCAGGGAGCTGGGAACTTCCTGAGCTGTAGGAGACTAAAGGGAGGTCAGGAGAGGGGTGAGCTTGGGACCAGAGGGTTGGCAGAGCCAATCAGGCCTAGAGGATGTGGTCAGAGAGTGTCACCCTGTGGGGCAGCAGAAGGCTGCCCACAGGCTCAGTGAGGGAAGATGTGATACCTGCGTCCTGATGCAGGGTATTCCTCTGTGGGGCAGGGAGTCTAGCACTAGGGGTCATTAAGTCAATCTATGTATGTGACACTTCTTTTATAAGCTCTGTTTTCCAGAGACAGCCCTCAGGGACTCTGGTAGTCACATCATTTTGTTTCAGAGAGGCAGATAGCCAGTGTGGTCATAGCTATCACCTTCTGGTGATGCTCATCAGGACACCTAGTGGCTACTACCCAAGCCTACCTTCTTGTTAGCATGGAGATGGTGGTGACGGTAGTGATGGTGGTGATGGTGGTGGTGATAGTGATGGTGGTGATGGTGGTGGTGATGGTGGGGGTGTTGATGGTGATGGTGGTGGTGGTGATGGTGAGACATCATCTACTAAGATCCTCGAAGGCAGTGGTTCTCAACTTTCCTGATGCTATGACCGTTTACTACACGTCCTCATGTTGTGGTGACCCCCAACCATAACATTATTTCATTGCTACTTTGTAGCCATAATCTTGCTCCTGTCAGGAATCATAATATAAATATCTGTGGGCCTTGATAGTTTTATGCGACCCCTGTGAAAGAGTTATTCAATGTCCCCAAAGGGGTCATGGCCCACAGGTTGAGAACCACTGCTCTAAGGTGTAAAATGTATTGTATACGTTACATTATTAGTTTCTTTTTTTTGTTTTGTTTTTGTTTTGTTTTCGTCTTGTTTTGTTTGTTTGTTTGTTTTTTCTTTGGTTTTCGAGACAGGGTTTCTCTGTGTAGCCCTGGCTGTCCTGGAACTCACTCTATAGACCAGGCTGGCCTCGAACTCAGAAATCCGCCTGCCTCTGCCTCCCAAGTGCAGGGATTAAAGGCGTGCGCCACCACCACCCGACCACATTATTGGTTTCTTATTCTTATTTTTTGTTTTGTTTTTTTGGGGACACGGTTTCTCTGTGTAGCCCTGGCTGTCCTGGAACTCCCTCTGTAGACCAGGCTAGCTTCAAACTCAAAGAGATCCCCCTGTCTCTGCCTTACAAGTGCTAGAACTAAAGGCGTGTGCCACCACATCCAGCTCATAATTGACTTCTTGAAATAATTACCCCCGATTAACGGATGAGGAAACCAAAACCAAACAGCAGGCAAGTCAAGTTACTTCCTCAAAGTCACACAGCTGGGAAGACAAGAATCTAGGATTTGAACCCCAATTATTTTGGCCATGAAATCCATATACAGTGGTGCTAAATCCAGTAAAAAAAAAAAAAGTGAGATTACGTCTCAAAATGACCCAGAGAGATGATGATAATGAAGATGATGGGTAGGAAGAAGCCCCAAATAAGAACAAGGGACTTTATACTCCACACACACGGTGGCCCCGCTCTGGCCCAGATCTAAGCTACTCTTTTTCTCATTCCTTCACACAGTGAAAGGCTAAGGAAGGGCTGGCTGGAGAGAAGTGTGGGCAGACCCCTGGAAAGCAAGGATGCTATAGAAACCTAGAAGGCGCTACTGATCACAAAGAACCCAGCCTACCATGCTGTGAACCAGCAGTGAGTCTCGGAATCCAGGGAGAATCTCATGAGGAAAGAAGTCTGAACTGCCCAGTGCAACAGCCGCCATGTTGGGGCTGCTCTTCCTGAATCCCAGCATCGTCACACCACTGCCTCACCAGAGGAAGTCCCGCTGGTCATGATAACTGCAACCCCTACTAAAAACATGGATTCAACAGGACAGGGGAACTTGGAGAAGGGCATACACATGAGTGAGATTATTGCAAGAAATGGGTTTATGTGCTTATTCGGGCTGACTGGGTAAATTCAAAATCGGGAGGGCGGGGTGGTGGCGGAAGGACTGGAAAGAGTGAGCACGCGCAAGCGCTGCTGTTCGCAGCAGAATTCCCTCTGCTTCCAAAAGCCTCAGCTATTTTTAGATGGCTCTTCAACCGATGAACTGAGACCCACCCAGGTACTAGGAGTCTTAAAGTGAAGGAGCCATACGCTAAAAACAATTCCCGCAAGTACCCCTAGAGTAACAGAGACACTGCCTAAACCCTGGGTGTGTGGAGACTGCAGCCTAGCGGACTTCACACATAACACAGGTCCCTGGAGTGACTCAGGCCAACACCGTGTTGGGAGGCGCCTGAGGTCCCACGGAAGCCCTGGGTTTGGGCGGAGCTCAGACGAAATGCCAACAGTTTGGATCTGCTCTGCTAGCACTAGCCTTGCGATGCTGTTCAATCTTAGTGAGCTCCCTATGCCTCAGTCTTGCGGACTGCGAAATGGAGATAGTTATAGTGCTGTCTGTGGGACGGCTGTGATGGGAATCAAAGGGACAAGAACGTGAAAGGAGCTTGAAACTAGACAACACAAGCTCATAGTACGACTTTGCTACCCTGAGCTTCTCACAAGGAAAGTGATCCTGGATATGCGCATGCCCCCTAGAGGAAAAGGAGACGCAAGAAGTCATGAAGGCGGTCCTTTTTTGGGAACCCTGGCTTTGCTGTGGGGCTTTGCAGCGCTGGCAGATTTCTTTTCCCCATCAGTTAAGGGATACTTGTGGGAGACTTGTGATGGATCCCCACGTTCTCAAAACAGAGGTGGAGGCAGGCCACCACGGTCGCACCAGGAGGCAGGAGCCAGTGGAAAGCCGCCTCCAGGGGGCGCAATAGAGCTTCTGCTGCAGTCGCGGGCCCGAGGCGCGGCTCGCCCCAGCGGGTTTCTGGGCGTTCTTGGAAAACCCTTGGAAAACACTGGACTTCCTGCCACGAAATGGGTGGGGACCGCAAGCATTTGCAATCCCGGGTAACACTGCGCCTGTAACTCTGTTAGCACTGCCAGATTGGGAGACATCCATCACGTGGCCTGTCTGCTTTACAGGCCAGTGTAAATTTCTTGGAGCCAGGCTGGTTTCTCTTAGGTCCCTGGATGACCCAGGGTTTCGTTTTTTGATCGATTTGAATGTGCCTGTTGTCCTTTTCCCTACTGTAGTCCAGGAGCATTCCTTTAACTCAGCAGACCACACAGTGATGCAGGACAGAAAAAGGGTCCTTTAGAGCCTGTAGGCGGTGGGAGCATGTGGGTCGTTGTCAGATGCCTCAGTCAGTGGCCTTTGGCACAGCAGGCTAAAGGAAGGAAGAGGCTGAAGCAGAGGAGCTTTGGTAAGACTCCTCAGCCAGGCGTCTGAACCAAAGCTGGTACCCTTGGACTCAGAGTCCTGCGTGGGCGCAGACGAGACGGCTTTCATCCTGGACTCTTAAAAGCCACCAGAATGTCATACACACAGATGCTCCAAAGGTCTCCTCTTAGCTAGAAAAGAAGCAGGCTGGGGTTAGGAACGGAACTGGAGTTCTGGAAGCAAATAGAATGAAACCAGGTCTCCAATCCTGTTTCTACAAGTGTCTTCGTGACCTTGAGTAATGCCAGTTCCATGAGCCTCAGTCTCCTGCTTACAAGATAGGCATCATAATTCCTTAGAAAAAGGAGATGGATGGGAATTCCTAGCGTGGAACTGGTCTGCAACACTCAGCCAAGAAATATTTGTTGGGTGAATGAATGAGTAGTCAGCTGGTCTGTGAATATTGTACATAGATAAAATTTCCAGCTCCAGGCCCTACAGGACTGGCTGCTCAAGTCCTTCAGAAACCTGTCATATCTGTTTATCATGGCAAAGGACTTAGAATGTGGCCTGTAGGGCCAATTTCACATTCTTGTTTTCACACTGCTAGATTCTGAGTCCTGGGCAAATGATTTAACCTCTCCTGCCCTCGGTCTTTTTGTCTGTAAAATGGAGACAATAGGGCTTGCTTCCCAAGTTACTAGAAAGGTCAGGAGAGAATTTGTGAAATCCACTAAGGGGTGTGGACAGGAAGAGCTCAGGACATGCTAGCTGTTGTATCCGTGTTGTCCAGGATAGTACCGTACACAGACATCATCCTGGAAGAGGTTAGTGATTTCTGAACCACTCAGGTCTCAAGCATTTGCCCATCTGCTCAGCAAACAAACATGATGTGTCTTCTGTGGGTTAAGTACCAGGGTAGCCATGGAGGACCCAAACTTCAACCATCTCTGCTGTCTCTCAGAGAGTTTGTGTATATATGTGGCTGGAGGGAAGATGAAAGGTACCAACAGACAGAGGACGCTCTGTAATACACCTCTTGGTGGTCAGGGTCTACAGCATGGGAAGAGGGTGACAGAGAGATGTAGGAAGCAACGGTATCTGTGGGCTCAGGGGAGGTCTCGCAGATAAGGATGCATCTGAGCAAAGTTAAAAAAAAAAATGAGTGGGCAGGTCAACAGTGTGGATGAGGGAGGGGGAGGGGAGCTGCCAAGGCAGAGGGGATAGCCAGTGCGAAGGACCTGAGATGACAGAGATTAGCATGGTCAAGGGTCAACCAGGTTGGAAAGGCTGAGGAGAGTCAGCAGGGAGAGGACAGTAGAGAAGGTCAGGGGGTGGCAGAGGATGGGGAGATGTGCTCAGCTTAAGTGACTGGAAGGAAGGAGGGAGGAATTTGTTTTGTTTGTTGTTGGTAGTGGGCTTTTTTTGTTGGTTTGGTTTGATTTTGTTGTTGTTGTTGTTTGTCTGTTTTTGTTTGTTTTCTGAGACAGGGTTTCTTTGTATAGCCCTGGCTGTCCTGGGACTCACTCTGTAGACCAGGCTGGCCTTGAACTCAGAAATCTGCCTGACTCTGCCTCCCAAGTGCTGGGATTAAAGTCATGCACCACCACTGCCTGGCGTTGTTGTTGTTGTTGGTTTTTTTGTTTTGTTTTGTTTTGTTTTGTTTTTTGTATACAGAAAACTTCAAGAAACACAAATCTAGAATGCATAAGGGAGCACTGCTCTGTAAGCCGTGTGTCCGTTACAGGGTAGGTGAGACTATGGGACAGAAGAGGGGAAGGCGATGCTGTGGGGCTGCTGTGGCAGGGAAGGGCCGGCTGGTGGTCCACACACCCTGTCATGCCCACTTCTGCGGGGTTCTTGCAAAACCTCTCCTTGGCTGGTATGATGCTCCGCCTAGGGAGTGGCACTATTAGAAGGTGTGGCCCTGTTGGAGTAGGTGTGTCACTGTGGTTGCAGGCTATAAAAAAGCCCTTCATCCTAGCTTCCTGGAAGCTAGTATTCTGCTAGCAGCCTTCAGATGAAGATATAGAACTCTCAGCTCCACCTGCACCATACCTGCCTGGATGCTGCCATGTCCCTGCCTTGATGATAATGGACGGAACCTTTGAACCAGTAAGCCAGTCCCAATTAAACATTGCTCTTATAAGACTTGCCTTGGGGGCTGGTGAGATGGCTCAGCGGTTAAGAGCACCGACTGCTCTTCCAGAGGTCCTGAGTTCAATTCCCAGCAACCACATGGTGGCTCACAACCATCTGTAATGGGATCCAGTGCCCCCTTATGGGGTGTCTGAAGATAGCAACTGTGCATTCACTCATAAAATAAATAAAATAAATCTTTAAAAAAAAAAAAAAAAAAAAAAAAGACTTGCCTTGGTCATGGTGTCTGTTTGAGCAGTAAAACCCTAACTAAGACAGCTGGGATGTAATTCTGTCGGTAAGATGCTACTTGTGTAGCATGCACTGAGCCCTGAGCCTTGGGTTGCATGCCCAGCACCACATAAACTGAGCATGGTAGTACTCCTCTGGAACCCCAGCATTTGAGAGGTGGAGGCAGGAGGTTCAACGTTAGCCTCAGCTATATATCCAGTTCAAGACCAACACGAGACCCTGTTTACAAAAACAAATTCTCTCCTTTCCCATTCCCACTGTTCCTTCCATATATATACGATTGTGTGTGTGTGTGTATGTGTGTGTGTGTGTATATATGTGTGTGTGTGTGTATATATATATATGGAGAGAGAGAGGATTTATTAGAATATCTTACAAGTTGTGGTCTGGCTAGTTCAACAATGGCTGTCTACCAACAGCAAGTCCAAGAAACCAGGAGTTGTTCAGTCCATGAGGCTGGATGTCTCAGCTGGTCTTCGGTGTATGCCAGAATCCCAAAGAAGTCGGCCCTAACGCCAGCGAAGGGATGGATCTGCCATGGAGAATGAATACAAAGAGGGGATAAAAGCTTCCTTCTCCCATGTCCTTATATGGGCTGCCACCAGAAGCTGCCTCAAAAGATCCAAATTAAAGATGGGTCTTCCTACTTCAAATGATTTAATTACAAAAAAAAAAAAATATATCCCTCACAAGGTGTACCAGCTTGAGTTTTAGTTCATTCCAGATGTAGTTGACAACCAAGAATAGCCACCACAGTAGCATTTTCTCAAATGAGGTTCCCACTTTCAAATGACTATAGTGTGTGTCAAGTTGAGCTAAAATTCCCCAGCACAACTAGGTTTGGGATTCTGTCAAATCATCACAGTGTAAAATTTTCTAACATTTTAACTTTTGCTCAAAAGCACAGATTTTATCATTGTCGATCGATACTGACAGTCGCTTTGCTGGCAGCGTTATGTTCACCGAATTGATTTTTCAAGAAAGCCCCTGCCAAATACTCGTGTCTCAATAAATAAAATCGAGGGAGGGTTTGCTTGCTGCTCCTGAGACTCAACACCTGCGTGAACTCTCGCTATCGGCAAGCAGGACGCTTTGGTAGGAAACCCAACGGCTCCCTGCGAACCTCCCATTACATCCCACAGAAACCTTGGGCTCCGTCTCGGGAAGGATCCCTCACTCCAGATTTCAAGTTACCTATGGCTCATTTTCTCAGGGAGAGAGGGACAGAGTGACACTTTTTTATGACCTCTGGAGTCTTGCCCGAGGAATCCCTTGCACCTACCCTAGCGAGGTTCCTCCACCTAGACCTCCCCAGACACTACCTCCAAACAGGGCCTAGGAGGAAACTTTCTCATTCAAATCACTACACCATCCTGCTTAACCAATGTGCGGTCAACACCAATGTATCCTCCATTCCAACAGTGTCTGACCCAGGCAGCAGAGTTTACAGACTCAGTTGATTTTATAAGGGAATCTCCCACGACACATTTTTAAGAAGCAAGACTACAGCTTAGAACTTTCTGGAAATGTTCCGATCACAATGACAAGTTGAACATTGTAGCAATAATATTAAAAATATTGGCATGGGGTTTCTTCTTGCCTTTGACCCCAGATAAAAGACACACACATAGCCTTTATATTTTTAAATATGTCTTATGTAGCACAATAGCTGGGCAGTTGCCTACCTTCCGTGTTGCTGGCTGTTAGAATCTGTATATCTATATATCTATAACCCAAGTTATTATTTGTTATGCTTCATCTGGGCTGCTCTTAGCTCTAATTGGTCAGTCCACATGGCCATGTTTTTATGACTCGGCTAACCCATAGAGGTTCTCCTTTCTCCTCTCCTGCTTGACCTTCTACTTCCCTGGCAGCCTCTACTCTCCTCTCCTCTTGGTCTCAAGCCCAGGGAAAACTAAACCCCACCTATGTCTCTTCTCCCCAGCTATTGGCTGTCGGCATCTTTATTCACCAATCAGAATTAACTTGGGTGCAAAGTCTTGGGGCTGCGTGTAGACTCTAGGTTTTTGGGGTCATGCACTTAGCATTACAATAGACAGCAAAAGACAAAACCTCAACAGAACATGCATCAGATTTTGCTTTCTCCTGAAAGCTTACCAGAATTTCTAGAAGAAGGGAAAAAAAGCAACGTTGAGAAAAACAGGATGGGAAGCCGCAGCCAAAAGAGGGCTGGTGGTGACTAAGCTGGAGGCCACAGAAAGCCACGTCCAGGGCGGTGGTGTGAAGGTTGAGCACCGGTGACTTACACAGTGGAGTCTGCCAGAGACAAAGTGGGTGGCTTCCAGGGTCCCTCTATAGTTGGGGTGGAACTAAAACAAGGCCTGGCAGGGGAGCTAGGCAGGAATCAGTCAGATTCCTACACTTTTCTCCCATTATCCATCCCACCCTCCTGTTCTATAAAACAACTACTGTAAAATTAATCTCTGGCCTGGGAAGCATGAGGTGCCATTGAAGATGTTGCTGTAATCCCAGCAACTGAGCAGGTGGGAGCAGGAGGCTAACCTGGGCTACCCTGTCTCAAAAACAAACAAACTCCCACCCAAAGTTTAAAAATAATAAAAAAAAGAAAAGAAAAGAAAGGACGAAAGAAAGAAAAATAATGAACTGGATGCAGTGGCATATATCTGGAATCTGAGCACTTGAGAAACTGAAGCAGGAGGATTGCTGTGAGTTCAAGGCTAGTTTGAACTATATTGTAGAATCTTGTCTAAAAAACAAATTAAAGAGGCTGGAGAGATGGGTTAGCAGTTAAGAACACTTGCTGTTCTTACAGAGGACTCGGGTTTGATTTCCTGGTAGCATCCACCTATAAGTTCACAATTGCCTATAATGCCAGTTTCAGAGAATTTAATGTCCTTTTCTGTCCTCCGAGGGTACTGGACATACATGTAATGCACACACATTCATGCATGTCCTCTCACATATACATAAAATTAAATTAGGAAAACAGAGAGGAAGAAGCAAGGCGCTTTAAGGGCTGAACATGAAAATAGGACATTTGAATTGCCCCAGCCCTCACCGTTACACAGTGTGACCTCACCCTGCAGGGAGGGCAGTGGAGGATGGCAAGCTTAATGAAAACACTGGCATACTCGGGTTCCCAGCAAATAGCCACCCAGACCACCCTGTGGTGAAACTCTAAGTGGACAGCCCAGATGTGCTCAGAGCTGCCAAAAAGCCTCCAGGTGCAGCCCTGAGGAGAGGACCAGGGAACACCTCACAGCCTGAGAGTCAAAAAGAGACCAGAACATACACAATAGGCAACCCAGAAGTAAGGGATGAGGTGCTTCCAGGAAGGGGTGTGTGTGTGTGTGTGTGTGTGTGTAAGAGAGAATGTGTGTGTGTGAGAGAGAATGTGTATGAGAGAGAGAATGTGTGTGTGAGAGAAAGAATGTGTGTGTGTGTGTGTGTGTGTGTGAGAGAGAGAGAGAGAATGTGTATGTGTGAGGGAAAGGGAGGGGGGAGTGTGTGTGTGAGAGAGAACGTGTGAGAGAGAGTGTGTGTGAGAGAGAGTGTGTGTGAGAGGGAGGGTGGAAAGGGGTGTGAGTGTGTGTGTGTGTGTGTGAGAGAGAGAGAGACAGAGAGAGAGAGAATGTGTGTGAGGGAGAGAGTATGTGTGTATGAGAAAGTGTGTGTGTGTGTGTGTGTGTGTGTGTGTGTGTGTGACAGAGTGTGTGTGAGAAACAGTATGTATGTGTATGTGAGATAAAGTGTGTGAATGTGTGTGTGTGTGTGTGTGTGTGTGTCAGAGAGAAGGGGAGACAGGGAGAGAGGGAGAGTGTGTGTCTGTGTGAGAGAGAAAGTATGTGTGTGATGTGTGTGTATATGTGTGTGCAAAGCTTTTGTCTTTAGTCCCAGCACACAGAAGGCAGAGGTGAGCAGAACTTTATATGTTCAAAGACAGCCTGAGCTACATGTTGAATTCCTGGCTAACCAGGGCTACACAGTGAAACCCTGGTGTGCTCCCCCAACTTTGAAAAAAGTAAAGATTTGAGTAGGGTGTGGGGTACAGCTCTATAATTCTAATGCTACAGGATATGAGCAGGAAGATCAGGAGTTCAAGGGGTCAGGACCCTACCTCTAGAAAAAAAAAAGGAAGAAAGAAAGAAAAAGGGAGGAAAGGTAAAATAATAAAAGTTTGGAAAGGAGCCAAAAAGCCAGAGACTGGAAGTAGGTGAGGGGAGGAAGTGGAGGTCCAGTCGAGGGGACCTGATAGTAGGTCATCGGCATTCTAGAAGAGAGCAGAAGACCGGAGAGGACCGTTGAGTAAACATACAAACAGAAAAACAAAACAATACAAAACCCTGCAGACTGGAGTCCAACAAGGGCAGAGCATGATGGGTAAAAACTAGCTCACATGAAGGCCTGCCACTGTGAAGCTTCAGAACAGTGAGGAATGAAGAGGAAGGGAGACGGGAAGTGAAGAGGAGGAAGATGAAGAGGAAAGGAAGGATAAGCAGAGGAACAGGAAGGGGAAGAGGAGGAAGAAGAGGAGGAAAAAGAAGAAGAGGAGGGTTCTCTAGGCAACCAGAGAGAAAATGGAAAACTGAAACAAGATCACTTCACACACCGGATAACACCAACACTCAGGAATGGCCCTGTGCCTTTAAAGATCTGAGAAAAATAATTTGCAAAATGTTTGAACAAAGACACTGCAGAGCTGTGGCTCAGGAGTGACAGTTGTGCCTGGTTGTCCAGAGCAGACAAGCAGTTCACCTAGTTGTCCAGAGGCTGGTATCTCAGGATCCTAGCTTGAGGAAGACACTGTGCAGATGAGTTTGCTAACCCTTCCTGTCCAATTAGCCTGGGTCAGGAGCTCCTGGAGGCCCTGTTCTGCCTACAGTCAGCACCTTTCAGCTCTGTCCTACCTTGCGGCCCAGAGATGGGCACTGAGCTAGGAAGCAAAGCAAACAAATCAGCGATACAAGAACTTCCCTATTCCTGCAAGAGCACAGTTTATGCCAAGTCTTTTGGACATTCCTGGAAGAAGGTTCAGAGCAGCTGAGCCAGGCTGTGCTCTGTCCAGCCCGCTGTGCTAAGCGACTTCATTTATTTGTACCTGTATTTCGGCTCCCTCACCACAGGTACTGATGGCTTCTTGGTTTTCCAGAACTAAAAAAGAAGTGTGTCACTTCTGGAGACTCTTGTAGATGGTAAAACCACAAAGAAGAATGGGGGAAGAGAACTCGGGCACCAGAAGGGAGGGCTGCAGCTCCTCCACGTGTCTGGCAGATGAGTGGATCTGGTTTCCACTCCCAGAGTCCCCGCAAGGAGAGGAACGTCCTTTAAAAGAGTCAGAACAGAGGTTCTTTTTGTAGACGTGGGAGATGAAATTCCAAGTAGAATTTCAAAGAGTTGGAAGAATTTTTCTTTCTTGTTTTTTTTTTTAAATGATAGATTCTTATACATTTATATATAAATCATAATAAAACATGATAATTTAGGATGAATGAGAACGTTTTGACTTTTTTCTTCTATTTTATTTCATTTTAAGTTTAACTGACATATGAATATTTATAGGGCATAGAAAGAATTTTAAGTAGTAACTCAGAAATATCAGATATTTGATTTATGCTTATCATTCATCTTTTTCTCCCACCATGGGGGGAGGTTTCTGTGTAATGCTGGCTATCCTGGAACTCACTCTGGAGACTGAAAAAAATAAAAATATAAAGGAAGGACACAACTGCTCCTAGGTATAGTGGAGGAGAAAGTTTATTGTAGATAAAAGAGAGAACATAGTTAGAGGCAGGGACATCTGGGAGAGCCATGTGAGGGGTGTGGGAGAGGGAAAAAGAGCGAGGGGGAGAGAGGGAAACCGGAAACCAGGTGCAGCATCCAAGAGGACAAAAGGTGAAAAGAGAGACGGGTAACCAAAATATCTGGATTATATACGGAAGAGCCTCTGGGGGAAGGATAGCCCAATCCCTGAGCTGAGGAGTTTGAAGTAGAGCAAAGGTTATCCCAGCCATACCCATACCTAGTAACAAATAGAGACTAAAAGAAGCTGAAAGAACCTGGTAGCCAGCTCCACTTTGATATGTTAAATAGGCGCCTCACCCAGGGTTTGAGACCTAACCTAGACCAGGCTGGCCTCAAACTCAGAGGTCCATCTGCCTCTGCCTCTCAAGGGCTGCAATTAAAGGCACGTGCCACCTTCACTGACTTATAATTTCTTTTCCTAAAGATTTATTTTTATTATTTTTATTACGTGTATGTATAGGGGTATGTGCACCTGAAGGCAAGCACCCACAGAGGTCTGAGGTATCAGATCTGCCAGGAGCTGGGGCTACAGACAGTTTTAAGTCACCTGATGTGGGTGCTCGGAATCGAACTCGGGTCCTCAGGAAGAGCAGCTTATGCTCTTAACCACTGAGCCATCTCTACAGCCTTATTCAATATACACATATACATATACATCATATACATACACATATATATACATGTCCTTATTTAATACTGCATACTGCTTCTTCTCTGTCCTACATGACCCCTGCAGCCCTTCTCTCTCTCTTCTCCATTTTCTCATGCTTCTTCTTAACTTCTTACAGCATCTACAATAACAAGGATCTGAAAGTTTTAGCCACCCAAACACATTATGTTCTTAAACCTGATTGAAAGCTATAAAGAATTCATTACAGGGGTTCTCATCTGTGGCTATTTACCAGGTTTTGGAAATAAAGCCAGCTGAGCCTGAGGCTCTCACTTGTAATCCCTGCAGTCAGGAGCCGGAGGGAGCGGGTTAAAGTGAATGGAGTCTTATCTTAAAAATAAATAGTGTTTTCTAAAGGCCAGCGAGATGCTCAGCAAGTAACAGCCGAGCCTGACGAGAGATGGGTTCCTGCGACCCACGTGGTAGAAGGAGAGAACTGACTTCCTCAAATTGTCCTCTGAGTTCCATACACATTGTGACACATGTGCGCAAAACCATTATATTCATACACACACACACACACACATTCATACATATGTACACAAAATAAATGAATATAATGAAAATCATTAAAAGGGGGCTGGAGAGTTGGCTCCACAGTTAAAAGCCCCGGCTGCTTTTGCAGAGGACGTGGGTTCAATTCTCAGCACCCATATGGTGGCTCACAACAGTCTGTAACTCCAGTACCAGAGGATCGGATGCCCTCTTCTGGCTTCTCAGGGCACCAGGCATGCTCGTGGTGCAGAAATACATGCAGACAAAACATCCATACACATAAAACAATGAAATAATAATTTGAAAATCTTCACAGACATACAATCTATGATCTGTTTTGTCAGTTCCCTCATAGCTGTCTAAGTGTCTTGTGGCTTTTGGAAGTTCTGCTGTGACTGAGGAGACAAGGAGGCAAAAGACTTGGCAAAGTTTGGCATTGCTCTAAAAAAAAACAAAAACAAAAAAACAAAAAAACAAAACCCTTTCATCTCAACAACCCCCTGAAAGGGTCTTAAAAACCCTTCCAGAGGCCTGAACAATACTCTGAAAGTCATTGCTTAGACCAGTGCCTGGCTCGTGGTGGGCACAGGAAGCCCTATACCAGGTCTTACAGATGTTTCTCACATAGAGAAGACGTCCACAGACACCCAACTAATATCTCACAGACACCCTCTGAAGTCCCTGGTAGAGGACAGTAGGACAGTCCTCCCTTCCTTCCTTCCTAGTTTTCTTCATCTGTGGATTTAGCCAACCGTGAATTTAAAATACCTGAATAAAAGTCCGGTAACTACCACCACCCTCCCTAAATAGCTTAGCATAACAGCTATGTACACATCACTTACTTGACACTAGGTAGTGCAGGCTAGCAGAGAAGACTTGAAGTGTATGGGAGGAGCTGGACAGGGTGGTGCATGTCTTAAATTCCAGGTCTGTGACACCAAAGCAGACAGATTGCCAGCCAACATTATACAAGATGCTGCCACATTGTCTTTTGTGTAAGGGGCTTAAGAGCCAGTTGTGTTTGAGTGTCCCCGTAGAGTGAGAGAACTAGGGACACCAAGGATGGCCATATTTGTGTTCAAATTCTGTTACTAGAGAAATCCTTTCAGAGCTGCAGGCCTGGTGTTAATACAGAGTCTACAGCCTGAAGGTTAGTGAGATGGCTCAGCTGGTAGATGCACTTCCACACGAGCCAGGCAACCTGAGTTAGAAGCCCCAAAGCCATATAATATAAAGATGGAAGAAGACAACTGGACCCATAGCCAGCCTTCACTGTTCCTATCTGGGAGGCTTTGCAACATATATATGTGAGTGTGTGTGTGTGTGTGTGTGTGTGTGTGTGTGTGTTGTTACAAAGATCAATCTCTGCTTTATAAATGGCTAGAGATGTGTCCATGGGACTCCAACTGAAAGATGGAGAAAGAGAACCTATATAGGCCCAAGAGTCAGAAGGCCTTAGGAAGGTCTCCTGCCAGTCAGTTTCCTCCTCTGCTAATTAAAGCTACACACTAGATTTTAGTCCCTTGGTGACAGACAGTTTCCTGAGTACATAGTCTACAGTTCTAACAGTGCCAACAGTGTTACACTTAGCCAAGACAAGTCTGTCTCGTTACAGCTTGATCAGCTGAGCCTCTTGAGGAAATTAGTCTGTTTTGGAGACATTTGATCTCCTGAACAGAAAGCCCCCAGGCCACTCAAGTCATATGAGACTGTGACTGTGACATCGTGAAGAAAACACTGAACCCCAACGCATAATCCTGTACAGACAACAAAGCCTGTGCTCTGTCCCATTGGAATCCAAACTTGGCCAAATGATGCTGATTTAAGTCTTTATGCCATTGAGATGAGCTGGTGAGATTCATTCTTGTGCTGGGGATATGTTCTTTTTTTTTAAATCATTCATTTAATAAATAATGTTCAGCAGCTATGGTTTCCCATTAGTTACATGACGTACTGTGGTGCTTTGAATGAGACATGCTCTCCACAGGCTCATGCATTTGAACACTTCACAGATGGTGGTAAGTTTTTGGGAAGGTTATGAAAGCCCCACCTAAAGGAGGTGGGGCTTGCTAAAGGAAGGGTGTCGCTGGAGATGGGCTTTGAAGGTTTATTGCCTGGCTCGACTCCTTCTCTCTCTGCTTCCTGTGTGAGGATGAAAGCTTGGTCAGCCTGCTTCTGCTCCCCCCCCCCACACACACACACACTCCTCACCTCCGCCATGCTTTTCCTGACCATTGCATGCCTTCCTGCCGTGACGGACTCTCCTGGACCCATAAGCTAGAGTAAGGTTTTTCCTTTCCTAAGTTTCCTGTGTTGGGGCATTTTATCAAAGCCACCCAAAAGTAACTAAGGCAGTCACCGAGAGTGCTACTATGCCCTGAAGTCTGTGGGTCGGATGTGGTTTAGATGCAGTCTGTCCCCGAGGGATTTATGTACTGGAAGCCTGGTCCCCAGGGCAGCAGTGTGAGACGGTGAACCCTTTATGGAAGGTTCATTGTGGGTGCTGCCCCAGGATGGCATTCGTGCCAGCCTCCTTGTGAGTGGTTGTAATTAAAGGGGCAGGATGAGCTGGCTGCCGTACTCTGACTGCCATCTTGCCACGTAATCCCTCACCATTGTGATGGCATCTGCCATTGTGTGCTCACCAGAGATCTTAGACTTCAGCTCCCAAACTGTGAGACCCAGGCTTGCCAGATGGCTCAGGTGGAAAAGGTGCTTGCTGCCAAGTCTGATAGCCTGAGTTCAATTCCCAGAGCCCACTTGGTGGGAGGAGGAAACAGGCTCCTGCAAGTTGTCCTCTGACCATGACACATGCTCCTGCACCCCCCCCCCCGCCGCCAAAAAACAAAATAAATGTGAAAAAATTCCAAATTGTGACAGAACCAACCTTCTTTTCTTTATTTTGATATAGCACTTATTTTAAATAAGCAACAGAAAACAAACTCACTCAAGGGCACACTTAACCCTTCAAAGTACTTAACTAATTCTAACACGTTTCTCATATTCCTAGTGTAACACTAATGCTTTAATATCTGGAGGTTTCATACACACACACAAAATCCAGCTTTATAGATGAGAATTGAGTTGTTGTCACCCAACTTCCTTCATGTGCTACACGTACCCCACAGATGGACTTTCCTCCATCTGGCCCTTGCTATACAGAGAGGAGGCATGTTAATGACAAAGATTGTAAACCACGCATACTCTCAAGAAGCCCTTCAGTCTGCATTTCTCTGCATACCTATCATGTCTTCAGCATTTTCCTAAAAGAGGGACAAGATGTAAACCACGCATACTCTCAAGAAGCCCTTCAGTCTCCATTTCTCTGCATACCTATCATGTCTTCAGCATTTTCCTAAAAGAGGGACAAGAAAGAATGGTTTCAGCTCCTATAAAGCCCCAGGTACATCCCTGAGCCTTTCAGCATGGGGTTCTTTCTCTCTTTGTGGAGGGTTCCCCCTCTCTGTTTTACAATAATTAACACCGGCTTGTATTCTGCTTTATCTTAAAGATGGCCCTCACAAAGAATCCTTCTGTGGGCATCCCATCAAAAACGGGCCAGTTTCCACCAGTCTTCCAGCCTGTCTCACCCCTGAATAGTACTCACCTGGATCTCACATCTTTGTTATTATTTTCCTGAGAGCAGGGTCTCTTTCTTCCTCATGGTCTTGTTCCCAGTGAGGACCCACTCGACAGCGGCTGAATGGATACGAAGGGACAGTTGGCAAGTCCTAAATTTCAGGCTGGAAAGAAAGAAGGGAATCAAGATGTTTAAGTCAGGCTGGCTGGCACCAGCATGGACAGCTATGAGGTCACCATGGTCTGACAGGAAGCCAGACATTTTCTCAAGAGTGTCCAGAGTGGACTGGAATCAGATGCTCCTTGGCTACAAAGATTAGAGTCAGGAGCACATGGCCAAACAGACAGAAGAATTCCTGCTGAATGACATGAATTGTTTTCTTTTTTTAAAGGGCCTTTTAAAAGTTTATATTTATGTTTTAAATGAACAGATAAATTATATATACGTATGGTATACAGTATGGTGTTTTGATATGTGTGTATATTGGGAAATGATTAGATCAAACTAATTAACATATATCCTCTACTACTTTGTGTGTGTGTGTGTGTGTGTGTGTGTGTGTGTGTGTGATGAACACTTAAAATCTGTTTTCTGAGCAAGTTTTGAGTCTCTGAGACAGTATAGACACATGATGCTCAAACTCTCAGCCCTGAGACCAACAACCTCTGGCTCACCTGCTCGCTCTGCCCCTGGAAGCCAGCATTCTGCACTCTGCTTCTGCTATTCCCAGTTTTTAGACTCTGAGTATTCCTAGTCTCCCCATGCCTGACTTGCTTCACTCAATACAATGTCTTTCAGATTCATCCATGTGGTTCAAGTGGCAGGATTTTCTTTCTTTCTTAAGATAGACAGGAGTCTGTCAGAGGCAGGGCATGCCTTTAATCATAGCACTCAAGGAGCAGAGGCAGGCAGATTTCTGAGTTTGAGGTCAGCCTGGTCTACAGAGTGAGTTCCAAGACAGCCAGGGCTACACAGAGAAACCCTGTCTATGATGTGGGGTGGGTAGAGACAGGCAAGAGACGGGGGAGATGGCTCAGGAGTTAAGAGCACTGGCTGCTCTTTCAGAGGTTCTGGGTTGAGTTCCCAGGACACAGACACAGAGACACATACACGAAGAGATCTGATGACCTCCTCTGCCTCTGCAGTCATTGCATGGACACGGTGCACTTGCATGCTGGCAAAACACTCAGATACATAAAACAAAAATGAATTCACTAAAACAGGGACACGTACACCTGGCATATTGTTTCTTTTGTTTTTAGTCATCATACAGAACAGTAGGTTTCCGCATGGCATTTTCATACATACTTACACTTAGTTTTGGTTGATTGCCCCCATGCCTGTTCCTCTCCCCATCTTCAGACTCCCTCTTCCCCACTTGAAATCCCCTCCCCCAATGTTCTCCTTCCTACTTTTATGTCATCTGTTTATTACCCACTTGACACCCACCTCTTAAGACCTCTTTTTCCTGTCTCATGGGCCCCTTTCTAGTTTCTTGACATCTACCTACAGTCAAATCCACATACTTAAAATAAGAAGCAAGGTCTGAAAATGAAAGAATATGCAGTATTCATCTTTCTGAGCCTCAGTCACTTCACATAACATATAACATAATATTTCCAGTTGTTGACTATTCTGTTTTCAATTTCATAATTTCATTTCCTCACAGATGAACAAGATTCCTCTGTGCAAATGTACCGCACTTCATCATCCCTCATCTGTCGATGACATCTAGGCTGCTTCTGCATCTTTGCTATTGTGGGTAGAACAGCAATAGACATGGAAGTGCAAGTGTCTCTGTGGTAGGATATGGAGCCCTTTTGGAATATGTCCAGGAGCAGTATAGCTGGGCTCTGTAGTAATTCTGTTTTTATTTTTCAGAGGAACTTCCAAACACCCCACCTTTTTCCCCTTTTCTCAGGAGCTAGGAAACATCCTTCCTTGTTGAGTTGGGCTTCTTTAAAACTGCTCTGGAGTCGACAATGTGGGTGCCATAGTTTATTTGGAGGTAGCATCATGAGGCAGGAAGATGGAAGGGAGAGGAAGAAGGAAAAACTGTTTTCAGTATGAGCCATTTACATAGCCAGAAACTCTTCACCGTGGTCCCAATCAAGGATGGAAGGAACTTCGTACAGAACTCCTTCTGTGTGTGGTCTAGCATGGTTGCCGGCATGGTTAACCCCAGTACACAAACCCAGCAGGCCCTTGCCATCACAGATTTGCCAGGTTATGGCAGCAAATGACATATGTGAGGCATGTGAGTATTGCCTACAGAACAGCAGGGGACTTCACAGGAGAGCGTGCGACAAGACTAGCTGCTGCTTCCCCTTGGCCTTCCAGTTATGGATTGGGAGAAGCAAGCCATGTCTTTATTCCTCAGCCCATCCAGGAGAAAAGGTATGTAGACCTGTCCCCACGGAAGAACTAAACGCCCTGTCTTGGTTTCCGTTTTATTGCTGTGAAGGAACATCACAACCAAGGCAACTCTTATAAAGGGCAACATTTAATTGGGGTTGGCTTACAGTTTCAGAGGTTTAGTCATGGCAGCTTGCAAGCAGACATGGTGCTGGAGAAGGAGCTGAGAGTTCTACACCTTGATCTACAGGTAGCCAGGGAGGAGACTGTGTTCTATACTGTGCAGGACTTGAGTTTATATAACCTCAAAGCCCACCTCCACAGTGACACACTTCCTCCAACAAGACCACACCTACTACAACAAGGCCACACCCCCTAATAGTGCCACTCCCTATGGCCAAGCATTCAAATACACGAGTCTATGAGAACTATACCTATTCAAACCACTATACACCTCACTTCATAGAAGGCAGAATCAGCCAGTGGAACAAAGACAGAATCATAGTGTTTCCTGTCATGAGATTTGAGTGAAGATGACAGGGAGCCAATCACAATGCCCATGGGAACGAGGAGCCTTAGAGGCTGCCAGTTGCTGCTACTGTTCTTTGGTGCACAGACGCAGTGATTTATTTGATTTCTGACTTTGGAAGAAGAAACCAGACAGGGACAGGTCAGTTCCTTTTTGACTCTTTTCTCCAAGTCTATGTGACAGCTGAGAGGGGAAATTCTGGTTAGCTTTTTGCTATGCTGTAAGGGACCTGTCTCTGATGGGGACAGCTTGCAAGTCCCCAGCTGTGCCAACAGGTTGGTGGTTGGATCTGTTTAGTTGGAGGGCCTAGCTATTCTAATTGGTTACACACTCGGTCTAACTACACAGAACTTAACCCCACTACTTATCCATAACACATCGGATGTTCTGACTTCCTCTCTCCTCCTCTGTGGCAATGTCTGAGGTAGTTCCTGATGTAACGTGAAAAGGAAGTGTGTGTGGAATTCCTTCAATGTTCCAAAATCTCCTGAGTGGGTTTTGTTTGTTAGTTGTTATTGTTGTTTACTTTTTATTGATTCTTTGTGAATTCCATATCATATACCCCAAACCCAGTCATCTCCCTGCCCCTTCATATCTGCCCTATACCTTTGCAATCTCCCCCCAGAGTAAAATAGAATAAAAGAACAACCAACCAAATAAACAAAAACCATCTTGCCATGGAAGCTGCGGCATGTCATACAGTATACCCTTTTGCCCTAACAGCTTTGCTCAGTCATTGCTATGAGTCATCGGTTTGGTTCAAGGCCTCGGGCTGCTGCAATACTACCAATACTCACCAAGACTCCTCTCCATATCCTGCTGTTGCCCTGGGTCTGGAGGGCTTTCAGCCTTGGTTCTGCAGGAATGGCCCCTTCATGTACTCCAACGGTTCATAGATGGGGTAGATGCTGGAATGGGCCAACTCAGAGCCCTGAATCTGGGCCTGGATAGAGGCTGAGTGGGTCAGCCTGCCAGCTCTCCCACTTTGCCCAGGTGAGAGGCAAGGCCAGCTCTCCCTCCCTCATGCCCCTGGAGCTGGCTCACCTGAGCCCCTGCCACCAGTGCCAGCTCTACTATGCTGCCCAGTTGAGGTTCAGGACCCACTCTCCCAAACGCTGCAGCTGGTGAGGGGCATGGCCAAGGCTGGGACATCTGCCAAGTCCTTGGACATCAACATGGCCCAGGGGGCAGCCCAAACTAGGGATGTCTGACTAGCTTTATGTGGTAACATAAGCCATAGCCATCAACACAGACCCCTGCTGCTGCAGGGTCACAGCCCCAGACATGGCCCTCAATGGCAGCACAGGTCAGGATGTCGCCATGGCATCAGGTGACAGCACTGGCTGCTCATATCTGCTTGTTCCTCAACACCAGATGTCTCCAGTTCTGCTTCTCTTCATTGTAGTGTCTCTAGCTGCAGGTGGGCCCCACAATGGCGGCAGAGAACCTCTGTGTTATTTTTATGACAGGGTTTTATTACATATGAGGCTGGCCTTGAATTTTTGACAATCTTCCTTCTTCAACCTTCCAAGTGCTAGGATCCTAGCTTGTGCCTTTGATGCCAGCACTTGAGAGACAGAAGCAGATAGAACACTGAGTTCAAAGCCTGCCTTCACTGCAAAGTGATCTCCAAGACAGCTAGGGCTACACAGAGAAACCCTGTTTTTCAAAACACACAAACAAAAGCAGAAAATAGTAAACTTCTGGTCCCTCATCTCTGATACCTTGTAAATAGAATAATGTTTAAATATTTTGTTAGTGAGCAATGTAAACTGGTGTAAAATAAAACAATAGAAACCAAACTTCTTGGCTGAAGAGATGACTCAGTGGTTAAGAGTGCTGACTGCTCCTGAACTCAATTCCCAGCAACCACATGGTGGCTCACAACCATCAGTAACGGGATCCGATGGCCTCTTCTGGTGTGTATTCACATACATAAAATAAATTAATTAGCTGGGCAGTGGTGGCGCACGCCTTTAATCCCAGCACTTGGGAGGCAGAGGGAGGCAGATTTCTGAGTTCGAGGACAGCCTGGTCTACAGAGTGAGTTCCAGGACAGCCAGGGCTATACAGAGAAACCCTGTCTTGAAAAGCACAAAAACAAACAAACAAAATAATTAATTAAAAAAAACCTTCTAGGCTAGAAAGATAACTCAGAGGTTAAGGATACTTCCCTTCCAGAGGACCCTGGGTTTGATTACCAGCACTCTCTTGGCAGCTCACAACCATCTGTAATTCTAGTTCCAGGGATCCAACTCTTTCTTCTGGTGTGTGATGACACTGCACAAGTTTGGTGCACAGACATACATGCAGACAAGACACACATACATGCAAATAAAAGTAAATGAATCTTGGGAGCTAGAGAGCTAGCTCACCTGTGCGGACCTGTGGAGACCTGTGGAGACCTGTGGAGACCTGTGGAGACCACTTAATATCCTTCCGGAGGATGCCAGTTCATTTCCCTTCGCCCACATCGGGCAGTGCAGAACCACTTATAACTTCAGCTACAAGCAATTCAAGACCTCTGGCCTTTGAAGGCACACGCATTCACATGCACATACCCATACAATAGTAGTTTAACCAAGCAAGAGCTTATGTCTTCCTTACTCCCAAAGCATCATCCAGAGCTCCCTTCATTTGATGACCAAGGCTTGGGTCTTATGGTGTTCCTGTCTTCAGATCCAAGTCTTCCCAGCAACCATGGAAGGAAAAGAGAGGGCAAGACGGCTGGCAGAGGGATCTGGAAATGGCTGGCTTCCATCATTTTATCTACACTAGCTACACTTTATCATCCTGAGTTGTCACACATCCCCATCCTGACTCCAGGGAAAGCTGTAACTATCACCTAGTATTCACAGGAGAACATACCCAGAGTTGCCTTCATCACAGAAACACTAACTTTGGTTCTTCCTCTCTTTGCTATCCTAGGCATCTTTTGCCTTTCCCACCCTCCCACTTTCACCAATAAAACTGCTACAGTAGGGCTGGAGAGATGGCTCGGTTGGGAAACATGGCCACTGGAAACAGATGTAAGAACCTGAGTTTGGATCCCCAGCACCCGAGGAAAAAGTCAGGCATGATAGAACGCATCCATAACCCCAGAGCTACAATGGCAGAGACAGGAGCACCCTAGTATGGCATTTGATGGCTAGGCAGGGCAGCTAAATCAATGATTTCCAGGTTCAGTAAAGGGACCCTATCTCAACCAACCAACCAAACAAGCAAGTAAGGTGGAGAGTGATTGAGGGTGACCCTAACATTAGCATCTGGCTTTCACACATGCACACGTATCCATAAGCACACACAAGACATAAATGAATACACACAAATGCACATACATACACACATGCCACACAGGTACACATAGTCACTACAATGAAAATGCAAAGATACATTGGACCTCAAAATACACTTAAAAAAAGAGATTTATTTATTTTATATATGTGAATACACTGTCACTGTCTTCAGACACATCAGAAGAGGTCATTGGATTACACCCACTACAGATGGTTGTGAGCCACCATGTGGTTGCTGGGAATTGAACTCAGGACCTCTGGAAGAGCAGCCAGTGCTCTTAACTGCTGAGCCATCTCTCCAGCCCTTCAAAATACACTTTTGAGATGATTTTTGAAAATCTCTGTTTCAGAAATGCCTGGTCTTTTTCACTGGGTAACCTAACCCTATATGACTCTGAATATGAAGTCTGTGCTCTGGAAAAAAACAGAGGTTCAAAGAGAGATTCAGCTGGACCAGTCTGGCATCCCACTCAGAAGAAACAAGTGCAGCTGGGGCTGCAGGGAACCAGGGCCAGGGCTGGTGAGGATGTCAGGAGAACCCTGAAGCCTGTGTCCTCCTACGTGGAGTCTCAGAGAGGCCAGAGGGAGATTCAGCACTCCAGGTTTGTATGCCAGAGGAGTCCTCTTGGCTCTTGGGGTTCTGGGAACAACAGCTTAGCAGTTTCACTCCAGTAAGGCATTGGGCAGAGATGCCTAATTGTCTTCATAAGAAGGCCCGAGTCAGCAGCTTGGAGTCCCAAGATCCCAGAGCCTGTGGGGGGAGGTCACGATTTTTTTTTTGTGCCCTTGATTGAGGCAACCTGCATGGATCAAGGACAGATGATCAGATAGGCAGCTCGATGAAGGCTGATGGGATTGATACTGACAGCCAGACAGGAACCGAGAGAGGACATCTGAGCGGAGCCAGCAGGAACGGCAAAGACAGCAAAGACCTCATACCTTGGTTCAAAAGCACAGGAGCCCACACCACCAACTCAAAGCTTGATGAAGACATGAAAATTCTGTATCTGCAAGTAATATGTTAAACCTTTTTGGTCTCTTTTTTTCCTTGTAAGATTTGAACCTGCTCAAATGAAAACACACTAAAAGGTCTTAACGAGGGGTTTGCTGAGGATGGGCGGTGTGGTGGTGGTTCACTTCTTTAATCCCAGTACTCAGGAAGCAGAGGAAGGTGGATCGTTGTGAGTTTGAGGCCAACCTGGTCTACAGAGCAAGTTCCAGGACATCCAGGACTACACCGAGGAACCCTGTCTCAAAAAAAAAAAAAAAGGGGGGCCTGCAGAACTGGGAAGATGCTTTAGTTAGTAAGGAAGATTTGAGATCAATCTCTAGAACCCATATCAAAAACAAACAAAAGCCACACACGGGTTGTGCACAAGTACACACGTAACAATCTCAGCACTTTGGTGTATGGAGACAGGCAATCATATTTGACAAGGTCTGGGTGGGGCCTATAGCATACACTTGAGCTGCAGAGTGAGCCTGGGGCAAGCCTGGTTCTAGTAGCAAGTTTTAGGCCAACTACATAGTAATATGACTCTGAGTCATTAAAAGCAAACAAACAAAACAACAAAACCCAGCAGACTATGTTTGAGGAATTGAAGCCAAGACTGACCTCTGACCTCCACACTCTCATGCACACACTTGCATATACTTGCCCACACTACACACACAAAGACAGGGCTGCACTGGAAAGGACAGAAAGGGAGTAAAGGGACAGGAATGTCTGTCATTTATTATCCCGTGTGACCTTGAGCAGGTCATTTCATCTCTCTGGGTCTCCATTTCTTCATTTACAGAAGGTGATGTAAAGTTGCCTACTTCATGGACCTTTTGTGAGAATTAAAAGCAAGAAGAAAAAGGCACATAAAACCAAGCACAAAACTAGTTCAGGGCTGCTATCCACGAGGGGCTTGGTAAATATCCAAGCTTCCCTGCCCTTCCCTTCTGAGGTCATTGCCAGTATTGAAACCCCGTAATTCTCTTCAGGAAGAACGGGTCCGTGAGGCTATGTATAGCCGTGCCTGGAAAACGGAATAAAATAAGGCTTTCCTCCATTCTGTGAGGAAGCAATAAAAACCTAGGGCCAGGCACAAATCAGACAATGAAAACATGACTTAAGAGCAGGGTGGGGGCAGGGGGCAGGGTGAGGGCAGAGACTGCACTAAATGAAAGACAACGGCTCAATACCCTGCTATCATCCTGGATCAAACTACAGAAATAGAAACCAGACAAACACATTATGTGAAGGGCGAAAGGGTTGGCAAGGTCCTGGCCTATAGGAAAAACCCAGGTTCAATAATGCCACAAGCAGAGAGGACTCAGGGAAGCAAGGTCAGAGTCAATAGCAGGGCTTGTGCTCCAATGGCTGCGTTTACAGTTCTAATGAGGCTTAAGCATCCCTTGGTCTTTTTTTTTTTTTTTTTTTCCTGAACTCAGTTTCTCATTAGACTCTATCTGCTCTGGGATCTGCCAGCCACATGGCGGGAGTTGCTTCCACTTCCTCTAGCCTCTGAATTACCAAGGGTATTCTCTGCTTTTCCTTTGTGTGTGTGTGTGTGTGTGTGTGCGTGTGTGTGTAAAAATGAAAGCTTTGGCTTATAAAGCAGTTTCTTCTATTTATATACACCCTTCTGTCTCTGATTAGAAAGAGTCGATTCTGGGGATGGTGTAGACGGGGCCTAGAACTCCTTTTTAAAGGGGTGCACCGTTGGGACTGCAGTCTAGAGGCACATGCTCTGCTCGGGTCTCCATCTGTTCTTGGGGGAAGGGATCTTACACCTGACTGGGGAGTGGCATGTGGAGGACAGACTGAAAAGCCAGCCAGCTACTAGCCGGAGGATGTGGCTTAGCTTCTGGGTTCAAGCAGTTGTGAAGTCCATGGAGTTTGGTAGTGGTGAAACTCACTGAGCTTACCTGTCCTTTTAATAATCCCAACCATTGTTGAAAGTGCTATTTTTCGTGGCAACCTCACAAAACCTATATCTCGTGTCCCTGCTAGGTGCTAGGGACATAGGAAACAAGAAGGGACTAAGTCAAGCTAGTTATCTAAGAGCTTGTAAAGAGACAGCAGCACCAGCTTGTAAAGGGCTGTTGATAACGGAGGCACTGGGTTAACTGGTTTGGACTTGCCTTTTCTAAGATCTTGATCTCCTAGGCGCCTTGTAATCATCTTGTGGACGGGTGCTCTGGTCCCCACTTCCAGATGGGAAGGTTACTTGCCTTTCATAGTCTTTGTTTATGTGAAGACCTCTGCCATTGCTCCTGGGCCAAACTGATAGCCTCTGATTTCCTTCTGAGGAAAGGCAGACACAGGAATTTACTTCTCTTTCATCGGGAAACTATAGCCTGAGGCTAGCAAGGTCGCTGAGTGAGTTAAGGTCCTTGTCTTCAAGCCTGATGGCCTGAGTCTGGTCCCCTGGGCCTACCCACAGGCTGAAACAAAAACAAAAACAAAAATGGGGGGGGGGGGAGAGAGGGTGGAACAAGACCTGGAGCCAAGAAGTTGCCCTTTGACCTCCACACACACAAAATGAACATATAAGTGTAAGATACAAAGCAAAACCAAAACAACAACAAAACCCAACCGTAGCCTGGAAAATTGGTCATCCTTAAAGACTCAGGTTAAATGTAGCACTCTGCATGAAAACTATTCTGTGTCCTCCAGTCAGAGGGAGTAGCATCTCCCTGTGCAGCCTTCTTAGTGTGGACACATGCAATCATTAGGTTACTAAGGATGAGAGCTGTAGCAACTGTAGTACAAAGGTCTTCAGTGACCTGCGCTCACCAAGTGTCCGTGAACCAGGTGTCATGCTCGCTGCTTTGCATGCATTATTTAATGCTCAAAAGAAGCCCAGGAGAGACATTACCTTTATCCTGTATAGATTGTATCAGTTAGGACTTGAGTTGGGCTGGCTGCATGTTGAAACCTATCCACAGCGGCTTAGCCAACTGGGAGCTTCCTTTTCTCAAATAACAATGAATTACAGGTAGATGGGCTTGTGTGGATCTGGTGGATCTCCAATACCCCTCTTACAATGGAGCCTCTTTGTCCTCAGAGAGTGCCCTAGATAATAATATAAGTACCAGAACAAGTACCACCCTTGATATTAGCAGAAAGGCCAAATGTATTAAACATATTTATTAAATATATTAGTATATTGTTAATATCAATTAAATTATTAATTGAATGAATACCTTGAAATTAATATTAAATATAATAAAAATGCTCTCCCCCCATGCATGCAGATGTGTGTTTGGTATATGAGCATTTGTGTTGTGAATGTGTGTGTGTGTACATGGGTGTGTGTGTGTGTGTGTGTGTGTGTGTGTGTGTGTGTGTAGGCTTGAGAATGTTCCTCAGTCACTCCACACCTCATTCATTATGGCAGGGTCTCTCAGTAGAATCCAGAGTTCATTGATAAGTTATTAGCTAGGCTTATCCAAGTAACTCGTCTTTGCCTCTGCAGTGCCAGAATTACTGGTGGACTGTCATGCTCAGATCTGAATTCTTGTCCTCAAAGTAGTGCAGCTGGGACTTAACCCATCTCAAGATGGAGCCATCTCTCCATCTTGAAAACATTCTTCAGTGTTATTTTCTTCTATATTATTGCATGCTTTGTTTTGTGACTTTTCCTGGGTGATGTGAATAAATGTGCATTCGCCCCAGATAGGACACCAATCACAGAGTGAAGAAACAATTTCACCCAGGTCTAGCTTGTGAGCTAGCAAGTTTATACGTTTATAAGGGCTAGTTATAGCAGAGTGGATGAGGAGTTAGCGTCAGCAACTAGGACAACTTAAAGGCAGATGCATCAAAGAAAAACCTCTTCTAGCATGAGTGATGACTCACAAAAACTGCATCCCTGGGTTCACTGCGGGGTTTATAGGCTGTTCCACTGGTCAGGTTATCTCAGAACTCCTACTGCTTATATAGCCTTGGAGGAGGGGCATGGTGAATCCTTTAAGTTTCGGGAACTTCCTGAAACCTAG
Organism: Grammomys surdaster; assembly: GCF_004785775.1. Taxonomy (NCBI): domain Eukaryota; kingdom Metazoa; phylum Chordata; class Mammalia; order Rodentia; family Muridae; genus Grammomys; species Grammomys surdaster. Next base: position 1,456,610 of record NW_021604761.1, on the reverse strand, counting down.
AAGTTATTTACTTCTTGATTTTGATCCTCTAGGATGAAATGTTTATATTCAGAGGAGACTGTTACACAACGTATCTATTTCTAGACAAGTTGCTCCAGATTGTAAGAAACGCAAAAAGAGCTGTCTTTTTGCAGTTATGGCTGTGTTTGATGGCTATGTTTGACATGTTCACTGGCCGACTATCAGTCTCCTCCTCCTCTTCCTCTTTCTTCTGTTATGTTTATTTTTTGTTTTATTCATATAGGTGTTTTTGCCTGCATATATGTCTGTGCACCATGTACGTGTACTGTCCTACGAGGTCAGAAAGGGGTGTTGGATCCCCTGAAATTAGAGTTACAGACACTTATGAACTGCCACGCGAGTGCTGAAGATGAAACCTGGGTCCTCTGCAAGAGCAGCAAGTGATGTTAATGTCTGAGCCTTTCTCCAGCCCCTTCTAGTCTCTTCTTGTTCCATAAGAGCTTTATGTGTGTTTACAAAGCGTGGTCCTGTTTTTCTTTGTTTGAAATCATCCAAACACTGCTATACTACACTGCTCTACTTCTTGGGGACTCAGACACTACCCAGGTAGCTATAAGTTGAGTGACAAGCAGTTCTGTTGCAAAATCTTCTTTCTCAAGGATCTGACATCATTTAGATGACAGAATTTCCACAAAGCAGGTAGGGAGGGAATAATTGTTTGAAAGATACCAGTTTAGCAAGAAAAGACTATTAAAAAAAAAACCCAACTATTTATGTGCCTAGGTTTGAAAAAAAAAGTTATTGTTGCTGCATAGGTCAGCCCTAGAGACACTGGATTTTCTTTCAAGCTATCATGGTTGGGTGGACAGAATCAGGCTCCATCTGTTCATTGTAAGATGCTGCCAGTAGGAGATCCCTGACTTACTAGAGAGAGGCTCTAGTTCTGCACATTGAGCAGGTAGGCAGGAGGGCTCCTGCTTTGCTAGTTCAAACAATAATAGAAAGAAATGTCTGCGTTTCCATTCCCAGTCCCATGAGCTCCTGGCCAGAGGCTTACTAGCACTGTATAAATTAGATGACAAATAATTACTGCCTATTAAGGAGTTCCTAAGTTAGGCATTCTGTCAAGTGCTTTCGTTTAATGCTCAGGAAAAAACACCGTAACTATTATTATTGTCATCCTACAAAGGAGGAACGTAAAGCTTAGTAAAAATGAATAATTGGCTTAGCATCAGTGGTTACACCCTCGGGTGACTAGTGAAGCTTTGTCCATCCCATTCAAGCTGCCTTATATTGCAACTTCAATAATAATGGTTAACCCTTTCTTTTCCTGGACCGCTGGAGGCAAGATGGGTTACGGATGCTCTTCTGGAGTCACCCTTGAGATTTCAGCCAGGCTTCTTACTCTGGCTGTGTCTGCTCAAACTGCCACAGTCAGATCCAGAAATACTGGCTAAGCACGAGCCAGCAACATTTCTGTCAGTACGGAAGGAAAGGATGTAGGCTCATTAAGTTGGACTATTTGCCCTTCCTTGAATGGATTATTCAAGACTATCTACCCAAGAAAAGAGATCATGATAGCTCGTTGTACACAAAACAATTAAAAACCTTGAAACAATAGTGTACTAGCTGGTTTTGTGTGTCAACTTGACACAAGCTGGAGTTATCATAGAGAAAGGAGCCTCCCTTGAGGAAACGCCTCCATGAGATCCAGCTGTAAGGAATTTTCTCAATTAGTGATCAAGGGGGAAGGGCCCAGCCTATTGTGGGTGGTGCCATCTCTGGGCTGGTAGTCCTGGATTCTATAAGAAAGCAAGTTGAGCAAGTCAAGGGTAGCAAGCCAGTAAGCAGCACTCCTCAACGGCCTGTCTGCATCAGCTCCAAGTTCCTGCCCTGTGTGAGTTCCAGTCCTGACTTCCTTTGGTGATGAACTGCAATGTGGAAGTGTAAGCTGAATAAACCCTTTCCTCTCCAACTTGCTTCTTGGTCATGATGTTTGGAGACTAAGACAAACAGTGATAATGGCAGTTTTGATTTTGATAAAGAACATTTATTTGTTCACTCTGACTTACAGGATGAATAAAGTCATGCTGACTGACCCAGTGAGATAGATGCCTCAGTGGGTCAAAGTGCTTGCTGTGAAATCCTGACAACCTGCATTTGATCCCGGGACCCACAGTGGAAGAAGAGAACCAACTCCTGAAGGTTGTCTTCTGACCGCCACCCGTGTGCTGTGGCATGTAGAGCCCTGCATTCACATGCCTACCTACACACACGTCGGTGAGCTCACACACACACATACAGAAATAAAAAAAAACTCACAATGGCAATAATGTGAGCATCTAACACCTGCTTCGACAGGCCACGCTGCCCCGTGGTCAGTCTTTCTGTCTCTAGGACAAAGCACCTGAGAAAAATGTGTGAGAGAGGGTTTATCTTAGCTCATAATTTCAAGTCATGATCACTCCAATCACAGTCACTCTGTGTGTGGCTCCAGGGTTTGAGTGAGGGAGGTGAGGCATAATTAGCACCACAGCAGGATTATGTGGTGGAGCCGACTCACCTCCAGGTAGACTGAAAGTGGCAGATGGAGAAAGAGGCTGGAGACTAGAGAGGAACTTTCAGACCATGCCCCTGGCAGCCCACTTCCTCCCATCTGTCCTCACCTTCCAGTTTTTACCAATCCCCCAATCATGAATCAGTCAATGCACTAATCCTAATCCACCGCATAGGTTGCTGGGCCCAACAATTAGGTTCTCAGGATCCAAATGCTCGCCCTAAGTCTGTCAGCTGTCATGGCATGAGCCTTTGGGGAATTTTTTGATTCAAGTCATAACATGATCAAAGTTCCTAATGCTGATAACTCATTTGATCTCCGTAATAATTATTTTTAAAATAGTATTATTATGCTAATGTAGGTGTCAAAACTAAGCTGAGAGACAAGAGCCATTAATTAACTTCCTTCCATAAGGTGTCAAGACTTGTAAACAGCTAAGCTGGTGCAGTCTATAAACACACAAATATTCAGTAGGAAAACCCAGCTTCAAGGCAAGTTGTGCAGACTTTCCCAACTAGCCTGCAAGCCTTTATATCCCCTCTGAAGGAACTCTCAACCACCAGTGGTCCAGCATTACGTGGGCAGTAGACGATAAGGTCTTCCTGGGGTTGGTTTGGCTCTGAAGCAGAGATCTTCATCTCTCTGTCCATTTTCTGGGGTGCTTAATTCAAGTTCAAAGGCCAAGTCATAGACTGGTTGCAAGTAAACTTAGAAATCACCTGACCTGGGGTTTCTCAATCTCTGAACTATTGACATTCTGGTTTGCACAGGTCTCTCTTGCAGGGTAGAGACTTGCTCTATGCAAGGTAGAGTTTGGAATGACATTCTCAGCCTCTATTCACTAGATGCCAGCACAGCCTCCATTTGTGGAGAACAGCATTTACCAAATGATAAATATGGAAGTGGGAGATGCTGAAAGGGTCTGAAACTTTTCCTGGCTGGGAACCACTGACCCAAAGGATGATTTCACAGATATTGCAGTTGGAATCCAAAGAGAAAAACTAACTTGTTTAAAGTAGCAAGCAAGGGTAAGGCTAGAAGCTACATTACTACACAACATCCCTTTACCATGTATATGTCACAGTATGGAACCCCGAGAGGCAGAAGCAGTTTCTATTTACAATCAGGCCGAAAAAACTTACTGGACATGAAGCTGATAAGCTCTGAAGGGCTACTTAGGCAGCAAGGAGTAAAAACAAGAGGCTGCCATCTTGACTGGCCATGTATTTCTGCTTCAGGACTTGAACAAATTCAGATTCATCCATTGGATTAAAACCATGTTTTCTATTGTGAGGCTCAAAATAGTTCTATAAATGCATCGTGTAAGCCATAAAGCTCTTAAAAAACACCAGGCATCATCATCATTATTTTTTGTTTTAGGGTTTTTTTTTTTTTTTTTTTTTTGAAACAGCGTTTTTCTGTGTAGCCCTGGCTGTCCTGCAACTCACTATGTAGACCAGGCTGGCTTCGAACTCAGAGATACTCCTGTCTCTGCCTCTTGAGACTCGGGACTAAAGGTGTGCATCACCATGCCTGGCAACATCAGGAATTATTAACATCATTGTAGGTGCAATTATTCGATTCATAGCAAAATTTCTCAGAAAAGTTTATATGGGAGCCTTCATTCCTGGACTTCCCAGTTCTTGGGCTAGAGAGAAAGCAGGCAAAGAGACCTTCCTCTCGCAGAGCGCCTCTCTGCTTCCCTAAATCCCAGGAAGCCAAATGAGAGCGATCAGGTCACCACTTCGCACTAGCGCGACTAACCAGATCTGCCCCCCGGTACTCGGGCCTTTCAAGCTCCACCCTCCGGCCACCGCCCTAAAAGAGGCCGACCCTTCTCACTCCAGGCCTCCCTGAGCATCCCGGAGATTCCCGAGCTTTTCCGATCCCTTCCCGGCCTCCCGCGGGCGGTCCGCGCGGAGGTGGCGGAGATTGCCGAGGGATGTAGCCACGCCCCCTCACCACAGCCTCCTCTCGCGCGGGCCGCCCGAGTCCCACACATCCAGGTTCCTCCCTCCTTCTCTCCTTTCTCTCTCCCCGCCTTCCCGGCGCTGCCACAGTGGCGGGACGGAGGATCCCGACCAGTCAGCTCGCTGCGGCCTCGCGCTCCTCCTCCTCCCAAATAAACAGCCCTCCCCAAGCTGGGAGCCCAGGCCGTCCCCTTCTTCGCACAGCCGGCGAGTGGTGAGGGAGCGCGGGACCGAAGGACCAAGGGACAGAGGGATCGGCGCACGCGCGTGCGAGCGAGCGAGCGAGCGAGCGGCCGGCGCGAAGCCGGAGCAGAAGCCAGAGCCGGAGCCGAAGCCGGAGCCATAACCTGAGTCGGAGCGGTAGTGAAGCCGAAGCCGGGCTCCGGACCGGCGCGCACGCACACACACGCACGCGGGGGGCGGGGCCGGCGCGCGCCCGCTTGTCGCGACTGTCGGCACCGAGGCCCAGGGGGAGGTGGCCTGTCGCGGGTCGCCCGGCTCCCGGTGGCGAAGGGGGCGCGGGCGGATGGCGGAAGGCGGCCAGGCGCAGCAGCAGCCGCCTCAGCTCGGGCCCGGCGCTGCCGCCCGGGGCATGAAGCGGGAGTCAGAGGTGGAGCTGCCGGTGCCCGGAGCGGGGGCAGACGGACCCGAGCCCGGCCTGAGCAAGCGGCCACGCACAGAGGAGGCGGCCGACGGCGGGATGCAGGTGACCGCGCGGGACGGGCGCCCGGTTACGGAGGGCCGCGGCGGGCTCGGGCCTCGGGGCGCCGGGTGGGCCTGGCTGGAGAGTGGGCTTGGGGCCCGGTGCAGGGGCTGGGCTCCTAAGGGGCCCCGGAGGCAGCGCGAGGGAGTGGGATTTTTCCTTTTGGAGTTGGGATTGAACAGGATCGGGATGCAGTCCATTTCTTAAACCCGTCCTCAGTTTCTTGAGAAGTTGAGGTGTCTTGGGTCTATTTGTCCAGAGGAGAGCTGTTGGGCTGAGCCGAGAGCGAGGGAAGCTGGTGGGAAAGCTCCCGAGAAGAAGGGCGCCTTTTGGTTTACCCTGGGCACACACTGGGATGAGGAAAGGGGGAGCGGCATGTGGAGGACAGACTGAAAAGCCAGCCAACTCCTGGAGAGAGAGCCCGAAAGGGGATGTGGCTTACCTTGTGGGTTCAATCAGTTACTCGAGCAGTCTTGAGAAGTCCGCGGAGTTTGGTAGTGTGATGCTCAGTCTCAGTTTTGTGCAGCATGTTATTAAGTCTGGAGAGAGACAACAGGCATGTCCCTCCTGTGCTTTACCCTTTGCATCCTACATTTGTAGGATGCGCAGTAGCTCCTTAGTATCCTGAGGTAGAAAAGAAAATTTATTGGGCTGTTAGGAGACTGGTTTCTGAGTTGTGGCCTCAAGGGTAAGCTTGACTGATGAGGGTAGGAAATGGTAAAGATACTGATGCTGGCGGTTACTACTTAGTTTGAAGAAGGTATTGCATCCCTATAGGCTTTAGGATTTGTTCTCTGTTTAGACAATATTGGCTACGAAATGGAGAGGCTCGCAGCAGCAACAGGATGCTCTCTCATTCCTTTAGAACCATAGAATGTTAGAGATGGACCAGAGACACCATCATCTTTCCCACTAGGAGTTCTCAGTCTAATGCACTTGGAAGAGTTATGCAGAATGGATTATGTGCACTTTCGGTGAAGAGTCAATACTTTGTATCTTTTTCTTTTTGGTGGTACGGAAGGGTGTGTTCAAGTTTCGGCAGGGTTTAACAGCCTCATTTTTATAGATAAGGAGTTAGAAGTCCAGAGAAAACTAGTGACTTGCCTAAAGCCACCCAGTTAGCTGGTTCTAATTCCTATTCCTGTGCTCTCTCCATTACACCACTCTTGGAAATCTCTGCAGTACTGAGAGAGACTTCCCGTGCCCAGCCAGACTTCCTGTGGCAGGGAAGGAGCTGTACTTAAAGCCTGGCATGTTTGCTGTGTGCCTCTTGTCTCCTTTGCAGAATCCACCCTGTTACCTCTGTTGATTTGGGCAAAAGGGACCTCCTGGGTGTTGAGTTTTGAGTCCTTTTGTTTGCTGGCTTTTATTTCCCTTAGAAGAAGTCTGTCAGGCAGAGGGATTGTTAGATCAATCTGAAAGCCATAGAAGAATGGGGAGACTTAGTGGGTTAGCACTGGATGATAAAGAGGGACCACTGGATAGAGGTGAATGTGTTCACTTGGAGTGTGCACACATCTGTGCGCCTTTTCCCCCATGCCAATCTTAGTTAATAGTGTGTTCTCATTGCTTTTCCTTTCTTCTGTCTGAGGCTCATTATTTGCTGACTGCCTTCACGTTGGCTAAGGATAGTGATACTTGGAAAAGGAGTAGTGCATAGGGACTTTGGGATGTGCAGAGGAAGGAGAGAATTAGGTCCTTTGGGTACAATTGGATAACTTAGAACTATTCCACGGAGAATTATTTTCCTCTGTATATTTGTGAATAGTCTTTACATTTCCTTTTGTACATTCTTAGAATTGTACTTTTTGTTGTTGTTTTGTTTTTTGAGACATGGTCTTATTTGTAGCCCAGGTTGGCCTGAACTTCTTGTAGTAGCTGAGGATTACCTTGAACTCTTGGACTCCTGATTTCCCTGTTTCTACCTTCCCAGTAGATTTCTGAAATACGGGCATGCACCACCATGCCCAGCTCATTACTGTAGGTTTCTTACTCCTTGTCACACAGGTATTAAGATCATCATTGACTTAACCCTTTGTTTTCAACTAGCTGTTTTATCCTGGGGAAAACCCCTATTTGGAGACCTCTGTTTTCTTATTTAGAAATGGACTTGTATAAAATAATTCCTAGGTTGCCTTCTTAGAAATGTAAGCCAAGCTCCCTTTCCTAACAGCGCACGTGACCTGGGCAGGGAGACAAATGAATGAAAAGTTAAACAAACAAACAAAAAAAAAAACCTGCTGGTGTTTAATACTCAATTAAGTAACGTATCTCAAGCAGCTGTGACACTCTTGGGCTACTGGTTTTTGTTTGTTTGTTTTTTTGAGACAGGATCTCTCTGTTTAGTCCTGGCTGTCTTGGAGCTTGTTATGCAGACCAGGGTAGCTTTGAACTCTCAGAGCTCTGCTTCTACTTCTGGTGGTGTTTACACACTGTTTTAACCCTATAGGATATATAAAGAAACACTACTTTTATTGCATATTATTCAAGAGACAAATCAGCAGTTGTTGATAGCATTTGAGAAAATTAAGCAGGGAAGGGGATAGAGAAATTTAGAGATGGCTCAGGAAGTTCTCTCTGTAGGTGACCTTTGAAGTGAAGATGTGGGTCTTCTGGAGGGTTTAGGGAAGAGGATTCAGGCCATTCAGTGGTTTAGGGAAGAGGAACCCAGAGGGTTGAGGCATTGGGAGACAAGTAGCTTGATGTGCTGACCTGGAGGCCAGAATATGCAGGCATAGGCCTTCTCAGGAGATAGCAGCAGCGGGTTAGAAGGGCTTGGAGGCTCTTCGTAACTAGCTTATCCTCATATAGGCTTTTTATGGATTGGTCTTAAAACATGTGTTTTTTCCTCATCTCTGAAGACAGCTGGGGTCTTTCTGCAGTCATAGCTTGGTCCTTTAAGACTTCCCCGACAGCATAGTTGGCATTAGTTAGACTCAGCTGTGCCTGCTGGTTTATTTATTTGTACTTATGCGTCATCTTTTATTGTCGTTAGAGGCTTTATTGTGCCTACTTCCTTAGACTCTACGCTTCCACAAGGAAGAAAGTGTATTTCCTTTATTCTTCATAATACCTGGGTTTATAATGAATGTAAAATGTTTATTAAATTGAAGTTGAAATTTACCACTTACAAAAAACTTAGGGATTAAATTAATCATGAGATTCCCGAGTGAAGGGAATTTTTTCTTTTTCTTTTTTTTTTTTAACAGAATGCAGTAGTTGACCAATTTAATTTCCCAAGACTATTTGCTAAATGGAACTACAACCCTAAATTAGGTTCCAAGGCTGAGTTTTGGTTGGGCCACTAAACTTTTGGACATCATTACTTCCAAAGTGGAGTCCTGGGGCTCCAGAGAGTCTGGGCTTATGTTGTAAGCCTTATGCTCAAAAGGAACCTGAGGGAGAGAGGAAGACTTAGTGCTTTTTAGAACAATACACATAAGCCTCACGAGGGGAGAAGAGTCTCCTCAGCCTGGGCAGAGGGGAGAAGTAGAGAGACCTGGACTGTGGAGTTGAAGGGAAGTAGGGTTGAGAAATGTAGCTGTTAAAAATGGCTCAGGAGTTAAGAACACCGGTTTCTCTTCCAGAGGTCCTGAGTTCAATTCTCAGCAACCATATGGTGGATTACAACCATCTGTAATGCTCTCTTCTGTGTGTCTGAAGACAGTCACAGTGTACTCATATAAATAAAATAAATAAGACTTTTTAAAAAATATGGAGTTTGGAAATAGTTACTACACTTGTGGAAAGCTGGGTATATTAGCACCGCGTCTCCCTTCCTCAGAGCTGAGGCATACGGAGGGTCTACCAAACACACCGAGGGCTGCTTCCTGTCAGTCAGCCTTTCTAGTGATTGCAGACAATGCCATTATCAAAAATTGTGTTCTTATGTAAATTTCTAGGAGTTAGGCTGCTGTATAAGGTAAGATGAGTCTTAATTATTACTTAGAACCTTCAGCAAAAGTCTTTATGGCAGTGAAACATTGGTATGTGGTGATTTTGTGGCTTAGTAACTGCTTTTGACCAGAGTCATCAATCTAGAGGAGCTGAGTGAGTTCACAGTGTGAACAAGTATGTACATGTATGTGTGTGTTAGTATGTGTGTAAACATACACATGCTGGGGAGTGAACCTAGGGCCTCATGGGAGCTACATGAGTCTATGAGAGTTGTGTTGTTTGTTTTTGTTTTGTTTTCAGTACTAGAGATTCAAACCCTTGAGCATGCTAGGCAAGCATTCTACAATTGAGCTATATCCCCAGCCCTATTTTTACTCTGAACTTTGAGATAGTATCTTACTACTTTTCCTGGACTGGCCTTGAGCTTACACTGTGGCCTGGGAAGGCCTGCTGTCTTGTCAGCCTCATAGATCTTGGCCATCAGGTGTAGCTCACTTTTTAGTGACTCTAGTCGTAGGGAGGTCTGAGGGAGGGGATTCTAGGTATCCTGTTGCATTCGGTATCTCATGTTCCCGTTTGCTCATTTGTGGGTTGATTTCCTTCTAGGTAGGTATTTGGACCCTCATTTGGGTTTTTGATTCTGAAGCTGGGCATTGTGCTGCTTTCGGTAAAGTTCTTCAGTAATGTGCTCTCCTTACAGGTAATTTCATGGGTAGTATCTCACTTAAATGACTTAAACCTGATTTCTAGTTGTCTAAGTTTTCTCAGGCTGTCATAACCAAATACCACAGACTGGTGGCTAAATAGCAGGCATTTATATCTCACAGCTGTGAAAGTCCAAAATGGTGCCAGAATGTTTGAGACCTGGTGAGGGTCTGCTTCTTTGCTTGCAGATAATACCCTCTGACTGTCTGTTGAGGTGGCCATTGCTTCAAGGGTGGAGAAGTGAGAGCTATGTAATCGTTCTGTCTCAGCGGCCCCACCCTCACAACCTCATCAAATCCTCATACTTTCCAAAGACTCCATTTTCAAATGCTGTCGCATTGGGCGCTACAGTGTCCTCTGATTTTTGTTTTGTTTTATTTTTTCGGGATAGGGTTTCTCTATGTAGCCCTGGCTGTCCTAGAGTTCACTTTGCCTGTCTGCAGAGTGCTGGGATTAAAGCCATGCCACCATTGTCTGCCACATCCACTGAATTTTGGGAGAACATTTTTAGGTGAAGAAAACTGAGGCATAGAACAAAAATCACAAATTGAAAAAAATTATTTTAATATATGACATAGGAACCCATAAATGTAAACCTGGGAATGTATTTGACTTACAAGTAGAATTCTAATTATTCTTTTGGGTGGCTCAGGCTGAGGGGACTGTGCCTTAGCTCCCTCCCATCTTTTAACCCTCTACTGATTCCTTCTCTATCACAATGACACGTGAATGAAACCTTAAACTAACTAGAGATTGAACTTTCATTTTGTTATAAAGCAGACTAGTGCAGACAGGAACAAGAATACAAGATGAGGGGAAAGAAAAGCAGAATCCTTCTCCGTGTAAACGTGGACTGAGTGCTAGTGATTGGCTAGTCTGATGTCTCTCGGGCCTTTAGTGTGTGTTCAGCTTTAATTGCAGAAACAATTGTTTAGTAAGTCGTGAATTTGTTTGAATTTGTGTTATGTGTTTTACACAACATCATAAACACCTTTATTCTGTGGTACATGTAAACTTCCTGTAGGAATAGGAAGGGAAGACCCATAGAGTTGTTGGAAAAGACATAGTGGCCCCTGAAACATGAGCAGACAGATGGAGAGAGGCATGCCTGGTGCATGTAGTGAGTTTCTTACTCTTTTCCCCTGCTGCCACAGCAGGAGCGGGCAGCTTACATGGCTAAGGTTTCATGATCTAATCCATCACGGATGAGCTTGAATAAGCCCATTGGCCGATGCTGATCTAGTTAGGACGGTAGTGCAAAGCTGCTTGATCCAGGATTGGGACAAATCCGATCAGACCTGCCATGTGGATCCTGGACATATTTCTGTAATTTGGGTTGGCAAAATGGTTTGGGATATCAACTGAGAGAAGGAGGGAGCAGCAGGGCATTTCCTACCTAAACATCTTAGGAACCCCAAGGGGAGTGTGTACGGAGGGTAAATTTCTATGGCCAAGTTGTTTTGATTATTTGAGCCTGAACTTTAAAAAAAAACAAAACTTTTTTTTTAAGATTTATTTATTTTACTTTATGTGTGTGAATGTTTGTTATGCCTGTATTCATACCACATGTGTGCCTGTTGGGTCTCCTGGAACTGGGGTTAAATATGGTTGTGAGCTACAATATGGGTGCTAGAAATGGGACTCCAGGCCTCTACAAGAGCAGCCAGTGCTCTTAACCTTTGAATTGTCTTAGTTCCTGAATGTTTTTGAGTATTAATGTTCAGGAGTGATCTTTTTAGCAGCATTTGGAGGTTCCATTTGTTATCATATAGTTGGATCTGACCTTTATGAGTGATCCTTTTTCTGCAACTTCAAATGGTTACCTCTTCTTTGAAGGGGGAGAGCCTGCTATTATCCAACTTGTTGTATAAACGTTTGTTATCTATATACTTTACAGGTGGTATGGTAAATGCCATTCAGAGTTTCCCCTGTTTGGATTTGAGTCCTGGCTTCTCCATTTACCAATTCTTGGCAAGGTCCTGAGTTCTTGCACACACATCTGTGACCTGGGAGAATTAATGCTTATGAGCTACTACAATGAGTGACTGAGATTATTTAAAGTGCCTATGGGGCTAAATGTTGAGTCTCAGCTCTCCTTGTATCCTGCTCTACAGCACTCAGTAAGTTCCTGCTTACTGCTTGATCAGCATGGAGTGGTTAATGTGCTTCCGATTGATTAAGTGCCAGAGTTGGGGACTGTTAGAGAAGTAGTGTGTTAAACTGGGAAGCCTCATTTGCTCTATATCCAGGCGGAGGAAGAGAATGGACCTGGCTGAGGTCTCCTGTGAGGGGGAGGAGGTGTCATTCTTTGTAACAAGTAAAGGCTACTGAAATAATCTTGGTTCTTGCTGGTGCTGAGTAGTGTAGCTAGTCTGTGGAGTCTAGGAAAAGCCTTCCTGGGAGGTGGATGAGTTGCAATTCCTCCAGACAACCAGGGATCAGTGAAAATGTGTTTGTTGGATAACTATGTTGCACTAAGTAGATTGATTGCTGTCTTGTTTATTTTGTTACCACTTGAGTGTGTGAAATTGAACAGGGTTGCTTTTTTTCTCAGTGCCTTCACCAGTTCCCGGCTATTGATAGGAGTGATTCCCCAAAACCGAATCTGCTGTTAACTCAGCTTAAAATATTGCTGGAACCCGTGTTTAACTCAGGCTTAAGTCCATCCCCTGTTGGGTTTACCAGGTCCTTCTGGCCTGACACCTGGACAGAGTTCCAGCCCCTTCTTTTTCTACACTTTGCTTCCATGTTCATGTTTAGAGACTTGTGGTTTCTGATGACAATGTTCCTCCACTTTGTTTCTGTTCTATTTCAGGAAACTCCTGCCTCTTTTTGTGTCCTTGCTCCCGCTCCTTACCCCTTATTTGTAAGGCCCAGCCTTCAAGACTTGCTTGAGTTGTTGATTGTATCATTTACCCAGTGTCTATGGTTCTTGTAGTTGTGTTTTCTTGGTATGCATACGTGTGTGTGTGTCAGAGAGAGAGAGAGAGAGAGAGAGAGAGAGAGAGAGAGAGAGAGAGAG
>NW_021604761.1:1441216-1443785 GCF_004785775.1 Grammomys surdaster | reverse complement strand
GAGAGAGAGAGAGAGAGAGAGAGAGAGAGAGAGAGAGAGAGAGAGAGTGTGTTGGCACATGTCTGTATGCTCATTGGTGCACATGTAGTGTTTGGAATCCTGAAATTGATGCCTGTGGTCTCCCATGGTCACTGTCCATTTTATATACTGAGGTAGGTCTTTTGCTGAACCCAGAACTTGCCTTTTCTGCTAGTTAGTGGGCTTGCTGGAGTCCAGTTCCCCATCTATGCCTCCTTCAAGCTAAGGTTACAGGCTGGCTACTACACCCACTGGCATTTACATGGGTTCTAGAGATATGAACTCCAGTCCTCACACATGTGTGGCAAGCACTTTATCCACTGAGCCATCTTCCCAGGCCCTGTTATAGGACTTTCTAGATTAACATTTGGTCAGTGTCTGCTCATCCTCTCCTGCCTAGACTGAGAAGTCCTTGGGTGTCCATAGGATTTAAACTTGTAAGTGGCCAAGCAACTGTGTTCTTGTAGGAGTTAATATTTGTCTTGTTTCTCAGTTGTGGATCACAGATGGCTTTAATTGTTTTCCCAGATTTTCCCTCAGGGTCTGGCCCTTGGTCTGCCTCACAGCTCCTGTGAAGGCTAGGTGTTGCATGCTCTCTGTGTGTTACTGGAGCTCTCTTTTGCTATCAGGGTTAGAGGTGATAAAAGGCTTTCTGAGAACAGAAGCTGGGATGGAATTGAACTGCCAAATGTGTGGGGTGGGCACAGCAGCCTGATACTTGGTTTCCTGTGCTCAGATACTAATTGACTGCTCGTGTGTATGTGTAAAAGCGCCTTTGTAATAGTAGGTTAAGGAAAACAGGAGCCACACCAGTGAGAAGGGCTTTTGGAACTAACATGTTGGGTTCATTGTAGCAGTCAGTTGGCCTGTCTTTTTACCATGCTGCCCAGAGGGTCTATAGGGCTGTGGCTGAATGACATCACCACCATTGCCACTAGAATTACCTGATCAGTTGTGGACCTTAACCTTTCTCTCTACCAGTGAGTTTCATCAGATAACGTAAGGGGTCAGGAAGATTAGTAAGCAGAGACATTTTATACAATGTGTGTTTGTTTTCAGATCACTCATGTTGGGTATAGTATATTTGAAAGTGAGGAAGTTTGACACAGTTCTTTGAAATTTCAGCTTTGGAGATAGATTCATCTACGAATTTTATAAACATTTTTCTCTCTGGCCTTTGTTCTCCCCTCTGCTTTTACTTGGAGCTACTCATGCCGGTTCCTGTATAACCCTAGCCTGCTTTCTTGCTTCCAGCCTTCCCCAGTTACTGTAATAGGGGCATCCTAGGGGCTAGTGGTCATGCTTCCTGGTACCTGGCTTTTTAGATTCTGAGCCGATGCAGCAAGTTCTAAGAGGAGGAGAGAGAGCAGCCACAGAACCCCTTTTGACTTGTCTTGTACTGTGTGGCATCTAGAAATGTCAATTGAGTATTCATGATAAAAACTATCATAAAGTTGCTAATATTCTTGAATTAAGATAGTGATTGACTACTTAACTTTTTCTAAAGGAGGAAACTGAGTTTTTGAGATGTGTATGTTAAACTAATTTAGTTCCTTTTTTTTTTTTTTAAAAAAAAAAAAAGGACCCAAGTATCCAGTAACATTCCTGTATATGTTCCTTGATTTCTCAGATTTCTCATTTGTTGAAGAAAAGCACTTTCCTTTGGGTATTAGGTTTTATTCCAGGTATTTGTTTGTTTTTGATATAGGAGTCTCTCTGTCCCTCTCTGTCTCTGTCTCTCTGTCTCTGTCTCCCCCCCCCTCCCCCGGCCTGGCTGTCCTGGAATTCTCTCTGTAGACCAGGCTGGGCTCAAACTCACAGAGGTCCACTTGTCTTTCTACCTCCTGGGTGCTAGGACTAAAGACTTGTGCTACAATTTTTGGCTCAGGCAATATGGCGTTGTTGTTGTTGTTTGAGACAGGGTTTCTTTGTGTAGCCCTGGCTGTCCTAGAGTTCACTCTCTATAGACCAGGCTAGCCTCAAATTCACAGAGATTCTCTGCCTCCTGAGTGCTGGGATTAAAGGCATGTGTCATCACTGCCTGGCTGGCAATTTGGCTTTTAAAGAAGACATTTTGTTTATTTTTCTTTGTGGCTGTGTTGATTCCCTCCCAACCCCCATCCTAATTTGAAACACCACAAGCAAAACGTGATCATTTTGAAGGATGGGTTGGTGGGGTCTTGCTCTGGAGGTGGTTGTGGGTGTGGTCAGAACAGGAGACAAAACTGGTACTTTCAGAGCTAAAGGAACTACACACAGGGCTGTGAGGACCCACTGTGGCCTCCAGCCACAGCTTAAGCTGCAACACTTAAGGGACAGAGAGGCTCATGGGAAGTTCTTCCAACTGCTTTATTTTGAGAGCCTTTTCCTCTACATATTGGCAGCTGTTTGGAGGAGGGGACATTAATTGCTGACAGTCAGAATGTTTTTCAAAGCAGGCCTATATGGATCTCATTTAGGGATTAGTTTCTGGGGATGAGCCGAGGACTTTGGTTCCATTTCCCAGGAGCTTGGTGGGTTTGTGATGGGGCTCCTTTGCATCAGATGCTGA
>NW_021604761.1:1420679-1441206 GCF_004785775.1 Grammomys surdaster | reverse complement strand
GGCTCCTTTGCATCAGATGCTGAGGAGCTTGGTGGTTTGTGATGGGGATCCTTTGCATCAGATGCTGAGGAGCTTGGTGGGTCTGTGATGGGGCTCCTTTGCATCAGATGCTGAGGAGCTTGGTGGGTTTTGTGATGGGGATCCTTTGCATCAGATGCTGAGGCCCATAGAAAAGCAGCTGCCTCGATGCATGGAGCTAGCTGCAGAAGTCACCACCTCCTGGGACTTTTACACTCATGCTTTCAGTCTTTTTTGGTTTTTCGAGACAGGGTTTCTCTGTGTAGCCCTGGCTGTCCTGGAACTCACTCTGTAGACCAGGCTGGCTTTGAACTCAGAAATCCGCCTACCTCTGCCTCCCAAGTGCTGGGATTAAAGGCGTGCGCCACCACTGCCCAGCTCTCCATAGACATTCTTTAGAGGGTTGGAAATAATCTTGGTGGAAGACAGGGACTGTCCCTTACCCCAAATAGGCTGGATGTGTAGCTTTGACAGCCTTCACCTGTTACAACTTGATTTCTATGGGATGGGATGGTAGGACCAGGTGACTTGAAAGCAGTCTGGCAAAATTGTGGTGTTCTTTGCTTGCACCATAGAAATTAACAGGAACACTGTCACTGTCAGTGGTGGGCAGAGTGGTCTTGACCAAGACACTTTTGGAACCTTAGGAGATCGCCACAATGGCTGCCTCTCACACGAGGAGCCTTTGCAGAGCTTCTTGGGAATTAGCAATCCTTCTCTTGAAAGTACCATCAGGTTTTGTACTGAACATCTCTCCAGGAGAGAGTAGAGAATCAGCTGATTACCAGAGTGAGTGGAGTGTTAGGCAGGTTTCATATATCCTGTATTTGCTGTACTCATGGGTTTTACTTTGTATTTACATGGTGTATTGGAACTTGAAGCCATAGGCTGACTCTCCTAATAAACCCATTTAATAGCAGTGAAGTAGGTATGGCTGGTCATGTTCAGGTTTTGCATCTGGCTTTAGGCAGTTCTTTTTTTGGGCTGGTGGGCTCAAGGTCTCTTGTGGCCCAGAACCAGGTATGTAGCCAAGGGTAAGCTTGAACTTTGGATCTTCCTGACTCCTGAGTTCTGGGATAATAAGCACCTACCACTATGTTCTGTTTAGGCAGTGCTGGGTATTGAACCGAGGGCTTTGTGCATGCTAGGCAAGCACTATACCAACTGAGCTACATCCTGTTAATATTCCTAGATATTAACATTTTGATCACCCCTGCCCCATGTTATCCACTGCTTATTGTAAACATCTTTTGGCTCTTTGCTTGTGCATAGGTCTGTAGCTGCCCCCTGTAATGCTAAGTAGGTCTGTTTGCTATAGCAGTTTGGCCTTGTGCTGGCCGTTTTACAGTGTTAGAGACCAGTTGGTTTACTTGGCACATCAGCCTTCAGGCTTTACGTTTTAAGGTGTTACTGTATGTGGCAGCAGTCATTCAGAAAGATGCTTATCAGGGACCATTAATGATCTTTGTCAGCTGGTTAGAAATGCTGTGATGATACAAGACCCTGTGTCTTTTGTGCCCCTGTTAACTTTATGTCACTCTCGGTTCAGTTCTAAAGCCTATTTTAAGAATCCCTTTGATATTCTTGGGTTTGGTGGTGGGCTCGTTCACTTCTCTTGGGTATGGTGGTGGGCTCGTTCACTTCTCTTGGGTTTTTGCTTTAGTGTTAGTTTTAGACAGTTTATAAAAACTTAACTTGATTTTAACAATATCTTTCCAGAGCTTGAATAAACCTAAACCATTCATCTGGTCTAACATTGTTTTAAGCAAAGCAAATTGTTTAATTTGGAGTACCCTAAGCTGTATTTTGTTGATCTTTGAGAAACATAATAAATATCATTCTGAAGAAAGAAGAGTCAAATCACGTGAGAGTTAGAGTTGAAACAAGAAGTTAAACAGTTACACTGCATTTCTAAGCAGATGCTGTGACTGTGAAGTCTTTTGTCTTTTTTGGTTTTTTGAGTCAGGGTTTCTTTGTGCAGCCCTGTCTGTCCTGGAACAACTTCTGTAGACCTGGCTGGCCTGGAACTTAGAGATCTACCTGCCTCTGCCTCCCAAGTGACTATGAAGTCTTTTTTTTTTTTTTTAAGTCAGTCTTGTACTTTATTGTCATTGTCGTCTCAGGGCTTGACTGCATCCTTGCGCAGTGGGTACAGCCGCTCCTTCCGCTGCTGCTTCTTGGTCTTCAGCTTCTCTTCATGCTTGGTGAGCCAGCGTCGCATGGCTCTAGTCTTCTTGGGTCGCAGGTCCAGGGGCTTGTACTTCGTGCCCTTGTAGAATTTCCTGAGGTTTTCTTTTTGAGTCTGGTTAATGACAGTGAGGACACGGGCGATAGATTTGCGTACGACTCGTATCTTGGAGAGCTTGGACGCGTGGCGCCGCCTGTCACTTTGGCGACGCGAAGCTGGGACAGTTCCACCTTCAGATCATCCAGTTGTTTCAACAGCTCCTCCTTCTTCTTGCCGCGCAGGTCCCGAGCCTTAATCTTGGCCATTGCTGCGTCGTTCACGGCTGAGGCCGCCTGGTTCGGGACTATGAAGTCTTACATAGCATTTCAAAACTAGCTTAACTGAATCCAAATTTGTGCCCAGGTTTTCTACTTCTAAGTTAATTCTTCATATTTAATGAAATGCCTCCCTCTCATGGTGAGTCAGTCCCATCTGCTAAAGACTGTGTGAGGCCAGGTCCAGTTTTGTAACAAGGGACTGAGAAAAGCACCTGTGAGCATCACATACCTCAAAATGGATGTGAGCACACTGTAGTTACCACTTGTTCTACATCTTCTTTTACTCTATCAGAGTGTAAATGCTTCTATATGACAGTGAAAGTGTTTACTAGTGGTTTGAGGAATGTGATGGTCACAGATGCTTTTCTCACTCAGTCTCTGGTTACAAAACTAGACTGAGCCTCACACAGCCCTTAGCTGGTGACTGAGCCTTCCCCTATGCCATGTGCTTGCAGTTCCCAGTGCCAGGGATCAGTCATGGCTTAGTAAATGTTTATTGAAAACAGGTAAAACTGTGTATATCTCTAAACATCTTCCAGTGATCGTCTCTGATTCTGAAGCATGCCTCCTAAAGAAGCCTGTAATGCTCTTGAAGCTCCTGGAGTGTTTGTAAAAGGCTTCCCCACAGGCCTCAGCCCCACAGGCCGCAGCCAGCCCCTACGACAGTTCTAAAAGGTGGGACTCTTCCTCCAATCCAGAACTCGTTATCAAGGCCTTTTAATGACTTGCTTAGGAATGACTTCCTAAGGAATGACTTGCTTAGGAATGACTGGTGTGACAGATGAAAACGGAGCACATAGGTACTTCATTGTCCTTGAATGCCACACAACACTTAGAGCCAAAGCATTCCTCCCTCTTGCTTCAGATTCCCAAATGCTGGGATTAAGGGTGTGTCCACCAAGCCTGGCTCTCAAACATTTCCAGTGGTGTTGCTTTTTTTAGTATTTGAAGCCAGCACTGAACTCCAGTGTCTTAAGTTATTTGGATATAGCCAGTGTATGTCCAAGTGCCAAACATATCATATCAGGGCTTTGTGTGTTTATCTTCGTTTCCTGTGGTTTAGATTTATGGGAAGCTACATGAGGTCATTGGTTGTGGTATGTATAATGGGCTGGTTTTTTTTTGTTTTTTGTTTTTTTTTTTGGATTTGTTGTTGTTTTGTCTCAGAATTACCTCATTTCTAGTTTTATTGTTTGAATGATTAATTAACAACATATCAATCAGTAGTTTGATCATGGAAGGCAAAGTAAAATCATCAAGGCTAAAGACATCTAGAAGGTAGCTTTCTTTTCCAGCCCTTGGCTTAAGTTAAGGGGAAAGGTTGATGTACTTAATTAACTTTAGGGCAAAGTCTCATTATGTAGCCCTGGATGGCCTGGAATTCACTATAGACCAGGCTGACCTGGCGCTCAGGGATCTGTCTGCCTCTGACCACTGGGTAATGAGACATACCGGTTTTATAATTACTTTAAAACCTATAGTATATTCACATGGTTAATATTCAGAATACACAGAGATTAAGGAATAGAAAGTCTGCCTCCTGCCCTTTCCATTCTCTCCTGGGCTAACTATATGATGGTACTTGTGAGCTCTGCACCACAGAGACAGTTCCTACCTCTTTAACACTTCTGTCTGCTGCTCTTCTCTATTTGGGGGTCCTCTCCTGTCAGTTTGGTCCCCCTCCCCTTTCTGTTCATTAGCTTTCTAGAATTAAGGTTATTTTGTTTTGATCCTCTGTCCGGTGTGGATGAGGGGTTAGTCCTGGTCCTCATTTGGTACACTGCCATGTTCTTCATGGAACCAGAAACATAAGGCCAGAAACCTACACTGCATCTTTTTTCTTTGACATGATACAAATCCTTGACTGGTGATAGCCACAGAGTTGTTGGAGTAAATGACAAGTACCATCAGCTTTCTCCCTTCCCAGACTTTTGCCTCAGGTTGTTTGTCTGTACTAGTGGGGCAAGCTGTGGGTCAGAGAGCCTGTTTGTCATTGAGCTAGTTACTCATGGTCCTCAGGATCTGCTTGAGTCACTGCACATGGTATTTGACTGCAGTGATTTTTATTTCATATGACATTTCTTGTAGATCAGACATCTCCCATGTGCCCAGGTTTATTATGATTGAATGTCACTGCCATGAGGTGAACAAAATCCATTGTTGACTTGTGAGAAAAGGAGGGCTTAATTGGTAGTAGGTATTTGTTATCTCAGCAGTCATAATTGTCATTAGCTACATGTAACCCCTGAGTTTGTGCAAAGCCCTAGGTTGATGTTCTTTCCTAGAACATGGGCTCCCTGTAACTGAGGCCTGATGGGAAGTAAAAAAAAATATGATTCAATACACAGGAAGTATTTTTATTTCCTGGATGTTAGAGGATTCATATCAAATTTAGGCTTGATTCTAGCCCAGTTACCTTTACAGACTAATGCATTTAAAGATGTGAAAGAACTGGTTTTATACTTTGTTTAGAGACAAGGTTTCTCTGTGTGGTCCTGGAACTCACTATGTAGACAGGGCTAGCCTTAACTCATAGATTCACCCACTTCTGCCTCCTGAGTGCTGGGATTAAAAGCATACGATACTGCACCTTACTTGAACTGTTTTTAGAGTTGGGTTCTGTAGTAGACTTTGTTCTCATGAGGAAGAATGGATAGAGAGAGGGTCAGCATCACAAACACCTGGGAAATGAAAATGAGGCCAGTGGAAGTCTTATCCTTACCACTAGTAGCCACCAACCTATATCTAAGGTCTTTGCCTTCCTGTCTAGATGGATGATGTCCAGCTCTTTTTAGCTCAGGCTTGTCACACAGTCATTGTGACCCCTAAGGCTCAGTGGGTGCATCAGGTTGGTTCTGTCTTAGTGTCCTAAGCCTCTTGCCTGAGCAGTGAATGAAAGCAGATGGGGCACCAGATGCTCTGTCGTTTCGCCCATTGCTTTTTCCTTCACACCCAGTGTAAGGTTTCCAGGCGTTTGTGCAACCTGATAGCGGAAAGCGCTTGCTGTAGCAGTCTAGAGATGGGTTGGCTGGAGGCTCTGGTTACTCTGGATCTTGATAAGAGCCATCGATCTAGGTTGGTGGCTACTGGGGGTGGGGGATAAGCTGCCAGTGTTGACTCCACTGGGAAAGGTGATGCGGGCCTCTGCAGGACCTGTAGAATGTCTCCCCCCCCCCCATTCCCCTTAGGATGATCTAGTCAGTATCTTTAGGGAAGCAGCGCACATTGCTATCTCTGTCTTACCTTCCAGAGAATGTGGCTTAGGAGATGATGGCATCCATGAGTAGTCTACCAAGAAGGAATGCGCAGACCTAAAGGACAGGACTATTATTTTAAAATTGTTTACCTCTTAACCTAAACCCAGTGTAGAACTTATTTGAATCACGAAGTGCTGGGCACAGTAGCTTGAATTTTTAGTGGGGCAGGAATGTGTGCATAGACTCCTGATAGAGGTAATGCTTTGCTGACACAATGGATGTCTGCATCTGAATAATATTACCTTGTATTAAAGTCCTAAGACTGGAGGACTCATGCTGGTTTGAGATTGCCTAGGATCAAATGCTGTCTCTAATTGCTTGTCTTATGGGCAGGTTACTTCTGGTTTTAGTTTTTTATTTGTAAACTGAAGATGTTAGTTCCTGACTCACAGGTGATTGGGTTAAATGAGTTAATAGGCAATTGTAGTGCTGCAGCAAGGACTGTGTGTTGTTACCAGGAGGCTGTGACACATGAAGCCAGGATACAGGTCTGTGTTGTTACCAGGAGGCTGTGACACATGAAGCCAGGGTACAGCTGACAGGTGTGCAGAGCTGAGTTTCTGTGTTGCCGACAAACTATCCAGAAATAAAGAGTGTAGTGTGGATGTGACTGAGTAGGGAGTGGGGTGGGGTGGGGTGGGGTGGGGTGGGGTGGGGTCAGTGTTTTCAAGGCCATGTGAAGGGTTGATGAGTGAGTGCACTTTGGGTCCTGTGATTCTTTCAGAGCAGGGACCACAGTTTTGTGGAGTCTCATGGAAGCTTTTGAAGGACAGACTTATGTTCTTTTTCTATATATAACCTCTTTTTGCCCTATAACTTTAGAGTTTAGATAAGAAAATTCAAAACATGTATGTTGTAGAGCTGGGTCAGCAGTTAAGAACACTAGCTGTTCTTCTAGAGGACTGGGCCTCAGTCCCTGCCATCTACATGGTGGCTCACAACTTCCTGGTGTCTCTATCTTCAGTCCTAGAGGATCTGACACCCTCTTCTGGCCTCTACGGGCACTGTACACATATAGTCCACAGACATAGAAGCAGATGAAATACTGACACACATGAAATAAAAATTAAAAAGAAAAAAAACCTATTTAGTGTAAATACACATGACATATATGTAGAGGTCGGAGAGTGTAAGCAGTCAGTTCATTCATGTGTCCCAGGGATTGAACTCAGGTTGTCAGGCTTGGTAGCAAGTATTCTTATCCACGGAGCCATTTCACTAGCCCTAAATTTGTTTTAGAGAATTTCGTATATTATGCAGTGCACACTGACTACTCTTATCCCCCAACTTTCCCCACAAATCTTTCTCACATTCATGTGAGTCTGTACATGTGACCATGGGTTTGGAGCTACCCATTGGATCTGGTGGACTCAGCAGAGGATACACAACTGAAGACAGTGATTTTGTCCTCTCCCAGAATCTGTCAAAAGGTAAAAAAGTAAAGGGTAGGGCTGGAAAGCCCCTTCCCTTTCCTTGATTAATTATTGATGGGGCCTGACTTTAGTAATTACATTTATTGTGAGTGAATGATTGTTAATGGCTCTATCAGTTCTAGAGAACGATATTTTGCAGCCCTTCACCCTGTCTTCTGGCTCTTAGGTACTTCCCACCTTCTCTTCCATAGTGTTCCCTGGGCCTTCGAGGGGGTGGTAGAAATTGTTTGTTTAGTGTTGTTCATGTGCATCTGTGGTAGCTGTGAGTCTGCATTCACCACCAGTAATGATAAGGAGAGGCTTCTCTGATTAAGGCTGGAACCAGCCATTGCCTGTGGGTATAAGAACAAATATTTAGAGGGCAGTTTGCTGTCATGTCAGCTTAGTTAAATGTCTACAATAAGTTCCTCATCTGAGCCTACAGCCTTCTCAGATACAGGTTGTTAGCTAGGCTTGCTGTATCAGACATTGTTGCATTTCTTTCCTTCCCACTTATGGAATGGACTTCACATCTAGGCAGAGTGCAGACGGTTGGTTACCCTCCACCATAGTCAAGCTGCTATTGCACATGACGGGGTGGGTACACATATCTTGCCTGGTAGGCTTGCCTTTTGGTTCATATAATAATGCCCTTTCTCCTCTAGAGCTGTGTCCCTCTTCACACCTTCTGGTGGTTTGAGTTCTAGGCATCAGGAAGTTCCAGCTCTCTTCAGCCTGCTTACATCTTATCTTCTAGTTCTGGTTGCCCCAGACTTTTTCATACAACTCTGGGTTTTATGTATATAAAATTTGCTCATGAAAACAGTTACTGGTAATAAATCATAAAGAAGTTTCTTTTACAATGGTTAAGAGCACTAGTTGGCTCATGCAGAGAACTCAGGTTCCATTCTCAGTACCCACAGGTAGTCATAGCCATCTCTGACTCCAGTTTCAGGGGATCTGTCTCTGTATTCTGAGACAGACACTGCAGGTGCACAGACTGCGTAGGTAAAAACCACTTATACATATAGAATAAAATGAATAATCAAAAATTGTTGTTCACCAGCCGGGCGGTGGTGGCGCACGCCTTTAATCCCAGCACTTGGGAGGCAGAGGCAGGTGGATTTCTGAGTTCAAGAGTTTGAGGCTAGCCTGGTCTACAGAGTGAGTTCCAGGACAGCCAGGACTATACAGAGAAACCCTGTCTCAAAAAACCACCCCCCCCCCAAAAAAAAATTGTTGTTCTTTTTTTTTTTTTCTTGGTTTTTCGAGACAGGGTTTCTCTGTATAGCCCGGGCTGTCCTGGAACTCACTCTGTAGACCAGGCTGGCCTCGAACTCAGAAATCCGCCTGCCTCTGCCTCCCGAGTGCTGGGATTAAAGGCGTGCGCCACCACCGCCCGGCTGTTGTTCATTTTAAAAGGTTTTTTTGGTATACATTTTACAGCCTATTAAAGATGAAAACATCTATCTGCATGAGGTAGAGGCACTTATTTTTATATAAAATCAAACATTGGCTGGCTCTAGAACCTCCCAGGATAGATCATTGCCACTGTTTTCCAGAGGTCGTATATATTTTTATTTTGTAATTATTAGTGTTGAGGACACTGCTTCACATAGATACACAGTACTGAAGTGGATGAAGGATATTTAGGGCCATTTCGAAATTGTTGAAAATTCAGTCTTAATCCTAAACCAAAATTCATTGAATTTGTTGTTGTTGTTGGAGACAGGGTCTTACTATGTAGTCCTGGCTGGCCTAGAACTCAGAGATCCTTCTGCCTCTGCCTCCTGAATGCTGGAATTAAAGGTGTGTACCACTGTGCCCAGCACATTGAATGATTTTTAAAAATGGAATGTCAGCAGCTCAAATAGCAATTTAAAAAATCAAATGTTTCAACAATACAATCCAGAGATTGTATTGCTATATGCTGAGGAATGGTGATAGGGAACTTTTAAGTCTTCATGATTAGACCATTTCATTTCTATCAGAGCAGTAAAAACACTATCATTCATAACATAAAACTGCTTCTGTGTGATCTGAGGTGTTGTTTCAGGCAGAGTCTGTTGACAGGCATGCACATGTTCGTGTGTACTCAGAGCCAAGGCTGCAGTGATGGGGATGAACACCATAGATCCTTTGTGTTTATTACATGTTGGATTCTGAGTTCATCTTTTGGTTCTCATATTTAAACACCTGCCGTTGCTGGCAGCACTCCTTCATGACTGTGGCCTCCACACTCACGCAGCACCACAGGTGGAAAGGCCACCATTTGAGAGGTTCACGGTTAAGGTAGGAGGACATTTGACTATCTCGGATAGCTGGTATCATAAGTTACTTTGCTGCTGCTGTGACAACACAACCAAAGCAAGTTATAAAAGACATGGTTTAACGGGGCTTATGGTTTTAGAGGGTTAAAGTTCATGATGGTAGAACAAAGACGTAGTTGCAGGAACAATTGTGAGACTATGGAGTATTTCCACTGCTTATTTTGCATATTTATGGTCTGTATGCTTTTATACATATTTCTGCATCTATTGTTAATGTCATTTATTGTTGAAGTACTTATGTAGAGGGATGGACAAAGGCAGAGAGGAATAAAATAGAAAATAATGTTAGAAAATTGAATGTGCATGCAAGTGAGTCATTTAACAGTACAGTTATAAAAGGCCAACTGCAGATGAGGAAGTGGGCGGAGCCGAAACCAGGTAAGTCAGAGCCCGTGTGTAAGCCTCTGCAAGCCTCTGCATTTTCATTGATTGGTTTTCTTGTTGGCATTTATAAGCAGATGGACTTGGGATCAGCCTTTTGTTCCCAAAGCTGAGGTGGTGGTAGATAGAGGAGCTTCTGTGACCCCATAGGAGAGAGAGAGCATAGTGCCTACAGGAGTGGGGTGGAGAGTTCTCAAGAGAGCCCTGCTGGAGCTGTTACTGAGCATTGACAGGGAGAGGAAGACGCGTCCATTCCAGGCAGAAGCAATGCATGTTTATGGACAGGGCTTGCAAGGCTGTCGTTGGGGCCGAGGGTCGGGGTTTTCACAATGTCCTAGGCATCCTCAAGACAGTCTTCCCCTGACTACATTGTGCCGGTATTCACAAAGCTAACTGCGTGTGGTTGTCTTATCCTGTCCCTCAAGGAGTATGTTCTGTGGTGGAGCTGGTGCAGTGATACTCTTTGTAGGTTGTTAATACAAAGCTAGGGCTGGCTGTGGAGTTCAGTAGTGAGGCACTTGCCTAGCACTTCCAAGGCCCTGGATTTGCCCCCTGCACTGCATCTGATGCCAGTGGTGGGTGTTCTTGTGTAGCCTCTAGTAGACTCACATTTTTCTCAAGCTGTCGTTGTCATAGAAGAAACTTTCCCTCAGTTTGGAATCACAGTTTGCTTTGTAGAAACAGCTTGAACTTTGCCATGTTTTATTTAATTCATGCAAAGCTCCTGCTCCGGTACGGGTATAGGTTTTGCACTTCATAGCCTTGGATGCTACAGCTGGGTTTATCCCGAGAAACCTTGAGATTCTCCTGAGAGCTGAGTGCTTCATCAGTGTAGCACCGAGGAGGTGTGGCTAGGCGAATGGGGTATCCGTGAACCCTGGACAATACATCGCTGTGACTGTGTGTCTGTCCCTTTTAGGGGAAGCTGTTCTTTTGGAGCTGAATGTTCCATGCTTTGAATTCACTCAGAGACAGACTATTCTGGAAAACAAAGCTTGAGCTGAACCTGGTCAAAGCCTCTGAGTTATGAGAGAGGGATTGAAATCAACTTTTCCAGCTAAAAATAATTTTGCTTACATGTTACCAAAAATGGCTCACTAGAACTGCTTTAAGACACTTGTCTAAGCTTTTAGGTCAAGAAAAAGTTTAGAACACATTTTAAGAAGGAT
The DNA here is from genome assembly GCF_004785775.1 of Grammomys surdaster. Taxonomy (NCBI): domain Eukaryota; kingdom Metazoa; phylum Chordata; class Mammalia; order Rodentia; family Muridae; genus Grammomys; species Grammomys surdaster. Next base: position 1,430,134 of record NW_021604761.1, on the reverse strand, counting down.
TTGGCTCTAATTTGCTAATTTTTTTTGCCAGGCTGCTTACCCTCATGATTACCTCAGGAGACAAAGAGTAGTAAAAAAGTGTCTGTCTTGGATTCAGTAGGGGTCGAGCGACTCGTTTTGGTTGTTTGGTTTTTGAAATGGGCACTCAGGTAACCCAAGCTGGCCTAGATTGATTTTATTTATTTATTTATTTATTTATTTATTTATTTATTTATTTTAGTGCCTTGTGAATGTAAGGTTGGGGGAAGGGAGAAAAGTAGATGCTGAGTGCTTTTGCTGGGTAGCAAAGAGACCCTAGAAGTAGCTGCTCTCCATCCTGAGCAGTGGTGGACAAACACATAGAACCCCATACTGGGGAAGGTAGAAAGCAGGTGGATCATTATGATATATGATCTCGTATAGCGAGACCCCATCTCAGAAAAGTAAGCACAGTGTTTGTGTGGGCAGCATATAACCATGCAGAGAAGGCCAGCATGGCCTCCTCATGGGTAACATGCAAATTTGTGAACCTTCCCGTATATTTTAAAATTGTAGTTATGTTTATGGTGTTTTGCCTGCATGTATGTCTTTGTACTGTGTGTGTGCCTGGTGTCTGTGGAGGCCAGAAGAGGGCGAGGTTCCCCTGGGACTGGACTTGTAGGTAGCTGCGAGCCTGCGTGGGTGCTAAATAATGAGTGCTCTTAGCAGTCCGCATCTCTTGGCTCTGTGTTGAGTATTTGTATGACACGAAGGAGAGACCGGGCAGGGAAGTTATAAGGGGATACAGCAACAGGGGAGTTGCAGATGTGAGGGGAGAGGATCTTCTAAAACATATTTTGTTTGAAATGTCATAATTATATCTCTTTGTATGCTAATTAAAAATTAAAACAGAAGCAATGGCAACAAGGAAAAACCCCACACAGAATAAGACAAACGAGTAGCTGCTCCGCTTGTGTAGTGAGGGACATGAAGGGCTCTCTGGTTCAGTCAGGCAGTCTGGATATCTTAACAAATCTCTTCCCCAAAATTTTCACAATGTATATAAACAATTTGTATATGTGTGAATGATACATGTGTGTAGATATATGTGCCATGGTGTACCCTATATTGGTTACAAGAACTTTGTGGAATTGGGTTCTTTCCTTCCACCATTATGTGATTCTAGGGATCAAGCTGAGGTTGCTAGGTTTACATGGCCAGCTCCCTTATCTGCTGGGCCATCTTGCCAGCCCCAGGTTTCTTAGTTTGTCAGACAGACTTAAAAGTCCATGGGTGTAGCCCAGGACCAAGCATTGATTAGCTGATAAAGCGGGTAGGTTTGGATAGACTAAACGGGCTAGAGAAGAGGACAGGAAGGAGCTTGTGATCTGAGCCTCAGACCAACCAAGACGTCGCAGGTTTGGATAGTAACGATTCCTGGGGACCCGAGAGTGACTGTGAAGGTGACCACTGGAAATAAGAACTTGCAGTCTAGAGTGTGGAAATGTCTATCAGTTTGAGTGTTGAACAAACAAGACAACATTGAAATCACTGGGAAAGTTGTAAGTGGAATGCCTCATAAGTTGGAGGCTGAGGAGGTGAAGATGATGGAGGGGCTGAGAATCACTTTGTTCTTGGCTGGAGGTGATCATTGGACTTCTAGTTGTAGAGATGCTTGCATCTAGTGGATACAGGGCAGAGATGCTGCATGACACCGCAACTAGTCCAGTCCCAGTCCCATAGTGAAGGATTGACCTGCAGTTTGGAAGTTGAAGCTGTGCTAACTTACAGAACAGTTGTTGAGTTGAGATAGTAATTTATAAAATACGACTTTCTCTTTTTTCAGCCTGCTTTGTAAACCTTGCCATATCATCTGGTGACAGTTGTGGAGCTCCAGTTACAGCTGGACACTGTGCTCTTCACACGTAAGGACAGTAAATTAGCTAGACATTATCACTTTCTTAAAGTTTCTTTTTTTACTTTATTTCATTTTTAAAAATTTAATTTAAACATTAAAAAAAAAAGAATCCTATTTTGTAGTCCAAGCTGGTATTGGACGTGTGATCCTTCTGGCTCAGTCTCCTGAGTGCTGGGGTTACAGGCATGCACCCCCACACCTGGCCTTTAACGTTTGTTTGTAATTTAAAATTAACATGTAAACTTGAATCTTAGAAATATTACACACACACACACACACACACACACACACACACACACACACACACAAACTCTTAAGATGCAAGCCTGTGCCAGTGACCACCTCCTTCAGTTAGAGGTGTCCAGTGTTAGCAGTTGGCTTTGTTTAGCTGGATGTGTGACAGTTCCCGTCTAATTCTCTTTTCCATTCTTTGTTTGTTTGTTTGTTTGTTTTTTGAGACAGGGTTTTTCTGTCTATCCCTGGTCATCTTGGAACTCTCTCTGTAGACTAGGCTGGTGGCATCTGCCTGCTTCTACCTCCTGAGTGCCGGGACTAAAGGTGTGTGTTGTCACCCCCGCCTGACTTCTTTCCCATTCTCATCTACCACACTAGGAAGTTCAATGTTGACAGCCCTCTCTAGGCTGTAATTTCTGAAGGTAGGGCCAGGAGCAAGCCTTTTCTTTGTTCTTCTCTAATTATAATAGAATGCAGTTGTCATTTAGTAAACATTTCTTGTATAGTGAACGAGATAAACTAGTAGAAGAACTGTCAGTGAGGAGTGAAAAAATACCAGATCGATCCCTGTAGAGGTTTGAGGCCTTGCTGGGAGGAGGTGTGTGCTGGGGTGTGTAGGGGTCCTGGTGGGTACAGCTGAAGATACAGAAGATGCAGATGCAGGAGTATTTCTCTGTTTTCCTTCCTTTTTGACATGGTTTCACTAAATAGCCCAGGCTAACCTAGAACTCCTGGTAATCCTTCTGCTGTAGGAGTTCTGAGATTATAGGCCTGATCCAGGGACCCCAAGTATTGTGGGAGCTTTAGGACTAAAAGAGTCCAGAAACTTTTTCTTTTGAGCACTGAGGTGATGGATGTCAGTGGCTCTTGTTCTGGAGAACAGGAGTCGTGTAGATGTGTACCGTCCTTGGAGACAGTTTCACTAAGTGGCCCAGGCTGGCCTGGAACTCTTAGTGATCGTCTTGCTGTAGTCTCCCAAGTTCTGGGATTATAGCCATGAGCCAGGGAGCTTTGTAGGTAATGAAGACATTTTGTTCACCTTTATTCAGCTATTGTCCCAGCTCCTGCCTCTTGCCTTCTCTCCTCCTGTCCTTTCCTTTTCTTTTTTTCTGATCATTAAGGTTAAGTATAAGACAAAGATAACAGATAAGCCCTATGAATGCTGAAGTCAGAGCTTCAAAGTCTTCTTCTTGTTATACATAACATTTATTTAAAGCCAGGTCTTTGAAGTCCTGTGCATGTCTTGGGGTTGATTTATTGTTTCCAGCTCTACAGATCTGTTTAAATATAGGCAGGCATTTTCCTATTTTCCTTGAAGCTATACTTTTACATGTCTTCCTTTTAGATACTGTACAATTAATCATGTATTTATGTATGTTTGGTGTTTTACATGTACCTTCATGAAAAGTAACCTTTGTCATGTGAGCGCCTGACCTCTGCAAGGCTGTGAGCACGGATACCTGCTCCCTGTTCTGCTGAGCACGGAGGAACTGTAGGCTTCACAGTACAGAAGGCAGATTCCTCCCTCGGATGTCTTAACCTTTTGATCATTGTGACATAATATTGCTATTTACAGAGTTCACACTTGAGAACTGTGCAGTTGACTTACCAAAAAAGGATAAAATTTCATGTGTTAGTGAGTTTACGAGTCTGGCTGCATCTTCAGCTATCTTTGCATGTAGGCCTTGGGTTGGACAGGCCTCAAGTATTGATATTTTTTTGTATCAGTTCTTTTTAAAAGGTCAGCTTGGGGCCTGTAGAATGCCTTAGTGACTTAGAGCACTGGCTGGTCTTGCAGAAGACCCGAGTTCAGTTCACCCATGTGGTGGCTCACAGTCATCTCTAACTCCAGTTCTGGGAGATCTGGTGCCTTTCTGATCTCTGTGGGCACTAGCCTCTTGAATACACACCCAATAAAGTAAGGGAAAAAATCAACTGCTTTAAAGAAGGTTAGTTTGTACTTTGCCCTTAGATTCTAATTATGACTACCTTGTTGTTATTTTGGCTGAAAACTAAAAAAAGTTATTGGAATGATATGCACACTTGAGTTGTGTACTCTGACCTCTCAGTTAATAGTAATTTCTTCTCACAGACTCTCCTTACCTTTCCAACCCTGCAGGCCCCTCTAGAGCTGGCCTCAGTGGCTCTCATTTGTCGACTTCCACAAGTTGCCCTTGAAAACATGACTAGATATATTAAAATGATTTTTTTTGTTGTTGTTGTTACTACAGCATTGATTCTTCCAGCCTAATTGGAGGGATTTTCTGTTGTCATCAGAAACACATAAGGAAGGAGGCAGGATGGAAATTCTCGGGCTGTGGCTCCTTGGCTCTGTTACTGGTCCTTTGATTGTCATGTAAGGTGGAGAGACCTCCCTTTCCCACCACAGCTTCCATGATTGTTCAGAAGCTTTCTCTTCCACCACTGGAGTGTGGTGCACTTCCATCCGCTCATCATTTCGTGTAGTTTATATTCAGTCTCTCCATCTCGGCTCTGTACTCAAGTGTGAAATATAACCCAGTCAGAGTCGTTCACTGAGGCTCTGCTGTATGCAAGGTCATATGGGAAAGGGTTAAGGTTCCCTGAGGGCTCAAGATTTAGTTGGTGACAGTACAGAACTCATCTTTTATTTAACTATCAGTTGAAGTTGGGGATGTATGATGTAGGGTCTAAATTGCTCTTTTGTTGATGAGAAAGATATGTGACATAAAATTGAACTGGAATTTAATAATGAGTTTAGCTTTGCTGACACTGGGAAATGGAGAAACAAAAGAAGGAGGAAAGACGTAGAATGTTACTTAATGCAGTTGAAAGAATTTTTGTGACTTTTTGTTTTGTTTTGAGACAGGGTCTTCTTATGAAGACCAGGTTGGCCTCAAACTCACTAGATAGTTGAAGCTGACTTTGTACTGCTGACCCTCTACTTCTCAGGTGTTGGGTTATAGGCATGCAGCATTGGCATGTCAGGATAGCCTTGAGTCTTTCATGAAGCTGTTAATAATTGTGTCCTACCTAACTTCGTCTTGCCCTAGAAACAGCCCCTTTGTCTGGTTTCTTTCTTCTCTACTTGGCATCCACTGCTTGCAGGGTCTCCTTGACTCTGTTACCGCAAAATGCTTCATAAAGCAATACCATACTCAGATAACATTTGTGGAAGAAATAAAAGTCTGTAGAGAAAATAGGAAAACGGGGAAGAAGGAACAAGTAGAGTATTTGGAATCTTGTATCTTGCTTAGGGATAGTGTTACCGATGGGAGGTGGTGGGGGAGAAGGGGCTTTTCCCTGTCTTTTTATTTTTTTGTTTGGTTGTTTTTTGAGATAGCCTTGGCTGGCTTGGAACTGCCTATGTAGATAAAACTGGTCTTGAACTTACAGATATCCTCTTGCTTCTCCTTCCTGGGTTAAAGTGTGTGCCACCATGTCTGGCTTCGTCGTTGGGTTTTAATAATGTCTCTGTGCCTCGTTTGAAGGCAGCCTTCCTTCCATTCTCTTAATGGTTTGGCTGCTGTCTCTGGGATTTGGCCTGTATCTATCATGTGACTGACTATAGTGGCTGAAGAATGTTGGGCTGACCACCCAAGGAGTTGTGGGTCAGATTAATGTGAGGTGTAAGCCAGAGGTTTTGCAGGATGACCATCTGGGTTTAGAGAGAGCCAGTGGAAAGTGGCTGCCCATTAGTTCTCAGGTCTCATGTGCTGGTGCCCACCAAGTCACTCTGAGTTTGCATGATGCCAGGAAAAGTCTGTTCTCTTTCCTGTCAGTCACTGAGAGGTTCTCCTCTTTGGAGCCCTGCTGTTCATTTTGTTATTGTAGTGGGGCCTGTGCTCAGCCACTTTTTCTTCTAGAATTGACTTTTGGAATTGATGTGTGACTAGTTTTTGGCCACAGTGGAAAGTTGACCAATAGTACCGAGGCTGGTTAGCTTGGATTTGTCAAAACAAAACAAAACAAAACAAAACAAAACAAAACACAAAAAACTACTTCTGAGTCTTCTTTTGTAATCAGCAGAGTGAGATCTTTGTCATTTGAGGTCCAAGTGAAGAACCTCTCTGCTCCAGAGCTAAGTCTCTGGGTTTCAGTAGCCTTGTAGTCTTTGGTGGGTGTCTTCTCTTTGGGCTCTTTTCCTGCCCCTGCCCTTTTTTGGTGTTAAATGTATGTGCGTGCACGTGTGGCTGTAGGTTAAGTGTGTGCCACAGCGTGCATGTGGTTAGTGTCTTGCGGATCAGTCCTCACCATCCACCTTTTTGAGATAAAGCCTCCTTGGTGATTTTTTTGCCATTACTAAAGCCAGGCTAGCTGGTCCACATGCTTCTGGGGGATTGTCTTGTCTCTAGCCTCCTGTCTTGCCATTAGAAGTGCTGGGATTACATTCTTGTGCTACCACCACACCCTGCTCTGTGTGGGTTCTGGGAACTCTAATTTAGGTCCTTACACTTGTGTAGCAAGTTCTTTATCCACCAAACCATTTCTCCACTTGGACATTTTTTTCAAAGTTTTATTTAAGTCAGAGGTGTTTGGCTTTAGCAGATATTATTAAAATATTCTTTTTTTTTTTTCTTTCGAGACAGGGTTTCTCTGTGTAGCCCTGGCTGTCCTGGAACTCATTCTGTAGACCAGGCTGGCCTGGAACTCATAAATCCGCCTGCCTCTGCCTCCCAAGTGCTGGGATTAAAGGTGTGCGCCACCACTGCCGGCAAAACATTCTTTTCTTACTTGGTGGGTTCTAGACTGGTATGTATTGTGGGAGACCCACGGTGGCAGTGCTGTCTCTCACCTATTGGCTAGTACTTTCATGGAATCTTTGGTTGTGAATCTATCATGCTTCATTAGGAAAAGAATCATAAAAAGGAAGAAGAAAAATTGTTTGGGAGAAGAAAAATCAGAAGCAGCTTTCCTGAATCCAGATGGGATCATGTGTGACACTGAATCCACCCCCTCCTCCCGCTCTCACCAGATGGGATCATGTGTGACACTGAATCCACCCCCTCCTCCCGCTCTCATTGCAGTTGATCTCACTGCAGCTGTTTCCAGCTGGCTTCTGCCTTTTTTGCCCAGGCCCCTTGGGATGGCTGCAGTGACTAACATAGCTGGGCTTTTTTCTGTCATGGTCTGAATGTAGAAATGGTGGAGGAGGAGGCAAACGGTGAGTTGGGTACCCTAGAGTGGATTTTTTAGTGGGGATCATTGTCTCTTCAGGTTCATTGTCTTTTAATTGTGGATCTAAAAGGTAGCATTCATTGGTAGGAGGGGCGGTACAGGAGCCAATTGGAGAAACCCAGATGTGCCTCCTCTGCTTTTTCCCACCCTGCATTTGTCTGTCTGTCTTTGTCTTACCTTTGAATCTTTTTCATATGTGTGCGTATTTTGCCTCCATGTATGTTTGTGAACCATGTGTAGGCAGTACTTGGGAGGGCCAGAGAGGGTGCAATATACCCCCTGGGATAGGAGTTATAAATAGTTGTGAACTGTTGTGTGAGTGCTGGGAATTGAGCTCAGGTGGTCTGGAAGAGTAGTAAGTGCTCTTAATTCCAGGCCCCACTTTTTATTTGAGAGGGAGTCTCTCTGCATAGTCCTGGCTGTCTTGGAACACTATGTAAACTAGATGTAGACCAGACTAAGTTAGATTCACTGGATGCCTCTGCCTCCCACATGCTGTAATTAAATGTGTGCACCACCATGCCTGGCTTCCTCTGCTTTTTACCCCTTCATTTCCTTCACTGGGTGATGGCTGAGGGAAGTTAATAAAACTCAGGCAGTGTTTTCTATATACCCTTGGTTTTGGTACTGGTAGGAAGTTTTGTTTGTTTTTTGTTTTCCCAAGGAGTTCTTCCTTTTCCTGGCAGTAGATAGGTAAGCGCTGTCTTCTCCAGCTTAGAAACCTGTGTAATGAGGTAGCCGAGCCAAGAGAAGAGGAGTTTTTTGGGTGTTTGGTATTTCACTTATTATGCCACTTTCTGCAGGGGAAACAAGCTGCAGAGAAGACACCATGCTGGAGTCACCAGCCACATCTCACTGTAAAGGACTTGAATTGGCTGGTTTTCACTGCAAATTTATTAAACATAGGCTTTGAAAAACTACTACAAAAATTATGTGAAATATTTCATTATGCTTTAAAAATACCATGTTTTTATATTAACATTTGAAATTCCAATACTTTAGATATATTAGGGTATTAATAAAATATTATTAAATCAAGCTCACCTCTTTTTGCCTTTTAAATGTGGTTACTAGAAAAAGTCAACTTGAATAGATGTTTTATTTCTGGCTTCCATGGTATTTGAAAGCCCTTTCTTTGATAGAAGGCACTATAGTACAGGCAGTAGCCCCAAGAGAAAGCACCCTTTCTTAATGGTTTGGGATTCCTGTGTCACTGTGATATCAGCTGTCTGTTGGTGCATAGCAAATGGCACCCATACTGACTGGCCTCAAACAAGTTTCTTCCATGCACAAATTTGGTAGTAGCACGAGTCTCTCTTGAGGTTCAGGCCTTTAGTTGGCTGGACCTCAGTTACCTGAAGGCTTGTCTGTAACAGTGTATTTGCTTCGTTTATGCACTGGGCTGTTAGAAGTAAGTCTAGCTCCTCCTGGTGGGAGGAGAATGGGGTACCACTTCTTGAATGGACCCAGTAGCAGATGTTTGTGATGTGTTTTAAAGTCTCCCTGGACCTCACTGGTTGCTGATTATGGTCAGTACAGTTGCTGAAGCACACTCCACCCTCACCTGTCAAATCAGCAAGATAACTTGGAATAATTGTTTATTTTTAGCTTTCAATTCTATCCTATAATAAAAACAGATCTTTAGTTGGAAGGGCAAAGGTGAATTTAGCTCCACCATCACTTATGCACATGTGTGATATCTTCTCAGGGCCTCAGCTGAGGCTCAGGAGTGCAGAAATGCTGCTGGGACTTTGCATAGGAAATGTGTTTAAAGTGCCTGTGAGTTTGTGTGTCACATTTCTGTAAAAATGAGAGAGTCACAGTCTGAAATACAGCAGGATAGGATATCCTACTTTCTATGTTGTAACTGGGGAGATGAGGTGTGTTCATTTCCATGTGAAGCTGAGTCAAGGGAGGTGCAGAATATAGAAGCAGGTAAGGCCGAGATGCAGTTGTAGTTGTATCCCAAGGTGGGTCATGTGTGCTCCCTCTCTTAGTAGCTGTTTGTTTTGGACTCAGCCCCAAACTTGTGAAGCTTACATTGAGGCAAGAGCTAAAAGTTAAGTGGCCTAGGAGATGCAGTCTTGAGAACAGATTGTTGTCTGCTTGGGTCAGAAAAAGAGCTTTAGTATAAGGTTAATAGGAGTGTGGGGATGAGGAGTGTGGGGATGAGGAGTGTGGGGATGAG
>NW_021604761.1:1349080-1420669 GCF_004785775.1 Grammomys surdaster | reverse complement strand
GTGGGGATGAGGAGTGTGGGGATGAGGAGTGTGGGGATGAGGAGTGTAGGAGGCAGAGGGAAAGTGGTGGGATAGGTCCAAGATTCAGTAGAACCGAGTATTCAGTTCAAACCAGTTAGTTGGTTTATGTTTTTCTACTGTACCTTGCTTTAACCAGGAATTTCCTAAAGAATTCCTAGTGGACTGTGTAAGCTTGCTATCTCTGATGAGAGTTAAGAAGCTGTTGACCTGGGCGTCCTCTGTGTCCTTATTTCTGTTCCGGTTTTGCTACTAAGATTGAGTTTTGTGTGCCCACTTTCATCTTTTCAATTTAGAGATGATCTCACCCAGTCCAGGCTGGTTTCCAGCTTTCTGTGGTATGGTCTTCGACTGCTGACCTTGTTGCTACCTACTAAGTGCAGAGATCATAGGCGTGGACAATGTGGTGCTGGGATTGAAACCAGGGCCCGGTGTGTGTGTCAGGCAGGCACTCTGTCAGCTGAGCTACAACTCTAGCACTTTGGTCGTTATCTGGTCACTCTCTTTAGACTTTATCTTCTTGCACTAATGCCTTACCTTAGATTTATTTTTTTCTCCCTGGTAGCTGTGTTCTTAATTGTGTAGGGAAAGAGTAATGTGTTTAAGAACTCGGATGGCTGCAGCCATTCATACAGTTTTCAGTGAGTGTCAGGCAGAGCTCTTTGGTGAAGTCTGGAGTTGCTGGGGTAGTGCGCATGATCTACAGAGTGAGTTCCAGGACAGCCAGGGCTACACAAAGAAACCTTGTCTCAAGCAAACAACAAACAAACAAAGACTCTGAAGTTGAGAGCCACCTGGCTTTGTTCCTGAAGAGTTGTGGAGGGTTGGCAAGTTCCTTGACTTCTTTAGGCTCAGTCCCTTCTCCCTCCTTCCAGTGCCTCATAGGTCTGTGAAAATTAAAGCTAGGAGACAAGTACAGCAGGTGCTACAGAGGATCTCTGTATATCGTTAGGTTGGCAACATTGACTAATTTACTTTATTATTCATTAAAGGCACCAAAGCTCATTAAAGCCTCGTTTACCTGATATTTACTGGTTACTCATTGCTGCTGGAGGTGTCAGAAGTCTAAGTGTTATTAGGCCATAAGTGACACCATTTAGAGAGTTGTCATGTCTGATCTGGTCAAACGGAGGGGAAAAAAACCCACACAGAACAATCCTTAAGGACCTTGCAGTGGCCCACGGGCATAGCTCTATGGGCTCCTGCCAGCTTATAGAAGACCTGGCCCAGGTTCCCTTCTCAGGTCTTTTCTAATCTTCAGTGGCTCTGTCCACTTTCCTGTTGGGTAGTAGGAGTTTCTTCACTGGCTCAGTCCTGCTCCTCTTTAACTAAGCCCAGTCTTTTTCAGAGGGTCCTGTCCTAACAGTGGGTGCTCCTATCAAGGGAGGTGAGGATCTGCTCCCCCCCTTCCGCCAAACACCCCTGAGCCCTCTACCCTGGGGCAGAGTCCCAGGTATCTCACACTCTGATGTCACTTGTTTATCTTACCAACCCCTTCCCCATTTAAAACACAAACAATTTGTAGCTCTTGGGCTTGGGCCATTCTGAAAAGTTTACAGAGTCCTTTCATTAAGTCTGCCTGGTGTTGGCTTCAGATACTCACAGTTAGCAGCCAGCAGCCAGTAGCCATCATGCCTCCAGTGAGAAACATCCAGCTTTGATACTCTCCAGCATGCTCACACTGCCAGTCGTGCTCTTGGCTTACATAGCTCTCTGTTCGTATCCTTGCAAACGCTGCCCAGATCATTATGTCTTCCTGCCTTTTGCCCCATGGTGTCCAGTCTTTCCTAGACCAGGACTCCTCTGTTTTGTCCCTTTTCGCTTGGATCTTAGATTTTGAATTCTTGTCCTTGGAACCACCTCAAAACTCCCAAATGTGTCCTGTCGTCCTTCCTTTGTGCCCATTTCTCCTGCAGTAAATGCTCCTGGGTCTCCTGGATTTTAATTTGTCTTTATGTTTCATGAACAGAATGGATAAAATCTAGCATGTTTTGTTGTCACTTCCAGCTTCTTTCTTCTCCCCCTACAGCTGCCTTCTTTACCTTCTTACAATAGCTGTTTGCCCATTTGAACTTGACGACGTGTTTGTTGTTGTTTTTTAATTTTGAGACAGGGTTTCTCTAGAGACCAGAGACCTGGTTAGCCCTAGAGACCAGGTTGGTTTCAAACTTACATAGAGAGGTCTGCCTGCCTCTACTGGAATTAAAGGCATGTGCCACTGTGCCGCTGCTACAGTCTGTTTTGTTTTTTTTGTCTTTTAAACCTTAGCTACTACTGTTTTCCTTCAATATCACTGTTTATCTAATTCTAGTGAATTTCCCATTCTGCCTGCCATCTTGTCCTTGTGGTACCTTGGTTCCACTGGCTGCTCTGGCATTGTCCTTTGAAATGTTCCCTCTGCCTACCATTTCTCCTCAGTCCTCTCAGGAAAAGGACTGCGCCAGACCTTTCACTCTGCATTATTACATATGTTCTGCTTATGCAAGGATTTCTATGCATAGCTTTATTTATCTGTATGACAATTTCCAAGTTGATTTTTTTGGTGGCTTGCCTTTGTTCTGTGTACAATATCTGTACTTCATTATTTTGTAGCCATTGCAGATCTAGCATTGTAGGTCTAGATGCTCTTCATCTCGTTTTCAGTGGCAAAACCCTACCAGCATGTAACTCAGCGACCAGTGCCACTATTTGCTCCGTTTGCAGCCACTGCTTGTAGATTCCTAAATGATGCTTTTATTCCCTGTCATTGCACTGTAGCGCTGTTGAGTGACCCTTCTGAAAAATAGCTGTGATCACTCCCCAGCCCTTAGTGTTTCAGTGGTGGCTGTGATGATCTGCCTCCTCTGACCCGCACACGGATTGCTTTAAACTCTCTGTAAGGGTTCTTCTGCCTTCCATGGCTGACTCTTGTTTTCCAAGACTTCAGTTTATGGACCAGTTTTCATTGGGGCTTCTCAGTCGTGGCCAAGGAAGCTGAGAATGCTCTTGATTGGTGCCATCACACCTTGTATCCTTTCTATCTAGCATCTGTTGCCCTGGGTGTCAGCTTTCTGTTATGGGGGCAAATTATCCAAGATAATCAGCTATCAAAGGAGAATAGGTATTTCAATTCATGGTCCTTGGCCCTGCTGCTTTGGGCATGTGGTGGCCAGAACATTGTGATGAGAGTGTGTGGTATAGGAGGCCTGTTAACTCATGGCAATGGGAAGGTGAAGAGAGAAAAGCAGGCCAAGGTCCTTCTATCCCTGTCCAGTGCACTCACTCCCAGTGACCTTCTACTAGAGCCAGTTCTAGCACCTTCCAGTAGTGCTCCTTACTAGGGACCAAACTCTGGACATGTCACTTGGGGACATTTATGATCTAAGCTAGAGCAGACTGTGCTATAAAATACCAGTATATTTTAATATAGTCCACGCTGAGTTCCTCAGGGTAGATAGGTTCCCTGCTTGATCATTTTCCCTAGTAGCCAGCACAGCACCTGGTGAACAATAAGCCCTTTATCTAATTAAATGGCTAATGGTTGGATAAACAAGAATTTCTTTTGTATAGAACACATCCATTCCAGATTTTTGGGGTAAGTGATATGTTGTTTTTGGTTCCTGTGCTGGAGATAATCAATTCAAAGTCAAAGGCCCAAAGCTGCCTATTAATTCTCTCCTCTGACAGAGCACCTTGTTTCTATTGATGACTAGTTTGCTTTAAGGTTTGGTTTTTGACCAACATTCCTCAAAATGGGAGGACTTATAAGTGTTGTATAAGGAGCTTTAAAACAGGTACTGCTGGACTGGGTGTGGGGGCGCAACAGAGGCAGGCTGATCTCTATGACTTTGAGGCCAACCTGGTCTACAAATTGAGTTCCAGGACAGCCAGGGTGACATTTGAGGATACATGAGATCTTTGTTTTCTTTAAAAACCAACCAACCAACCAAACAAACAAACAAACAAACAAACAGACAAACCCTTTTGTCCCAATGTCACCACATGAATGACAGAATCAATTTCATTTTGTTTAGGAAGGTTGTCACCCATTTTCCAATGTATTAGAAGTCATCACCAGTGGTTTTGTTTTTTTCCCTGAAAGAGCAGACAAGACTGCCTTATCTCATTTTTAGGTGTAGTAGCCATTAAGTACCTGGAAGTTTGGAGCTCTTTTCTGTATACAACTCTTGGGAGTTTGCTTTGTAGATCTTTGATGTTGATCTGTAACACTTTGAACAAGTTTCCGTCTTCTCTGAAGGGCTCTGTGGGTTGAATCGCTGCTGTTGTGTTACATTCTGTATAATGGACTGGCAGATTCATTCCCTAGAGACTGGCTGGATGTAAATAGGCCAATTTGTTATTATCATCAGAAGCAGGTTTTATTTAATTACTTTTCCATTTTAATGCTCTTTCTTCTTTGCTTTTAGGGCTGAAATATTTCCCAGTCACTCTTTGAATTTTGAGAAGTTCTTTATGGCCATTGATAACTTTGAGGAATCAGATTTATTTTTACAATGGTTTCTAAAAGGATGAGCTCACACTAAGTATGTTTATTTGTGGCATTAGCTGCTTGACAAGATGTCTTTCTTGCCTCTTGGCTGGTACAGTAGTTAGGATCTGCTCTTTGCTATAGAGCTTTGTCCCTTTAGAGTCTCAGGATTTGAAGTGCACCCAGGTTCATCCTTGATTCTTACAGCAGTGTGACAGTATTGTTGTGGAATTCAGAAGCCAAAATATGTTTGATATGTTGTTTACAGGTAGCATTTCACATTTGCAAGATGGAGTCATCTGCATCAATCAGTATTATGGCTTTGAGAAGTTGAAGCACTTGAGCCATTTTGAATAGTTTCCTGTTGTCATTAACAAACAAAATTGAAAGTTAAGATGCCAAAGTGACGTGAAAATGGACTGCTCACCAGTTTTCTGCCTTACATCATTTATGTAGTAGGTTTTTATTTTTTAAATCTTTACATAACACCACCCACCAGTCAAAGAGCTAACGGGGTTGATGACTGACTAATGCTCCAGATGTAACTGGATTTCTCAGCAGGCCTGGGGGTTTGGGTTAAGAGCGGTTGGAGTGTCCATAAGCCAGAAGTGGGCATTGCCAGCTTGCAGATAGGTGTTAATGCTAGTACATTGTTTGTGCCCTGTGATAGTGGAAAGTAACCCTTTCTAGTAAAAGGAGGAGTGCCTGTCCTTTTAGCCCTTTGGCTGATATTTCTTTTGTGGTTTGGCTGTTTTGTTTTTTTGAGATGGTATTACTATTTTACCCTGGTTGGACTTGAACTCAGATCTGATTGCCTTTCTCTGCCTCTGGTATGCTAGGTTTGAAGACAGGTGACCCCTGGAGACATTCTTAGAAGATAGATGTGAATCAAGTACACATATGCTTTCTTTTTTAAACCACAGGATGGGAATGCTTATGGTCAGGTTTGGTCATTTATGATGAGTTAGCACTCAGAAAACTAAACTTCTCCCATTCCCTCAGCAGCTGCAGTTGGCTGTCTATTAGACAGCAGTTCTGTTGCTTTAAGCTGAGGGAGCTCGCACAAGCCATGGGGCTCAGCTTGTCATGACTGGATTGGTTAAGTGAATCAGGAGTCTGAATTATTCATTCTTCTCCATCCCGCTGTTCATATCACATTCCTGCTGTGCCTTTGGAGCATCTTGCCAGCCTTAAGTGTAATTGATTTCTCCATTGTCTATGTGGTGCGTGTGTCTGTGTACATGGGTTGTGCCTGTTTAAGCACCTGATTACCTAGGGTTGATGTGTGTTGAGCACAGGTGGGCAGAATTGGAACAGTCCATGTTAGAGTTTCTTTGCTGCCTATGATAATGATTTTCCCAGGGTCTCATTGGACATTTGAGAGGGGGTTGTTCTTTTTTGTTCTATAGCCCTCTTACTTCCTTGTTGTTAATTTTTGTTGAAAACCTGTGTAGAGTTTGAGGGGGTCTCATTGGACATTTGAGAGGGGGTTGTTCTTTTTTGTTCTATAGCCCTCTTACTTCCTTGTTGTTAATTTTTGTTGAAAACCTGTGTAGAGTTTGGACTCTTAGTACTAGAAAGAATTTAGGGATGATGTGGGCTAGAGGGACAAGCAAGCTGCATAGTAGTAGATTGACTCCTGCATGGGAGACCATGTTTGACTTTATTTTTGCTTTTAGGATAGGTCTCATGTAGTACCCATTGTGTAGCTCCCAAGAATTACTTGAAATTCTCATCTTCCTGCCTCTACTTCCTGAGTGTTGGCATTACTACCAGATCACGTTTATGTAGTGTTGTGGATTAAGCCCAGGGCCACACACATCACATGTTAGAGGAACCCTCTATCAACTCAGCCACATCCTCAGCCTCAACTAATGTTTTCAAGATATTAGATTTGTCATTAAAACACTGGGGAAAGCTCTTGTGAAATCCTGATTGTTTGTGTGTGTGTGTGTGTGTGTGTGTGTGTGTGTGTCTGTGTGTCTGTGTGTCTGTGTGTGTGTCTGTGTGTCTGTGTCTGTATCTCTGTGTGTGTGTGTCTGTGTGTTTGTGTGTCTGTGTGTCTGTCTTTCTGTGCACAGACATATATAACTTACATGGAATATAGCAAGGAAATTTAAGGTAGGGTCTCATGTAGCCCAGGCTGGTCTTGAATTCACTATATATATCTGATGCTGGCCCTGAAACTCCTGTTACTCTTGTCTTCACTCCCTGAATGCTAAGATTAAAGGTGCATGCCTCCGTGCCTGGTGAAATTGCATTTCTTGTCTCCTCTACCTAGAGTGGTTCCCATTCTTATGCGGGACAGTCTGTAGCTGTGTAGACAGCAACCCTTAACTTTGGTTTTGTGAAGTCCCTGTCCGTGCACTTCATGGTACTTCTGTGTGATACCTGCCCAGTTTGTTTGGTCTGCCTGTCTTATAGAGGATTTGCCTATAATCCCATAGGTGACAGGAACAACTCTGCTTCATTGTTCTTGGCTTTAAGCTGGAGTTGTGATTACTGCTACCTATTAGGAATTTTTACTTTCTCTTCCATATTTTAAAATTTAATTATTAAGAAGGAGTCATTATGATTCAGGCCTGGTGGTGCACTCCTTTAGTTCCATCATTTGGGAGACAGAGACATTCCGATCTTTGAACTCCAGGCCAGCCTGGTCTACATACATAGTGAGTTCCAGGTCTGTCTGTCTGTCTTTATCCATTCTTCAGTTAAGGGACATGTGTTTCCAGTTTCTGACTATTACAAATAAAGCTGCTATGAACATAGTTGAGCAAGTGTCCTTGTGGGTGGCAGAGCATCTTTTGGGTATATATGCCCAGGAGTAGTATAGCTGGGTCCGAGGTAGAATTATTCCCAGTCTTCTGAGAAACAGCCAAATTGATTTCCAAAGTGGTTGTATAAGTTTGCACTCCCACCAGCAGTGGAGGAGTGTTCCTCTTGCTCCACATCCTTGCCAGCATGTGCTATCACTGGAGTTTTTGATCTTAGTTACTCTGACCAGAGTAAGATGGAATCTCATAGTTGTTTTGATTTGGATTTTTCTGATAACTAAGGACTTTTAGCATTCTTAAAGTGCTTCTTGGCCATTCAAGATTCCTTTGTTGAGAATTCTCTGTTTAGCTCTGTGCTCCATTTTTTAATTGGGTTATTGGGGTTGTTGGTGTTCAACTTCATGAGTTCTTTATAAATTTTGGATATTAGCCCTCTGTTAGATGTAGAGTTGGTGAAGATCCTTTCCCAATCTGTAGGCTGCCATTTTGTCCTTTGCCTTACTTTGCTATTTATTTATTTATTTATTTATTTATTTATTTATTTATTTATTTTTGGTTTTTGAGACAGGGTTTCTCTGTGTAGTCCTGGCTGTCCTGGAACTCACTCTGTAGACCAGGCTGGCCTCAGACTCAGAAATTCGCCTGCTTCTGCCTCCCAAGTGCTGGGATTACATGCTTTTTAATTTCATGAGGTCCCAGTTTTCAGTTGTTGATCTTAGAGCCTGAGCCACTAGTGTTCTGTTCAGGAAGTTGTCTCCTGTACCAGTGAGTTCAAGGCTATTCTCTTCTTTCTGTTCTATTAGATTTACTGTATCTGGTTTTATGTTGAGGTCTTTGATCCACTTGGACTTGAGTTTTGTGTAGGTGATATATATGGATCTATTTGCAATCTTCTGCATGTAGATATCCAGTTAGAACAGCATCATTTGTTGAAGATGCTTTTTTATCCCATAGTATGATTTTGGCTTCTTATCCAAAATCAAGGGTCCATAGGTATGTGGGTTTATTTCTGGGTCTTCTATTCAATTCTATTTATCAGTGTATCTGTTTCTATACCAATATGGTGTGGTTGTAAACTTCAGTTCATACCTTCCATGTAGCAGATTCTCAGTGGTTGTTGAATGAATCCCTTAAAGGTAGTAGTTGAAGGGTTTTTGAAAGATGAATAGTTTCCCCTGGGGACAAGGTAAAGCTATTCCAGAGAGGAATAGCTTCATTTGCAGGAGAACACATGAAAATGCATGGCATATTCTTATGCCTTGTTGGGGTTGGGTTTGTACATGCACACAGGAAGCTATTTTGATGCAGAAAGACCATCTGGGTTCTTGGTTAAAAAAAAAAGAAAGAAAAACTAAATGTTTGAGTAAAAAACCTCCCTTGTAGCCCTTTCTCCTTCTGTGTTCTTTTAGTTTGTTTTCACTGAGCTTTGGGACTCTACAGACAGATTGTCTTTGCCTGAATGCAGCAAGGCAGCGTGTCCAGTGGGCCTTCTGTCTGGAGCTCCTCTGCCTTAGTGCAGTGCAGTCTATTGTGTACACATGCAGAACAACTGGTAATGTTAGAGTGTATAATGACCAAATGATGGACATCTGAGGTGTCAGTGGAGGGTTTCCACCTTTGTTGGTTGTGCATTAGAAGTTCCTTAGGACCTTAAAAACTACAGGCCTTAGGCCAGCTATACCTCACCAGACCAGTGAAACCAGGACTTAGGAATATGCATTTTCAAAACTTGGCTTGGTTTTATGGTGCCATTAGCTCAGGCTTCCGGATGGTTTTCTTAAGTTACTCTGAGGAGGAATTCCAGAAAGGATAGTCATTAAGAGAAGATTGGTTAATTTAAGAGAACTATCGGAAGGGACTGTGAATGGACAAAGGGGTGTTTTAATTTAAATTTAAAATTTCAATGCTATTTTAAAGGGATTTCATAAGAGGACTGTATTTACCTCACTCCTTTTCTCTCCACTGATTCATTCTAAGCCACCCCCATCCCCAGTTCATGGGAGAGGGTTATTTTTTAAAACTAGCTTAAAAATACATAGTTTTTAGAGTAGTTAGAAAGACAGGCTGGAAGCGCAAGATTGGAGTCAGAGAGGAAGCAGTGTGCCTGGATACTGAAGCGGGATGTTGTGGACCACAGTCAGAGAGGAAGCAGTGTGCCTGGATACTGAAGCGGGATGTTGTGGACTACAGTTGCAGCTTTCCCATGAGTGGTTTGTGCTCATCTGCCTCAGTGCATGTCGGGCTGAGCACTGCTGGGGCAAATCTGATACAGCTTTGTCATTTCTGACTTGACAGTGTAACTGCTATTTGCAGTCTTTGACAGTTTCACAGTGCCTGTGAACTGTTCCCCGTCTGTTGTTCAGGGTTGGGGGAAGGCTATTTCTGAGGTTGCTTTAGCTCTGATGCCGTTACATAAAATTTGGTAAAAACGGTGCATCCTCAAAGTAATTGCTGTTTTTGTTTGGAGGGAAAAACATCTTAAGCAAAAGTGTGACTGAGGATGCAAACAGGGGCAGCCTCAGGACCTTGTGATTGATTTGCCTGCTATACTCGACACTGTTGAGTTTGATCTTTCACCAGTGTAGTCAGTAGGGAAGGTTGTCCAGGACGGCTTGGAGTTTAGAAGTGACAGTGATAGGGACAGCTCTTTGCAGATAGTACTGCAGGCCAGGTGCTGTTGGTGAGGGCAAGGGATCCCTTGAAGAGTTGCTGGGACCAGAGCTGGATGAGAGGACTGTCATTTTGTAGGCCACACACTTCTGCTTTGTGCTTGAGAATATAACAGTTAATATGAGTAGTGGTTTGGGTTTTTTTTTTTTTTAAGTAAGTGATGCTCTTAACTTTATCTTTTATTCTAAAGTTCTCTGTTAAAGACTGTTAAGAGCAGATTTTCTTATATAAATATGCTCACCACAACAATTTTTTCAGTGTAGACTCGAGTTAGCATGGTTTCTGTTCTGATAGTCCTGTACTCTAGCACCTCAGATTACTGCTAACCATTTTCTTTTCCACAACCCATTTCCCTTTTATTCAGCACTTTTTGTATTTAGCTAGCACATCTTTATTTTGCACTCTTGCTCTTAGCACCATCTGTAGGTGCTTGTAAGGATCTTGGGGTTGGGGAGAGGGAGAGCCCTGTCCTCAGTAGGTCTATTATAGTGGGGATGCCAGTAGTAGTCACACTGCAGTGAAGAACTAAATATCTGGGGAAATGGAGAAGGGGGTTTCTAAGGTATCCCCGGGCAGGGTAAATGTCAAACAGGGGCTGGGAGGTAGGAAATGGCAGCTCGTTTGGTTGGAGACCTAGGACCTTTGCTTTTTGGTCTTTTGTGTTCAGAAATACAGTGGCTTTCTTTGCTTCTTGTTCCTGGCAGCAGATTGTCTATTCCTTTGAACTTACGTGGGCTGGAAAAGAATGGAATGGAATTGGCCCACCTGCATGGAGGGAGAGGGTAGCATTAGGGATGTGGGTGTTTAAAAGCTCTTGGCATGCTTGGCTCTAAGTACGATGGCTATTTGTGTTGCCATTATTGTAGCTGTTATGCCTACATTCCCTTCGGTGTGCCTCTCTACAGGGATAATTGTAGGGCCCTAACTTATCTCTCTTCCTGCTGCCAGATAAAATGGATGTTGAAGTGTTATGTGCTGCAGAATATACAGTGAACTCTGTGTGGGCTGTCTGCTGCTGCTCCCTTAATCTTCTGGGGCTCCTGGAACAGAAGAGAAAAATGTTGCATTTTTTACAGCCCACATTGTTGAAAACATAAAAGCAAATATATTGGATTTTATTGAAAGATCTGCCTCCAAACAGAGCCAAATTAACTTTGGTGAATGTTTGAGATTTAAAAGTGTTAAATACAAAGGAATTGAATATTTGGGGGAGAGATTTTTTTGGTGGAATCCAAGCAGCCTGTCAGGTCTGAGAATAACTCTGAGGAGGGTAGAGCAGGAGGATGGCTATTTCAGCAAGACTGTCTGGCATGCGCTCTTCTCTCCCTCTCCCTCTCCCTCTCCCTCTCCCTCTCTCCCTCTCCCCTCCCCCCCGCGTGTGTGTGTGTGTGTGTGTGTGTGTGTGTGTGTGTAGGTGAGTACATGTATATGTGTGTGCATGCATGTGGAGGATCTAGGTCAGCCTTGAGTATTGTCTCTCAGGGGATATCTACATTGACTTTTTTAGCCATAGGTTCTCTCATTGGCCTGGAGCTCCCCAACCAGGCTAGGCTGACTGGCCAATAGGTCCCAGGATCCACCTGCCACAGTACAAGTGTGGAGGTCAGATGATAAATTCCAGGGGTTGGTTCCCTCCTACTAAAGAATCTTGAGGATCAAACTCAAGTCCCTTAGGCTTGGTGGCAGGTCTCTCACCCACTGAGCCATCTCATTGACCCATGTCCTTGATATTTTTGAAGAATCTAGATTTGAGTTCCTCAGCTTCTTCCTGAGGATGGTTAGTTTATTTTGTCAGGAATAGGGAAGAGATGGTTCTGTGTTCTTCTCACTGTCTTTGATCCTTGTCTCCCTGTGTCCCCCCAGCCAGTAATAACGTTAGGATTACCTTGTAAAGTTGATGTCTGTCAAGTGTTTCCATGTAAGTTCACTATTTCCTCTTAGAGTCGGTTGGGATTTTTTGTGGAAAGGTATTTTGAGATAATACATTATCATGTTTTAAAACAGACAGTTGCCTGAGGGCCTAAGGTTTTTTTTTTGTGTTGTGATGTTTACAGTGCTGGGAATTGAACTGGGGCTTGAGTATGCTAGTGTCTTGTCACTGAGCTACAGCCTCAGCCTTTACCTTAGTACTCCTGGCAGTTCCTGCCTGGGCCGGCCCCTACTGTGCTATTGAGTGATAAATGATCCTGTTTCTCTTAGTTTGTGTTTATCAGGGCTGTTCTGTTATAAGGAGAACTGTTCTTGTTGGTTTCTCTGTGTATCTTTTTCAGTGGGTTATAATACAGTTATATAATTTTGCTACTCAGCCTGTCTTGCATTTGGCCAGTGAGACCACCTTAAGCCTTTTTGACCTTTGCCTTATCTCTGTCACTCGTAAGATAGTTCCTTGCTTTCTGTTGTAAGATCTTTCCATGTTGTTTTGTTTTATTCTTGCCCAAGCCCTGGAATGAGCCATTTCCAAGGAGCCCCTGTTCTTTTATATGAAGGATGGTAGTTGGAAGCCAGGGTGTGTGTGGGGGGGTTGGTAGTTAGAAGCTAAGGTCTGGTGGCAGGTGTGCACATTGCCAGGTTGATCATTGCGTCAAGACTCCCAGCAGACAGTATGTCTCCCAGCAGACATACTGCAGACAATATGGAGTATTTGCAAATGCTACAAATACTCCATACTTGTATGTCTTATTAGGGTTTATTGCTGTGAAGAGACACCATCACCAAGGCAACTCTTATAGAGGAAGACATTTAATTGAGGCTGGCTACAGTTTCGGAGGTTCAGTCCATTATCATGGCAGGAAGCATGGCAGCCTGCAGGGAGACATTGGGCTGGAGGAGCTGAGAGTTCTACATCTTGATCTGAAGGCAGCTAGGACACTGATTTCACCCTGGGCAGAACTTAAGCATAGGAGACCTCAAACCTTCCCCCACAGTGGCACTTCCTTTAATAAGGCCACACCTACTCCCAACAAGGCCACACCTCCTAATAGTGCCATTCTCTGTGAGCCAAGCATTTAAACACATGAGTCTATGGGAGCCAAACCTATTCAAACCACCACATTCTATTCTCATAGGTGTGGCCCCCATAGGCTTGTAGCCATAACGTAATGCAAAATGCATTTAGTCCAACTTCAAAAGTCCCCAGAGCCTATCACAGTTTCAACAATGTTTAAAAGTCAAAAGTTCAAAGTCTCTTCTGAGATTTATGCAGTCACTTAACTGTAATCATTTACAAAATCAAAATAAAAAATCAGGATGATATACCTCTAACATCACAGGATATACATTACCATTCTAAAACATCATAGTGAGGGAATACTGAACCAAAGCAAGACCAAAAACCAGCTGGGCAAACTTCAAACTTTGCATCTCTATGTCTGATGTCCAACTCCTTTCTGTTTGGTTGACTACAACACAATTCTATCTCTTGGACTGGTTCTACTCCCTGTTAGCAGCTTTCTTTGCCAGGTATCCCATGGCTCTGGCATCTCTATAACTTCTTGGTGTCTCCAAGGCAATCCATACTTCAGTTCACAGCTTTTAGAACACAGCTTTTGCTGCTGCTGTTCTTACTGTTCATCCCACAGTATTGACATTTCCAAAATGATGCTACAACTGGGCTGTACTTTCACCAATGGCCTCTCATCAGCTCTCTTTATGGTGCCAGGCCTCAACTTGACCCCTTCAGTCCTGAGCCTTCAACTGACACTGAGGCTGTACCTTCACCAATGGTTTCTCCTGACCTCTCTCAAGCTTCAGCTGCTCTCCATGACCCCTTCATGCCTTTAAAACCAGTTCACCTGGGTGACTCTTACACATTACCAAGTCCAGCTGCAGCATGGTGTTTATCTCTAGAAAACAGCTGTTTTTGTACTCTCAGATAACAACACTTCCCAGAAGATTTCACCGGTGGTCTCTTCTTTTTTTTTGTTATCCCCTCCTTGCCCCCACCAGGAGCCCCCATCCCATCCCCCCTCCTCCTGCTTCTATGAGGATGTGCCCCCACCTACTCCTCCACTCTCACCTCCCCACCCTCGAATTCCTCCTCCACACACGGTGTCCAGCCTTCATGGGACCAAGGGTCTCCTCTCTTACCTATGCCCGACAGGGCCGTCCTCTCTTACATACAGCTGGAGCCATGGGTCCCTCCCTAAGTGCTCCCAGGCTGGTGGTTTAGACCCTGGGAGCTGTGGTTGGTTGGTATTGTTGCTCTCCTCATGGGGCCGTAAACCCTTTCAGCTCCTTCAGTCTTCACTCTAACTCCTCTATTGGGAACCCCTTGATCAGTTCATTGGTTAGCTATGAGCATCTGCCTCTGAATATGTCAGGCTCTGGCAGACCTCTAAGGGACACAGCTATATCAGGCTCCTATCAGCATGCATTTCCTGACTTCCACATCAGCATCTACCTTTGGTGACTGCACATGGGATGGATACCCAGGTGGGATGGTCTCCAGACGGCCCCTCCTTCAGTTTCTGTCCCACACTTTGTCTCCATATTTGCTCCCTTGAATATTTTGTTACACCTTCTAAGAAGGACCGAAGCACTCCCACTTGGTCTTCCTTCTTCATGAGCTTCATATGGTCTGTGAGTTGAATCTTGGGTATTTCAAGCTTCTGGGCTACCATAAAACCAGATACACTGAAACCAATAGAAGAGAAGGTGGGGAAGAACCTCGAATACTTGGGCACAGGGGAAAAGTTCCTGAACAGAACACCAGTGGCTTATGCTCTAAGATCAAGAATTGACAAATGGGACTTCATAAAATTGCAAAGTTTCTGTAAGGCAAAGGACACTGTCAATAGGACAAAACGGTAACCAACAGATTGGGAAAAGATCTTTACCAATCCCACATCTGATAGAGGGCTAATATCCAATATATACAAAGAACTCAAGAAATTAGACTCCAGACAACCAAATAACCTTATTAAAAAATGGAGTATAGAACTAAACAAAGAATTCTCAACTGAGGAAACTCGAATGGCCGAGAAGCACCTAAAGAAATGTTCAGCATCCTTAGTCATCAGGGAAATGCAAATCAAAACAACCCTGAGATTCCATCTCACACCAGTCAGAATGGCTAAGATAAAAAACTCAGGTGATAGTAGATGGTGGGGAGGATGTGGAGAAAGAGGAACACTTCTCCATTGTTGGTGGGACTGCAAGATGGTGCAACCAATTTGGAAATCAGTCTGGCGGTTCCTCAGAAAATTGGACATAGTATTTATTACCTGAGGACCCAGCTATACCACTCCTGGACATATACCCAGAAGATACTCTAACATATAACAAGGACGTATGCTCCACTATGTTCATAGCAGCCTTATTTATAATAGCCAGAAGCTGGAAAGAACCCAGATGTCCTTCAACAGAAGAATGGATGCAGAAAATATGGTACATTTACACAGTGGAGTGCTACTCATCTATTAAAAACAATGAATTTGAGAAATTCTTAGGTATATGGATGGAACTAGAAAATATCATCCTGAGTGAGGTAACCCAGTTACAAAAGAACACACATGGTATTCACTCACTGATTTTTGGATATTAGCCCAGAAGCTTGGCCTCTTCTTAATCACTGCTAATTTCTTAGCTCCAGCTAACCAGCATCAGTTGTCCCAATACTCCCTTCTATTCTTTACTCTAAAGCTAGAGGCACATGGCTGAAGCTGCTGCTTGCTGGGGCTGGAACATGGCCCCTTTGTTCTATTACATCTTCACTAACTTTGTGTTTTTGACGTTCACTGCCTAAGCTTGACCGTCCTGGAATTTGCTCTGTATAGACTGACTTTGACCTCAGAGATCTGCATGGCTCTGTTTCCCGAGTGCATGGATTAAAGGCATGTACAATGCCTGGACCTAAGCTTTTCTTTACCTGGAATTTGCTTTGTACCAGGGTGGGCTTGGACTCAGAGATCTGCTTGCTTCGGTCTCCTGGGCTTAAAGGTGTTTACTGCCATGCCTGGACCTAAGCTCCTTAAAAAATTTCTCATTATAAGCATGCCACAGTGCCTTAAGGTCTGAATTAAAGGCATGTTGTCTCTTCCCTCAAGATTCAGAGCACAGGGGTGCCTTCCATTTCTGAATTGTTCATTCCAGATATAGTCAAATATAGAGAATAGCCATCACAATTCATTCCATGTCAACTTGACAGACAGTCATATCTCCTTATGTCCAAATGAAAACAATAACCTGGTCATAATAATGACTAACGTGATATAACTGTCCCTCACACAACCACAAATACATAGACAATTTAGAATAGGTGGCAATGTCCCTTTTCCAACATTCTTTCCATGTGATGGAAGCTTAGCTGGGTGGGATTTGACCCCAAGGTTTCCACTCTCTTAATCTGTTTATCTTCTTGAACACAGGATTTAGCTCCATTTCACTTCCTGGTGCCCTTTAATACTTGAACCATATATCTTGCCTTTTTCCTTTTTAAGCTTGCTACGCTTGATCAAAATGCTCTCATAAGAGCAAACCACAGGCTAGAGTCTATGCTCTAGTCTTTTGAGATTTCCTTCTTCAGTTCAATTCTAAATCTCTTCATTGTAGCCTCAGGCAGACTCTTCAGACAAGGGCAAAATGCAGCCATATTCTTCACCAAAATATCATAAGAACAACATACTAAATACTATCATAGGCAACATACTAAAATTCTTTTCCTCTGAAACCACTTGAGCCAGGTCCCCAGAGTTCAAATCACCCTCAGCAACATGTCTTCATATTCCTACTAGGGTGCCCATTAAACTCCACTTACAGCATTCCACTGCTTTCCAGATCCAAAGTCTCAAAATTCACATTCCTCCAAACAAAACCATGGTCAGGCCTATCACGGCAATACTCCACTCCTAGTACCAATTTCTCTCTTAGGGTTTTATTGTTGTAAAGAGACACCATGACCAAGGCAACTCTATTAAAAAAAAATTGAGGCTGGCTGCAGTTTCAGAGGTTTAGTTCATTATTAGCATGGCAGGAAGCATGGCAGCCTGCAGGCAGATGTGGTGCTAGAGAAGAAGCTGAGAGTTCTACATCTTGATCTGAAGGTAGCCAGGAAACTCTAATTTCACACTGGGTGGGGCTTAAGCATAGGAGACCTCAAACCTACCCCCACAGTGACACTCGTTCCAACAAGGACAAATACCTCCTAATAGTGCCATTCCCTGTGAGTATTCAAACACATGAGTAGTATTCAAACACATGAGTCTATGGAGACCATACCTATCCAAACCACCACAATGTATATATCTATATCTTTGTGTTCTATGCATGACCAGTGTTTGTATATATAAATGTTATAAACCATGCATTTTATATTATAAAACCATGATTTTATACAAATAATTCTATTTAATACTTGCTCTATTCCTTTCACTTTTTAAAATATCTTCTCCAGCAGGGAAAACTTGGCTCCCTTAACCTTAGTTAGTTATTTGTCAGTGGTAATTGAATTTCCACTGACACATTGAATGTGGAACACTAATCATAGTGACTATCTCTTCCACCCCTGAAACCTGGTTTCATGCCCAGAGTCCTTGGGCCCATTAACTTTGTCACTAGTTCCTTAAATTTCACTGTTCCCATATCTTGATGTGGGTCTGCTGGGGTGGGTATTCCTCAACTCACCATTTCACCCATGTCCTTAGTTGTTTATTACCCAATGAAGGAACAGAAAGGGTGTTTTTTTACCAAGTTCTTGAGGAAGGAAGGAGAATTTCATTTTACATGAAGTGAAATTCATCCTTTAAGGTTATATTTTTTATGAAATTTGACAAACTTAGCCATATAGTCATTGTCACCATCAAAGTATGTCCAGTGTTCCTTTGGGCTCCTTTGAAACTGGTCTCTTTCTGTTCCCAGCTGCTGACCTTTCCATGAGTGCTACACATATACATAGCCTTTTGATCTGGCTTCTGGTGTAGTTCTTTTGGAATTAGTCTACTGCGTTTTGTGTACTGATTAGTAGTTTATTCTTTATTGTCGAACAATTATTTATACACATACTACAGTTTGTGTATTCTCTTTTTGATGAACATTTGGATTGTCTCCAGATTTTGACATTTGTGAATAAAGCTACAATAAAGATTTGTGTGTGGAGTCTTGCGTTTACATGTCTTCTGGGTAAATGAATAGAGGTAGGATTGGTGGGCCATGTTACATGCATATTTAACTTTATGGGGGACACCAAAGTATTTCCCAAATTGGCTGTTGGATTTCTATCAGCAAGGAATATAGGTCTTCTTTTCAGTACCTTCGTATTTCTGATTAAGAACCCAGAGTCATTTTAGGAGCCGTGCAGTGGTTCATCTTTGTGATTTTAATTTGTACCAGTGATGTTGAGTGCTTTTTATTGTATCTTTGTCCTCTGAACCTCTTTGATGGTTGTTAGTCTCTCCCCCCACCCCCTTAAAAAGGGTTTCTCTGTGTAGCCCTGGCTGTCCTGGAACTCACTCTGTAGACCAGGCTGGCCTCAAGCTCAGAAATATGCCTGCCTCTGCCTCCCAAGCGCTGGGATTAAAGGCGTGAGCCACCACTGCCTGATGGTTGTTGATCTTTTGCCTTTTCTTTTTCCCCTTGCTGACTGGGGATGGAACCTAGGGTTTTGTGCGTGCTGTATTACTAAAGCTATAATTCTGGCCCTTAAATTTTTTTTTAAATTAAAAAAATTATATATTTTACGTAGATGGGTGTTTTGTCTGCATATATGTCTGCACACAAGCAGAGGGCATTGGATCCCATGAGACTGGTTATGGATGTTTTTGTAAGCCATCATGTGGGTACTGGGACTTGAACTCAGGACCTCAAGAAGAGCCACCTTTCTAGCCCTGGTTTTTGTTGTCTTTCTGAATTTGTTTAGAAAATCCTTCATCTTTGTTACCGGTTATGGGTTCCCCCACAGGCTCATGTATTTGAACATGTGATCCGAAGCTGGTAGTGCTGTTTTGGGATGTTAAGGAGCCTTGAGGAAATGTGGAATTAGATCACCTTTGAAAATCTGACCCAGTCATGGTTCCAGTCCTTCCCATTTTACATCCTGTCACAGTACTATGTGACTAGTCGCCTTGCCTTCTATCCCATCCAGTTTGCCACTTGAATCACTGTTCCTTTCCTGAAAGGAAAGACTGGAAGGATGTAATCCCTAAAATCTGCAGACAAAGTAGCCCTCCCTTGAGGGGCCCTGCCATGTACTTTGTCACCTTGAGAAACAAGTGCCCCTTTCATGTAGGTGGTGTGTGCATTGACAACATTTCTCCCAGTTTGTTACTAGTTTTAAGTAAAAATGTACCCCTGACCCCCACATGTGCACAGGGTTTCTCTTTTAGCCCTGGCCACCCTGTAACTTGCTCTGTAGACCAGGCTAGCCTGGAACTCACAGAGATCTGCCTTCCTCTATCTCCTGAGTGTTAGGATTAAAGACATGCACTACCACCACTTGGCAAAATGTAGCTTTTTAAATTTTTCTTCTCTGTAAAAGAAATGCTGGATTGGATTCTTTGGGGGATTTCTATACAGCCTGTATGCTGCGATTCCATGAGGGAAATGAATATTTGCTGGAGAATTTTGTGCAGAGGTGAAGATTTTAGGGGATCCAAGAGAACTGTTTCTCCTTAGTGTTAAGGGAGGGGAGGGGAGGGGAGGGGAAAAGGAAATGGAAATGAGAGGAGAGGAGAGGAAAGGGGCGACCAGAGAGTCTTAGATGGTAGGGTTTGGTATGGCAAATGCAGCTGTGAGAAGAAGAACTCTAAACTTGTTCAAACAGAAAAATGGAGAGCAGGGTTGGATAAAGCATTGAGCCTACATCAGCGTTTATGGTGAGTCGTAGAGAATCTTAATAACCTCTTCATTTGATAGCCAAGATTTGGCCTTAGGAGGGGATGGAGCTTTTTGAAGATCAGGTGATTCTTGGACTGGCTAAGTTAGAACAGCAGTATGAAGACACTCCTCATCCTATGAAGCAGGGTGTGTAAGAGAAAATCTAGAATATTAAATACATAGTTCTGTTGTTTTAAAAATATCCTTGAGTTGACTTACTATTTAGTATGAGAGCAATAATAATAGAAGCAGAGTGGTGTAGTTAGTGACTGAGCTAAGAATATTTTGACTAGAAATGAAATTGTGATACATCATGGGTCAAACAGAAGCTATAAGAAATCAAATGAGAATTCATGTTGGCAAGCAAGGAAATTTGTTTTTCCTGAGAACAAAAGGAGAAAGATGCAGAGATCTTAGGTCTGGATTATGCTAGTTATAATTAGCTGTGAGAACACAAACACACTCTCTCTCTCTCTCTCTCTCTCTCTCTCTCTCTCTCTCTCTCTCTCTCTCTCTCTCTGTGTGTGTGTGTGTGTGTGTGTGTGTGTGTGTGTTTTGTTTTTTTTGTTTTTTCGAGACAGGGTTTCTCTGTGTAGCCCTGGCTGTCCTGGAACTCACTCCATAGACCAGGCTGGCCTCGAACTCAGAAATCTGCCTGCCTCTGCCTCTGCCTCTGCCTCCCAAGTGCTGAGATTAAAGGCATGCACCACCACTGCCCTGCATGAGAACATAAACTCTCAAGGTGAGGATTTGTTGGAGTCTGATTTGCCTTTGGATTACAGAGAGTACTGGAGGAAGTACCTGGGAAACTTGACAGTGCTTGATGCTCTGTAGCCTGATTCAGGTGATGTACTGGGCTCCTTGCCTCTGCATTTTCCTAATCCTTCATAACAGTGAGGAGTGTTTTGTGACATTACATTTCTATTTATAAATACCAAAACTGGGATTCAGAGAAACTAGATGATGTGACCAAGGTCATGACCAGGAAGTGGTTGAGCTGAGATTCACCCAGAGGATTGTAAGGTATCCCAGCATGCCTTCTCTCTGCTGTGCCAGTGTTAATTAAGGTGTCATTTGTAGGCTGGTGTTATTTCACTCAGTGTTTATTATCAGTTCATACAAGATAGGTGCAGAAATTTAAAGCACTTAGAAACTTACAGCAGTTTGACAATAATTTTGTGAGTGTGTAATCCAGTAAGGTTGTGTTGTATATCTTTGGATTTTTTTTCTTTTAAAATTTGATTTCACATGTCTAGTAATACATTTTAGTGCTTTTTAAGCAAGCAAGCAAACAAGCAAAAGTGCTATTCACTGATGGTTAGAAACCTAAAAAGCAAGCGTTGCTTTGTACAGTTGCTCTGAGAAGCCCTGCTAACCTTGCTGTGACCCAGTTGTAGACACTGCTTCAGCAGGGTTTACACTGACACTAGATTGCTGGAGCTCTGCGTGGCTGGGAAGTGAGACCAGAGACCAGGAGAGGCAGGGGGAGATGTGAGGATGGGGAGAATATGCAGCTGAGCTTAGCCCTCAGCAATGGCAATACGGTGAGGGATGCCCAGCCTTCTGTGATCAGTAATGTCCAGCTCACCGTCTTTCTGTAGTCTTGTTTTTTATTACACTCGGTGGCAATTGCTGGCAGTGATGCAGAAGGGAACAAATATAGGAGAAGAAAGTCATAGAAATGAAGTTAATTAAGATAAGATAGAAGTTCAGAAGAATCACACACCCACACACACACACACCCTAAAAGTGTTTCCCTTTAAGGAAAAAGCTGCAGCTTTTTGGCAGAGCCGAGAGTTTTGATTGGCCCCTTCTCCTGCTGTTTGCCAGAAGAATCCCGACCAGTCGAGGTTTTTTTTTTTTTTTTTTTTTTTGAGGTGGCTTGGGAGACAGCCCAGCAGCCAAGTCTCTGGATTTAATTTGAAGTATATGTTTCATGGAGGGTTGGACCTGGTAGATGCGCCCCCTACTGTTCAGCCTTCCACTGTGTACCAGGGAGTTTGCTATTTTTGGAACACCCTTTCAGCACCTCACCTCCTTGCCTCATGGATTCTTTCTGAATTTCTGAGGTTGTGCCAGTATGGGGATATGGGGATGAAGAAAGTTTGTAGCCAGTCTTTGCTACTTTGTGGGTTCTTTTTTTCCATCCTTTATCATCCCCTTCCCCTCTTCCTCCTCCTCCTCCTCCTCCTCCTCCTCTTCTTCCTCCTCTTCCTCCTCTTCCTCCTCTTCCTCCTCCTCCTCCTCCTCCTCCTCCTCCTCCTCCTCCTCCTCCTCCTCCTCATTTCACCCTGTATCACTAGATAGAATTAAGGTTGCAGGCATGGGGGAAGGTAGAAAGAGATTCTTTAAGTTCTTTCTTTTTGTTTCTTCTTGGAACACAACTAACAAACTGAAAACAGCCCCACCTCTTGGGGGCTCAGCACCTATATACCTCTGAAAAGCTCCTAGAATTCCATACATCACACAATTGCAGAAGCTATTTGTAGCTGGCAAAGACATGTCTCAGCTAGAGCACAAAGTAAATCATAGTCGGCTGCTGGGGACAGTCCAAAGCAGCCCTATATCCCACACCTGTTATTAAAACGAAAACATATTCTTTTTTTTTTTGCTTTTTCAAGACAGGGTTTCTCTGTGTAGCCCTGGCTGTCCTGGAACTCACTCTGTAGACCAGGCTAGCCTCGAACTCTTGAACTCAGAAATCCTCCTGCCTCTGCCTCCCAAGTGCTGGGATTAAAGGCGTGCGCCACCACAGCCCAGCTACAAAAACATATTCTTAAAATATATCTGTGTTTTTAAAAAAACTAAAATTCCAGCCGGGCAGTGGTGGCACATGCCTTTAATCCCAGCACTTGGGAGGCAGAGACAGGTGGATTTCTGAGTTCATGGCCAGCCTGGTCTACAGAGTGAGTTCCAGAACAGCCAAAGCTATACAGAGAAACCCTGTCTCAGAGGAAAAGGAAAAAAAAAAAAAACCCTAAAATTCCATAATTATCACTACAGATGTTAACTAACTGGGGTGTTTTTAGGGCCTCTATGCAGTGGCTGTGGAAGAATTATTCATCCCACCTGTTACTCAGGACATGAGCCTAAGGAGTATGTTCTTGGGACTGTGCAGATTGGCTGTCTCTGCTTCTAGCTGCTCTAGGAGCTGGATGAGCTTCTGTTGTGAGGAAAACATCTTGCACATTGACTAGAGATGAGGGCAGGTGTTGTATGTGTAGACGAACCTTGCCAAAACATTTACATTCGATCTGTGGCAATCTCTGCCATCTTAGTGTGTCTGAAGGCAAGGCTGCCAGCAAATGGCAATTTGATCCCCAAAGTTTAGTTGCTGTCTTATCTCAAGCCCTAGAACCCAGCTTGAGGTTGGGAGCTGGCTCCTGGCTGCTTAGGTGTGACTGGTGCCTTGGAGGTCACAGTTTCAGTGATCTACTAAGTCTCACCTGGTGTGGCTTAACTTAGGTCTGCCCCCTATGTGGAGAGAAACTGCCTGTTTAGTTAGCATTCATTGACTCCGTGGGAAGGTTAGACAGTTTATAGTGCGAGCCTGCACATTTCATGGTGTAAGATTTCAGATTTGTTAAACTCTCATAACAGAGTGTATATTTAAAAAACACTTTGAAAAGTATCCCTTAAAGAAGACTTAGGAGAGCGTGAGTCACGAGACTCCAATAAGTATTTATCACTGCACACAACACAGATGTCTCTTGGTACTCAAGGGCTCCTTTTCCTCCCTGAATCCCTTGGTTTAAATGCACAGCGGTTGATGTTAACATGGGTATCTTCTGTAACTCCTCAGTGGTCCCTAGATCATTTATGATTTCTAGTACATTGTCATGCTGTGTAAATAGTGGCTACACTGTATTGTTTAGGGAATAATGACAGAAAAATCTATATATCTTCATAGTAGATAGTTTTGGTTTTTGTTTTCATTTTTTGGTTTTGGTTTCCCTCAAATATTTCCAGTTGATGCAGGTGTGGAACCTGTAACTCTGGAAGACTAACTTTACTAATTAACAGTGTGAACTAAAATTGCCTTCCAACACCTGTGGCACGCTGGTAGCCTGTAGCCTCCTGGAGTGTAGGGCTGTTAGTCTGCTTGCTTCTGAGTCTGGTCTTGGTCTGTTCAAGCCTTAAATGATTCAGTTACATAAGAGGCTTTTAAACTGTGAACAAAGGATGGAGTTTTTTCCTGCAGCTTACTTTTAAATTTAGCTCTTCTGGTCTTGGTGCTGTACTTCTCTGGTAGTTGCTGGGTCTGGGGAGATGTAGACACCTCCTCTTTCTTTAACACTACCCACCTGCCTTGTCTGCTGGTCTCTAAACAACACGAGGAGGACCTATACAGCTTTACTAACAGACAGGCAGCGGCTGTTCTCCATACTGCACTAACTGTCTGTAGTCTGGAGGGAATAAGAAACTGCCTTGAAGTGATGGTTCCCACCTATGTTTCTGTTTTAGTAAGTGTGTAGAATTGGAGCAGTTTCTGTGGGTGTTGAAAGAGACTGCTGAGCACATTTTAAAGGGTTAAAAAATAGAGATGGGAAAGTTGAGTATCAGCTAATGAATGACTTCCAAATGTCAAGACTCAGATTTCCTGAGCTGAGTCCCAGGCTTTCTCCACTCTACCATGATTCCTATTTTTAAATAGAAAACGTCAATAAAAATGGACATACTGAAAAAACAAGTGTTAACAGTTAACTCAGGATTGTTAGTGGGAAAAATAATTTTCCTTTTGAATGCTAGGACACCTGTGCCAGTTTTCCCCCTTTTTTTGTACTTTTTGCACAATTTAGAAGCCAAACATTTCACAAAAGATATGCTTCATTTACAGCTTTAAAAAAAAAGTGGAGCAATATTTGGATTTCTGAATATAGCATTTAAAAGTGCTAATTGTTAAAAAGAGATTTTGTTTGCACAGATGCTAAAATTTTCTTGGAGTTCCTGGTCCCAGAGAGGATGGTAGCCACTAATCATATGGGGTTCCTGATTGTGGCTCCCAGGAAAAGATGGAGAAACTGTCTCTCAAGTTATTTCCCCTATTTCCCCTCCTCTCCCCTCCCGTGGCCCTAACTAATTCCAGATGGGCTTGCTAGAGTACAAAGGTTTTCAGTGTGTCTGGGCTCAGGCTGACCAGGAGGCCTCTGAGCACTTCCTGAGCAGCTCTACAGTTGTGCTCACCTAATAAGAAACAGCCGAACTGCTTGAACCCAGAGCAGCCATGTTGGTGTCCTTTCTTTGTGCCTCATTCTCTGAACCACGCTTTCCTCTTGCCTAGCTTCTTCACTAACCTCTTCTGCATTGTTTTCAGGGGACACGAGTATTTTTCACGGGTGAGAGCAGAGAAGAAAAGAGTGGTTAAATAACAGCAGATTTTGACTATTAGCAAAGCCTTTTTTGTTTTTTTGTTTTCCTTTCTGGACCTGAGGGGAGTTGGTCGGCATGTGAATGAGACTAGGAAAACCAAGGCAATCCTTATTTTTAATTAAAAAAAACAACAACACTATCCTGGCACGTTTCCTGAATAGTTCAGAATACCATGTGTGATAGTTTAGTCACACTGTACACTGAGTATGGTAAGCCTGTGTCTTTGCTGAAGGGCGAGCATGACCTTGAACCCAGAGGACGGTGTTCTGTATTCAGACCCTGTGCAGCATTGTTGCCAAGGGAGTGTGCCTGCTGCACTGTGACACTGGCTTGACATTGGCCGTCCTCCCAGCCACTGCAGTGTATCTCAGGCCTCTGCACAGCTTAAAAGAGGATCCTGTGATGCTCTGCTGCAGGCTTTGTGAATTATTATCTGTGCCTTCTAAACGACATCAAGAATTTATTTTATGTATAGACTTAACTTTTATTTTAAGTACCTAATGACTGAGGGTGTGCTGGTGTATGAGGGGCTTGGGGGTACCACATTAGGAGGTGCACTGATCAAATACTCTTACTTTTCTGGATCTAGCTGATGATTACAGAAACTGCCATCCCTGGGTTTCATCTGGGCCTTTGCAGTTGCATTCCAGTCTAGTCAGAAGATAACTGATGGGAGTTGTTTCTCGGTGCATTGTGTGGGTTCTGGTGATTGAACTCGGGCCACTAGATTTGGCAGCAAGTGCCTGTACTCATGGAGCTATCTGTGTGGCCTTCCCTTTAGTATTTTCTTGAGCCAGACATGAAGTGTATTGTCTGATGAATTCTTAGGCTGTTTCTGAGGAGTGAAGTTGAATATCTGGGCTGTTTGGTGTTCGTGATAGATTGGAGTACTTGAAGTGAGATGGCTTAAGACAGGTCATGTGCTTACCTTCATTATGACTGAGTCCTAGCTTTGCTTCTGAAGGAGATTACCCATAATTCAAGGCACCCACTACTTGTAACGTTTTCAGTTGACCAGTAGGATCTTCTTTATTATTGTTAGCTGTGAAGAAAAGAAGGCAGCCAAGGTGTGCACCTTTGGAATAGCTGCCATTTGTCCAGTACCAGGCGCCTATTATCTCTCTCTCATTAGAACTCCAGGTAGGGAACCTTATTTCCCCTTTCACATAAAAAAACTATGTTGTCACAGAGCAAGTGAGTATCAGAGAGATAGGCTTAACTCTCATAGTCTATGTCCAAAGAATGTATACATTCTCCTACTAAATCTTTCTCAGAAACGCCTCCAGAAGAATGTAGTAACTTACAAGACATAAAAATAATCTTATTTTCCATTTTCATCATCTTATCTTGTTAGGTTTGCTTCCTGCCTCAGACATATAAAACATTAATACTGGAGAAAGACACAAGCTATTTAGTCATTGTTTAAAGAGAGACTTAGGTCTTTAGAAGATGCCATTCTTTTTAGTTGAAAAAAATTGCAATTATAGCGGCACTTACCTGTATAGAAAGTAACTTTGAAGTTGCAAGAGAGCAAAGGTTCTGACTGACAGACACCAGTCACTGCCAAGGTGTTGTGCAGGGAGAGTGTATGAGGGGCTTGGGGGTACCACATTAGGAGGTGCACTGATCAAATACTCTGAAGTGCTGTGCTGTGAGAGGTACCTGGTGTATAGCTCCAAACTCAGGCTCTACCCTGAAATTTTACTGATTTGCCTGAGCAGAGACAGCATTGAGAATGTGAGGCTAGATCAGATGGGATGAAGCAGTCAGTCATGGAACAGTTGGGATTGATGGGGTGGGCAGGCGCACTCCAAAGAAGACTCCTTAGGCATTTCTCTTGTGCTTGCAGGAACTTCTAATGATTTATGTAGTGTAATGTCTTCCGTCTTAACCTGACTGAACTTCAGGGTGGCAGACACTGGGTCTGCTTCTCAGGCATGGTTCATGGTGCTTGTTAATTTGGTTCTGGTCAAGCCTTTGTCTATTATTTGGGACAAATAGGAACTGACTTTGCAAGTTTTATTGAGCTGAGTCTGGTGGTACAGACTTGCTAATCCCCAGCTATGTGGAAGACTAAGGAAGAAAATTGAAAGTTCAAGGCTAACCTGGGGAGGTTAGAACCTGTTTCAAAATAAGTTAAAAGGCTGGAGATGTAGCCAGTGACCTGAACAGTAGAGTCCTCACGAGTGAGGCTATAGATCACTCACTTTGGAAAGGGAGGATAGGAGGGTGTCTGACAGTGGTTACTCTCCTGAACACTCCAGTTCGTCAGTGGGCCCTTGCTGGGTCAGAAGATGAGCTAACAGCTTAGAAGACAGGTGGGAAGTGTCTTGCTCACCGTGGCCTCTGAAATTAGCAGACTTGTTCTTCCCCATGTTGTGCATGTTTTAGAAGAGCACAAATCCTATTTTGAGTCATATTATAAAATGGGGAAGAAAGAGGATTTAGTAACTGTTTGTTCTAAAACCTCTGCTCATCTAACAGAATTGGTTTAAATACTGTTCTTTTATTTAGTCCCTCTAACCCTCCATCTTGAATTGATCTGTAAATTTTCATTTTATGAAAAGGGTTTACATGTGTGTTTGTGTTTGTGTGTGTAAAATCTTTAGCTTACCAGTTCTCTTTCTTAAGACTATCACTCAATAAAAGTGTTTTTCCCCCCAAGACCAAGAAGAAACAGATAAGCAGTTATGGGCAAGAGAATTAGAAGGCATTTGGGAAGAGGAGTAGACTTGCTGGGTGTGCAGCACCATGAGGGCACACACGGATTCCCATCTCCACTCTTTGGCTAGAATGACCTAGTTATTTTGTTTGTTTTGTCTTTTACATTGTGGAAGACATTGCATAATTTGTGGAGCCTATTATTTTAGGTAGTTGGTTAGAAAACACTGGACTCATAACTTCCCCCTTAAAGATCTTTCTTACACATTTAAGAAAAGTGTTAAATGATGTGGATTTAGACATGTGAATTGAAGAAGCAGTTGCAGTAAAAAGGATTGGCTTTCCCCTCGTGTTCTTTGTTGAAGTAGAAATTGCTCAGAACTGAGGATGATGGAGGATTATTAATTATTTTGGGCTCTGATGTCAGAATCCTGCTCAACGCAACTAATATTTGAGACATGCTGTTAGCTTGTTTTTGTTCCTGTAATGAAGCATTTAAGATTAGAAATGGATAAAGTTTCAAAGGCTAGAAGCCCAAGCTGCATAGTACTCCATGTGGAGAGGCCCTTTAGCTACACCATCTTGTGGTAGATGACTCCCTCCAGATCCTGGGATAAAGTTTGAATTACTTGACCTATATGGTAAAAGAAACTTCATTTATGTATTTTATGTATACATATCTGATATATAATCTACCTAGGAGTCTTTTATTTATTTTCTTTATGTATTCTCTCATATATCCGGACCACAGTTTTCCCTCCCTCCTCCTCTCCCAGTCTTTCCTTCCCTCCATCCTTTCCTTCTCTTTTCTTCAGAAAAGGGCAGGCCTCTCATAGATATCAACCAATCATGGCATATCAAGTTGCAGTAAATCTAGGCACCTCCCCTCATAGTAAGGCCAGACAAGGCAACCCAGTATGAGGAAAGGGTCCTAAAAGCCGATGAAAGAGTCTGGGATAGCTCCTGCCCCTACTGTTCGAAGTCTCACAAGAAGACCAAGGTACACAACTGTAACACATGTGCAGAGAGCCTAGGTCAGTCCCAGGCAGGCTCCTTGGTTGGCAGTTCAGTCTCTCTGAGCCCCTGTGAGCTCAAGTTAGTTGATTCTGTGGGTTTTCTTGTGTCCTCGACCACTCTGGCTTTTACAGTCATTCTTCCCTTCTTCTACAGAATTTCTGAGCTCTGCCTAATGTTTGGATGTGGGGTGGGTCTCTGCATCTGTTTTCATCAGTTGCTGGGTGAAGCCTCTCTGATGACTATTGGACGAGGCACCAGTCTATGAGTATAGCAGAATATCATTAGGAATCAGTTGATTGCCTTTCTTTCTTTTCTTTTTTTTTTTTCTTTTTTAATCATCAAGTGTTTGGTTCTATCTTAGGTCTCTGGGCTATCCAGCCTCTGGATCCTGGCCCTTCACGCAGTGTCAGAGGTGGGCTCCCTCTTGTGGCATCATGGCTGGACAATTGGTTGGCTACTCTCACAATTTCTATGCCACCTTTACCTAGCAAATCTTGTAGGCAGGACGAATTGTAGGTCAAAGGTTTTGTGACTGGATTGGTGTCCCAGTCTCTCCATTCGTCTTGCCTGGTTGTAGGAGATGGCCGGTTCAGGCTCTGTATCCCCCGTTGCTAGAAGTCCTAGCTAAGGTCATCCTTATAGATTCCTGGGAGTTTCCATTGTATTAGGTTTCTAGTTCATCCCCAAGATGCCTCCCAATTCCAGTTGTCTCTCAGTCCCCTCTCCCTCTGTTCTCCCCTACCTAATCCCTCCTGTTTTGGTCCCCACCCCAACCCTGTCCACCTGAAATGTCTATTCTGTTTCCCCTTTCCAGGGAGATTCATGCATCCCTCATTGAGCCCTCCTTGTCACTTAGCTTCTCTGGGTCTATGGATTGTAACATGATCATCTTTTACAGCTAATATTCATTTATGAGTGAGTACATACCATGTTTGTCTTTCTGAGTCTGGGTTGCCTTACTCAGGATGTTTGTTTGTTTTTTTCTCTAGTTTCATCCATTTGCTTGCAAGTTTCATGACGCTATTACTTTTCTTAATAGCTGAGTAGTATTCCAGTGTGTAAATGTACTACATTTTCTTTATCCACTCCTTGGTTCAGGGACATCTAGGTTTATTTCCAGTTTCAGTCTATTACAAATAAAGCTCCTAATACCTGGAAATCTTAAATGATAAATTTAAAATGTTACTCTATGAAAGTTTTGAGGAGAAAGCAGACAGATACTGTCTTAGGGGTTCTACTGCTGTGTTAAAACACTGTAAACCACAGACAACTTAGGGAGAAAGGGCTTATTTGAGCTTACAACTGTCAGTTAATACTTCATTGCTGAGGGAAGTCAGGATAGGGGCTTAAACTGAGCAGAAACCTAAAGGGTGGGGCTGATACAGAGGCCATGAAGGAATACTGCTTTGTCAGCCTGCTTTGTCAGCACACCTAGGACCACTGGTCTAGGAGTAGTCACCACCCACATCAGTCATCAGTCATTAGTCAGGAAAAAAAAAAGTACCACAAGGCTTGCCCACAGGTCAGTCTGGTGGGGTTATTTTCTCTGTTGAGGTTCCTTCTTTCCAGATGACTTTAGCTTGTATCAATTTGGCCAGCAGTGCTACCATTTAATATTGCTCTTTATTTGAACAGGACTATTTGGAAGGCACAGGATAATCTGAATCCATTAATTTTAGGAATAGCTACTTGTAATAGTAATTATTGGTGGGTTGTCTACATTCCCCCTTTTTGAAAATAACGGCTGGGTGTTTTTACACCTGCTCTAGTCCATTTTATCTCCTGAATAAAGACCCAGAGACCTGGTATTTTATTAACAAGCTGCAAGCCTAAGCTGGGCATGGTCTGAGCTGTTCCAACCCTCTAAGGCTGCCTGTTTCCCAGCCACATGGTCCTTTACCACAAATCTGAGTGTTGTCCTGGCTCGCTCTGGTCCATGTGTGTCCTCATGGAGACTCTCTTAGCGACCTGTTCATGGCAACCCCTCATGGTCTCTCTATACCTTCTCCTCATGTTCCTTCTCTTTACTCTCTCTGGGATCTCTGACTCAGATCAGAAGTCCTGCCCTATTGTCTTCTGCCCAGCTACTTAGCTGATCAGATCTTTATTAACCAATCAGAGATGATGGAAAATAATTGTTATGTAACATTGAGACTGGAGATGCTTGACCATGCCATCATCTAGACTGCACCTAGATGTCTGGGCATAGAAATCAGCATCTGAATACACAGTATGCAAAACCACCTCCCAACAAGTACTCATTAAGAGACACAGTTAAGAAAGTAAAAACGTAGATGACAGTATAGGAGAAAGTATTTGCTATACACAGATTTAGCTGCTAACCAGAACACATCAGTTATTCCTGCAACTCAATATGTGAAAGAAATACTATAAAACATTTTCAGAAAACAACCTAGTAGCAAAGTGGACAGCATATATGGATAGGTACTTTACAAACATGATATTCAGCTGTTTAAAAAGTGGCTACGTGATTATTCTCCAGGGTAAAGCAGATGGCCACAGTGAGGCTCTGTTACCCTGTCCTCTGCATGACTGACTGAAGAAGGCAGACATTCAGCTCCCTGAGCCCTCATGCAGGACTGGGGAAATGTTAAGTAGCATGGCTTTGGACTAGTAGTTGGTGGTATCTCCCAAAGCTTCCCACTGCTTACAACAGCAGTAGAGACATGAAATGTGTACATATGATCACCAAGAGAGTGTATAAGGATGTACATGGCAGCCCTTTTTTGGTGACAATTTGTGATATTGAGTCTTTGTTACCAACTTGGCTGGATTTGGAATCACTTAGAGACACATCTCATGGTATTACTTGTCCTTTGAGGAAGGAGACCCACCCTGGATGTGGCCAGCACTGACCCATGTTGGATATCTAGACTGAATTTAAAAAGACAGAATGAGAAAGCCAACTGAGTATTAGTGTTCGTCTCTCTCTCTGCTACCTGATCTACCCAGATATGAACAGTATCCTGCCACCACGCCTCCCTTGTCATGATGGACTGTACTCTTAACTGAGCCACAACAAACCCCTTCTTCTTTAAGTTTATTCTTGTTAGGTATTTGGTCATAACCACAAAAAAAGAAGCTTGTACATACCCAAGCTGGAAATAATAGGAATGTTTTTCGCCCTTCTGAAGTGCCTTCCAGTACATTATGCTATATTTGCAAAATAGGATATTTAACATGTACAAGTGTTATTGAGTACAGTCCTTCACAGAGAAAACCAGTACAGAAGGGAGCATGGCATGTGATCATTTATATACAAGTCATAGCACAGTCAATCTGTGGTGTCTGTTATTGTTAACAAACAGCTGAGAGTGACTTTGCAAAGGTACAAGATGGGCTTCTAGAGGGCCAATAATGTGACCTTTCTCTTTGTCTTGGTGTTGGATTTCTCTTGGGATGGGTTCACTTTGTGAGAATGTGTTACGCTGTATACATGGGGGGGGTTG
The DNA here is from genome assembly GCF_004785775.1 of Grammomys surdaster. Taxonomy (NCBI): domain Eukaryota; kingdom Metazoa; phylum Chordata; class Mammalia; order Rodentia; family Muridae; genus Grammomys; species Grammomys surdaster. The sequence goes on along the minus strand of NW_021604761.1, from coordinate 1,388,414 downwards.
AGTATATATGTTTATATATAATTAGCAAAGAGTTTACATAATTCATCCTTTGCTGCAGCTGGTAGATAGCTGGCCCCTCAGATGAGTTATATGTAACTTGTCCAGCTGGTAGGATGTGCGTATGCACATACATTTATGTGTTAGAGTATTGCGTGGGAATGAAGGGGCTTTTTACAATTATAATTTCCTTGTCAAATATTCAGCGTGCTACTAATCTTTTTAAAGAGACATAAGAAAAGAGATGTGATAAAATAAATTCCTGTTTCTATGAGAACGGTAAGAAAATGTTCACTACCATGGTTGGACTTGATCTCTGGATGGAACACTTTTCAGGAGCGTTCTTAGCTGCTAGAGGTTTTATTTTGACCTTTACTTTTGTCATAGGAATTTTAAAAAATAAGAACTATCCATATGATATTAAAATATTTTGATCCATTACATTTTGGAAGTCTAACAGAAAAAGATGTTTTAGGCAAACCCAATCTGCTGTGGAAGGTCTTGAGAGAGATTGATTGCCTGTGCTTTCTATTAATAGATCATTTCTCTCAACCTCTAGCCTGGCCTTTACAATTTACCTAAAAGATCTCCATGTCTGCTGTGCTGCTTTTCCTCTCCTTTGTTTTTAGCTCTTTGTTCTCTGTCCCTAGAATATCTTATCTTCATTTTTTCCTTAAATGAATCCTGCTGGTCCATGCTTCATGCACCCTCTGGTGCTAGCCACCTTGTTTATTTTCCCCCTACAAGTTGTATACTTTTGCTGTTGACATTGGTGTGTTTATTTGCCTAAAGCTTTTATTTTTTTAAACTTTTGAGGCTGTTGACTTGCCTATGATAAGTGTTTAATGAACATCGGAAGCCAGTAACTGTTTTCTAAAGGATAGAAGCTGATTGTATTATGTATGTAGTATTGGAAGATGCATGCTTTGACTTTGTTTTCAGAGGATGTATTAAATTACATTACTTTTTGGTAAAAACAAGTGTATGTGTTTATGATTAATTGTGTGTGGCAGTAGGAAAGAGTGATGCCAACTGGATCCTGTGAGTCAGACATATGACCTTGGCCTCTTTAGCAGGGCCCTCTAATCACCTGATTTAATTTTAGTGGAATCCCTGCAGAAATGCTTTGATTGTATGTAGAATGAGGAAATTATAAATTTAATATGGAACCTGACTGCATTAGGGTTTCTGGTTTAAAGCTGAAGGGTGAGAGGCTGGGGCATGGCTCAGTTTGAGGTGAGCTTCTCATATTTAGCATGTGTTAGGCCCTGGGTTCCATTTCAAGCACCAAAATCACATTTACAACTGTTCCCGGCCAGACAAATGACACTATGTAGGTATTACGACAACACTGCGACTAGGTCAGTGTAGGCATTAAGACTCTGATACGTTTTTTAAAATCTCAAATATAAGAAAATTAAATTTCAGAATGTTATCTGAAGTTTTGTCATTTCACTTCAGCATGTAATTTCTCAAGCTAATCTTAATTTTGAAAGATCTGAGTGGAATCATTACCATTTGTTCAGAAGTTTAGAATAATAGGATTAGAATAATAAATTAATAAGTATTGCATGCCCACTTACAGTTAACTGTAGTTATAATACATCAAAGTTTAATATTGACTTTGATACCCAATAACATATATTGATTATAATTGATACAGTTGATATATGAGAACGTAGACACAAAATGATGTTTTAGGCATTTCTTTACAACTATGACTGTGTGTGAATAGGAGTAGAAAAATTGCATAGCCTCTGGAGTTCAGACAGACCTGAGGTATATACTAGACACACTGACATTTTGAATTTTGTTTTTCACTTGCAGAGTGGCGGTAAGAACATATACAATTCACTGTTGTTTTTCTTATTTTAAATACCTTTATAGTAAAGGGTTCAGAAACTGATACGATGGACAGTCTCAGAGGCTGCTTGGGTCTTCCCATAAGTAAGGTGACCATCTGTGAGTGTTAAGGGTTGTGCTCATCACAGTTAGCCTGTGTAACCACCTCAACAGCAATGTATGTGAGAGTGGTTTCAGCCAAGGATCGATTGCTAGGAGTGAGAGCATCTATCTACAGGAGGCAAGTGTATCTATCATCTGTGCCCACACTGCTGGGTGCTTTACTAGTGCATAGTGCATCCATCAGCATCTCTCACTGTGCTTTTGAAGTACATTCTGGATACTTCTAATATTAGTTTGGGAATGCTATCCTTTGCCATGAAGAATTATGCTACTTACATGTTTTTTCTTTTTCTTTTTTTTTTTAACCCCTGGAAAACGGATGCCTTGGTGCTGTTTCTGCCATGCACCAAACCCACAAATTTCCTGGATGTGCCTTATTTTTACCTATCCCCCTTTTCTGATAGAAGGTCTTGAGCTGCTTGGTTCCTTTCCAGTTTAGTTACAGCTTATGCTTGTGTTTCAGAATCATATAGGATAGAGTGACTACTGAATCGATCAGGTAGGTTCTGAGAAAGAATTTCTTTCCTAGATGAGAAGAGGACAGCTGGGTTGAGAAGCAAGGCCTTGCTCCATCCATAATTCCCTGTTGTTTAGGGAGGAGAGTGGGCGCCACTTTAGAATTAGAATTGGATGGAGGAAGGAGTAAGATCAGCTCCAGATGAGCATTAGGCACAGACAAGCTCACTCTCATGGATGGGTAGGTGTTTCCAGAAGTGGAGAGCTTTGAAGGGTTTGAGAGATTATATATTGTATTTTATGCATGTCTATGATTGTGAAGTGTTTTCTGTAAGTGCATGGTCTTCTGTGGCAGGAACTTTGCTGATCATCGTGCCCCCTCTACTCATCTCTCTGTCCTCTGGCTCAGGGATCTGCTGCTTCTTACTCCTTCTGTCAGCAGTTCTGAGAGCGTCCCTGTGTGATGACACGTGTGGGAACCTGCTCCAGTTTCCATAGTAGGTCAGCCTATGAGGCAAGCACTTGGATGCAGTTTGCAGTGAGTGGGCTTTCTACCTCACCTCTCCACTCCTTTCTCCGGTGATGGAGAAAGTTCCATCAGAGGGCAGATACTGTTCTGCCTGTAGGCTTGGCTTTTCTCTCCTTGGATTAGGGTGGAAGGAGGTAGCAGAGGCTGATGTTCTCACATGGAATGCCCCAAGCATGGCTTGCCTGTTTTTGTTGTTCTGTTTTTTTCCTCTCCTGGTGGGAGGAGGTGAGAGGGGAATGTTCTCTGGGCCAGCCCTGTTTCTGGGGCAGGGATCCGGTTGATTTTAAGACTCGGCACATACTGCTGATTGTGTTTGAGTTAGGAGCCAGAGAGAAGAAGAAACAAACACTTTAGGGTGTGGTTTAGGAGAGGGTAGAATATAGGAAGGAGTATATTTCTTGTTTTCTTAGTCATAAGACACAGAATCGCAAGTGGCTAAATTTAGCTCAGGTTCCTGTTGAAAGCATCATTTTTGCGGGCAGGCAGTGGGGGCAGAACGGAAAACCTTTTTGTGTATCCTGCTCCATGAAGCCAATAGGGAAGCAGGAGGAGGTGAGGTTGCCATGGAGATGGTAGCTGTGTGCAAGGGGAGAGCAGCAGGGTTTAGAATTCCAGGAAGGAAGAGAGAGTGATGTCATCAGATTCCATGGACCAGCCCAGGAACCCCTGTGAGGTTGGTGGGGCGTTGGGTGTGTGTGGGGTGGGGGTGGAGTGGGAGTTTGAAGAGGGGAACAGTGGCCTCAGTAAGGTATGAGGAGTCCAGTTCAAGCCGAGAGGTTGGTTGTGTGGAATTGTGCTGGTCTGCATTAATGCTTGATTTTGAGGAAAAATTCTGAAAATCATTTCCGAATTAGCAGACTATTTTCTTTGTTGAAAAAAGACATATTTCTTCCACAAAGGAGCTCATCAGATATAAAAATGTAGTATCTTTTTATAGCTGAGTCCCTGTAGTATTTGTGTATGCCTTTATCCCTTGTATGTGAGGGTATTTTAGATATGTAGTTACCATTGCACAATTCCTTTTATGGTGCTACATGCAAGTAAATGATTCATTAATGCCTGATTATAGCACTTGTTTTTCTATGGATGAGGGTAAATAAATTCTGAATTAAAAATTATGAATCAAAGCATTGGTTTCAACAGAGAGGAAAACTATGCTTTAAGACAGTTGTGAGCACTTGCATGTTTATATTGCTAGTCAAGGACAAATGTATTTGTCTCTATGTGATTAAAAGGGTGATTTTTAAAAGGAAAAAAATGTAACTGAATCTGTGCTTTTGGATGAGGACTGTCCTTCAAACAGTCACCTAGGCTCTGGCCATAGGAGCATTGCGAAAGACATAAAGAACTCTGGTTTGAGTCAGCTTCAGAGACCAGTAAGGAGGTAAACATTTTCCATATCTAACTCTGGATTTTCCACACCCACTCCCCAAATGTAGTCAGAATTGGATCTTCATGATCTCATTGTGTTAAAATTGAATCCATGCTTAAAATGAGCTTTTATCTCAATTAAAGCTATTTCAAATACGTGTTGGTTCTGAAGGCATTTTTGTTTTCTGAGCAAGAACTGCTGTGCACTGTAGTTCAGCAGTGATGTTCTGGATGATGTTAGCATGTGAGAATAAGAGCATTAGCTTTCCCTGGGTGACATCTCTGAGGTGACCCACTTGGGTGTATTTGTTCAAATGTGCCACTGGCCATTGCAGGGTTTGGTGGTGTGTGTGAGAGCCTGGAGATGCTGGGAACAGATTGGCTCAAGTCTGAACCTGGGCTCTGATCGGCTCTAGCTGACCTTGGACGAGTGGCCGTTTCTTGCTGCACTGTTTTCCTCATATATAAATAAGCCGTGATGTAAGCCAGCCTCAAAGGGCAGCTAGAGGATTAAGCAAGCCAATATGGAAAGCATTTCCACACTTTATATGTTCTGTGCTTGCCGACTGATCATTAATAATAATGCATATTTCTTAAGTCGGTATGATAGGACACTTAGAATTGAAGCACAGGGGAAGCTAAGGCAGGAAAGTTATGAGTTCAAGGACAGTTTGGGCTACATTCAGAGGTCTCATAAAACAAAATGGGTCAGTGAGATGGATCAGTGGGTAAGGCTGCCAAGCCCAATGACCTGACTTTGATCCCTGTAGCCTACATGGTAGAAGGAGCAGACTGACCTCCATAACTGTCTCTGACCTCCATGTGCATATTGTGGCATGCCCCCCTCCCCCACAAATAAATAAATAAAATGTTGCTTGAAAAATATTAAAACCAAATAAGAACTGAGACGATAGCTTGGTAGATAAAACATTTGCTGTGCAAGTGAATACTGGAATTTGGATCCTTAGCGCCGTGTAAAAGGAGCTGTGGCTGCCTATGTTCCCAGCATAGGAGGCTGAGGTCCCCACAACAAGCTGGCTGGCTGGCTTCACTGGCCACAGTTTGTGAACTCTGGGTTCAGCGAGAGACCCTGCTTCAAAAACCTTTGGAGAGATGGAGGAAGACAACGCCATCAGCTTCAGTCTTCCACATGCACTAGCCCACTTGCATCTACATACATGCATTCACATGTGAGAAACTCATACATATACACCGAACAAAAACCAATTTCTTGAAGAACTTTGAGGAAGAAGTTACCTGGGATAGTATAATCTGGTGGTCCCAGTTTGGTATTAGAATCAATCTGGGACTTTTTCTATGTAACAGAGGGCCCATTAGCAAGAGGCTCAGAATTCAATAGTTTTTAAATGATTGCCCAATCATCATGTAGTACTGAGAACCACTGAGAGTGACTTATTTAGGACCAGGTACCTAAGCTTTATCATGCATTACCTAGGAGATATAATAGTTGCAGATGTCACTCAGATCAGATCTGATTTCCAGAGCCTGACCTATCTTTACATTAACGTGTAAGAGGTACCATTGGGAATAACTGGACAATAACTTACAGGTTTTCTCCACTGCCAGAAGAGAATCAGTTTGCTAAGCCAGTATCTAGAACTTCCTGTTCTTGCCTGTGTGTAGAGAACAAGGCTTTTTTTTTTTCTTCTTCACTAAGTCCGTGTTTAACATGTGATAGAACATTTACAGTTGTGGCTATGGTTCAACCATAAGTAGCTGTTTGTTGGCTCAGTTAACCTTTCTGATTTTCACTGTCCTCATTTAATAGTGGACATGATACCTAATTATAACCTAACATACATGAATTGTATAGCACCTTATGTTGTATGAGAAAGTTATGGCTGTCCCCTTTCATCTCTTCTTCACTTTTATTGGCAGATGTATGGAGGAGTCCTGTTTCACTATCTTCTCATCTCTTTAGCTTCCTTGCTACTTATCCTGCCCTTCAGCTATCCCAAGTATTTTGATTGTACACACAGAAAACTGTACAAATAGAACCTTCCATCAAATGTTTATTCTTCCCAAGGTCTCTACAAGGAAGAGCTGCAGGAGCTGAATAGTTGAATGGATGCAGGGTTCAAGTGTTTGAAGAGGAGAGCTGATGAAGCAGCTCTATAATTCCTGATAGTTGATCACAAGTTTAAGAACAAGAAGTTTGTTTGTTTTTAGATCTTAATCTTGAAAGAAGGATTGTCAGGGAAGGTACCATGATAATGAAGTTGTTTATCCATTGCATTTCAGATGTGCTGGCCCCTGCAAATTCCCCAGATTGAGGAAACTTGACTGTAATTTGTGAGTGAGGAAATTGGGTATGCACCCCCCCCCACTCTCACCCAAATCAAATTCTTAGGTGGTTTTATTTGAGGTTTCCTTGATTGGTCCTAAGCAAGAATTAGTGTGCTGGACTGGAAAGATGGCTCAGCAGTTAAGAGTACTCATTACTCTCAGAAAGGACCTGGGTTTAATTCTCAGCATCTGTTTGGTGGTGTACAATTTCCCATCCTTAATTCTGGTTCTAGGGAATCCAGCTGCTTCTTCTAGCTTCCATGGGCACCAGGCATGCCTATGTAGTACGTTTACATAGAGTCAAGAAAAACACTCATATACAAAATAAGACTTAGCATGGCAATGATCAGCTGATCATTGAGTCGTAAGCAGTGTGTACTGCCTTCTTCCTGAACAGGGAGGGAGTCAGCACAATGAGGGGAAGTTCAGGGAATTGCTCTAGAGACTCCAGGAAAGAGAGCAGGAAGTTGGCATTGGAAGTGAGTATCACAGGCATGGGAAATAAGAAAGGCCCTTCTGTACTTAGACGTGCAGATCTTAGGGGCTGGAGAGGAAGGGTGGTGGGATTGTAAGCTCAAAGCTCAAGGTACCAATAACTAGGCTTTTTCTCTGTAAAGTAGGTAACCTGCAGGTGCTTCTCTGTATTATGCTGAATCTTAACATCCATGTACAGTACAGGAATAATTACATACATGTTACAGATCAGAAAACAGATGCCTAGAAGGGTTGCTGTAAGTCATCATGCCAGTAAACAATAGAGCTGGTTTGACATGTTGAATAGCAGTCTGAATCAAGAGACAGCTATAAAAGCTAAATTGAAACAGTCAATATGAACCAAAAAAATGACTATTTTATCTATATTGACTTTTGGGTAGAACTGTTCATTTAAATATGGTATGATATTCAACATGTTAGCCTATCTCGTAGGGGCTTTCTGAATATTACAGAATGATCATTTTGGATGTTTCTTTGAGACAGGGTTTCTCAATGTAACCAGCCTTGTCTGTCCTGGACTTGCTTTGTAGACCAGGTTGGCCTTGAATTTACAATTGCCTCTGCCTCTTGAGTGCTGGGATTAAAGACATGTGTCCCCAGGCCTGGCTTGAGGTATCTTTTTTTTTTTTTTAAGTGCCAAAGCTTGTGAAGCCTTGGGCTCAGTGAAATACCAGTTTGAATTGAGTGTCACAACACAAACTAATTTGTTGGGGGTTATCAGTTGGCATATTTAGTCATAATAAGTATTGTAATCATGTCTGCTGTTCATTCAAATCCAGATGCAGATGATTATCAATTATTGAACAAAACAAATTTCATCTTCTTAGAGTTTGAAGTTTCAGATAAAAGAACCCCAAATCTATAGTTATAAAACTTGGGTTTGCCGGGCAGTGCCTTTAATCCCAGCACTTGGGAGGCAGAGGCAGGAGGATTTCTGAGTTCGAGGCCAGCCTGGTCTACAGAGTGAGTTCCAGGACAGCCAGGGCTACACAGAGAAACCCTGTCTCAAAAAAAAAAAAAAAAAAGAAAACTTAGGTTCCAGGCCACTTATTTATTGACTACCCATGAGCCCTAGGGCATGTCATTTAACCTCACCCAGTCTGAACTTGGATTCCTGTTATCAGCCAAAGGAAACATTGTTGTTCATCAGTGTCTGCAGGGGTTGGTTTCAAGATGTGCTTAGACACTCAGATAGGCTCACATATCTAATATAAAATGTTTTCTTTAATGTCACACATGCACATATACCTGTATACTTTAAATAATCTCTGAATTTACATAGTATCAGTGCTGTACAAATATCCTGTGTTACTTAAGGAGTACTGACAAGAAAGATGTATATCTGTGTTCAATACAGACAGTTCTCCCTACTGCTTCCTGAGTGTTTTCCATCTATGGTCAAAAGAACCCGCAGATGCTGAAGTTAAGGATATGGGGGTTGGGGACATAGCTTAATGTTACCTGTCTACCAGGACTGTTTCACAGCAGCAAGTCCTCCCTCTTCTCAGCTCTATAACCACAGGAAAGGCATCGTAAAACTTGCTTTGGCTTTCCTATGTGCGTCCTATGAGTTTGGTGCAGGAAAGGAGGGTATGCACCAGAAATCTCAACCTGTACTCAGACCTGTCCACATTTGTATGTGTGGTAAAGTTGTATACAGCTGAAGCATTGTTTCCCATTATCATTGTTCTTTAGCAGGGCTGCCCCGTTAAGGAGCAGGGCCTATGAGATCATTTTGTATTCAATACCTTGATTCTTGAAACAAGAAGATGGTGATCTCATTTAAAAGGTGAAAAATTTGAGGCTAAGCAAAAACTGTCTTCATGATCACAGGTAGTTGTGATGCAACAACTCTTCCCTCCTCCTGTAGCTCTCTTGCACCAGTTATGACATCAAACTAAGGTGTGGTCCTATTAGGCCACAGACAAACCAATAGTAAAGGAATATAATGACTGTTAGATTAGATGTTGTGTGAGAGTGTACATACCCATGTGAGTATGTGCAAACATGTATTCCAGTTGTGTCCATGCATATGCATGTTCCTGTGTGTATGTGCAGGCATGTAGGTTGAGGTCCGAGGTTGCTAGTAGATAATTGTTTTTGATCACTTTCCATATTGTTTTGTAAGGTAAGATCTTGCTGAGCCTAGACCTCACTGATTTGGCCAGCCGGCTGGCGGGTGAAGTTACAGATGTGTGCAGCTCTCAGCTTTTTTGTGCGTGGTAGAGATCAGAATTCAGGTCCTCATGCTTTGCACGAGGCACTTTACCAACCAAGCCATGTCCCTAGCCCCCAAGGAATTATATTCTTTACTGTCACATACTTAAATAACAGAGAACTGCATAACAGTTAATTCTATGCCCTTATTGTTCATCTTTTTAGTTTTTGTAGATTAATCTTGTGGTAAATTAATATGTAGAAAGTACTTGTGCATACTGAATTGAGTGTTTATTGCAGTGGAAAGGCTTTTATGATTGTTTATCAGCTGAACTAGCTTCTTTTTCTTTGGACGCCATTTTTAGTTGAAAGAAGAAGCCACAGACCATGATTATTGAGTCTTGGGATATTTGGCAGAGATTTATTAAAAGTGAATGAAGTTTGTCTGTCATTTGAGGGAAAACAGTGACAATTTTTGCTGCCAATGATAAATTTTGAGTTCTCAAGGAAACCTTAAAAATTTGGAAAGCTTACTCAAAGGTGTGGTTTATTGATCTCAACCAATCACAGTTGACAATCAGAGTTCATTTATGCTTTCCTATCCCATTTTCAGCCACATTCACCTGTTTTTGTCTGACCTTTGTTTCACTTTATTGCATGGCTTATATTAACTGGTCACATGCCCTTCTCCCTTGGTCGTCAAAGTTCCTTGAGACAAGAATCCCAATGGCAGTTTGTTGATTGCCTTCTTTTTGTTTGTTGAGATAGTTTGTGTGACTTAGGCTATCCTTGAACTTGTGATTCTCCTGTCTCCACATCCTGAGGGCTGAGATTATAGGTATGCATCACCTCGCACAACTTGTGTTTTCGTTCTTAGTACAGGACCACACACATTAAAAAAAAAAAAAAGTCTTATAGGAAGTACTTGTTCAAGAGGCCACTAAGCTGGTTAGATCAGGCTTAGAATGTCTGAAACTTAATCATATAAGATAAAGAGGGCTATTAATGTTGAAGTTATGGGTGATCTAAGAAAGCCACAGAGGGCTGTTTGGATGGATCTGTACTGGACCAGCTAAGAGACTTATTGTAGGGATTCAGGAACAAGATAGCCTGGTCTGAAGTGGAGGAGAATGTTTTTTCTGCATAAGTTACTTAATTTGAGGAATATTTTGAAAAACAGGAACATCCCAGTACTTGTAGAATCCCACATGTATTGTGTACTTAGGAGGGGCTGAATGCAAAATAAGGGCTTTATGTCTGTTAGATACTACAGTCCCTGTGTTTATCCCAGACTTCAGTAACATCAGGCTTCTTTAATTTTATCATACTATGGGATGTTTTGCTTCTAAAACCATTTTAGTTGAGCAGGTATTCACATATGATCAGCTTTAATTTTATTTTTTAAAGACTTTGTTTATTGTTTTATGTATGTGTGTATTTTGCCTGCATGTAAATCTGTGCACCATGTACAGGCAGTGCCTGTGGAGGCCAGAAAAGGTTCTTGGATCCCTTGTAGCCAGAGTAACAGACAATCATGAGCTGCTGTGTGGGCGCTGGGAATCAAAGCTACATTCTCTGGATCTCCTAACTGATGAGCCATCTCTCCAGCCCCAAGATTAACTTCTTAAAATGAAAAAATTGGTGGCATATAGTCATTGTCAGGGCCTCCATATTATTCTGGCATTTTTCATGACCGCAGTAGAAATCTGACCCTTTTATTTCTTGTTAGCAGCCACCAGCCCATTTTCTGTTTCTAGGATTTTGACTGTTCTCATACTTCATTGTCCTGTGTGTCTGGCTTCCTCCAGCGGCCGGCGCAGTGTGCTGATAAGTGGCTACATGGCACACACGGGTCAGCTTTGCAAACATCCTTCAATAGACAAATAGCAATCCTTTATTTATGTTAAGTTGCCCTTTATGTGCATGCACTGATATGCGGGTTACAGTTAACAATGGAGCTGGGAAGCACTGCATCTACACTGGTCTATGTTTGATTTCTGTGCCTGGGAGTGAAATGGCTAGGCAATATGGCAGCTCTTCATGTAACTTCCCAAGGAACTGGCAGGTTGTCTTCTGTAACAGCTGATCTTTTACATCCCTACTAGGAATGCTCAAGGGTTTATACATTTATTATTAATGAAGAACACACTAAGATGGGGAAGGTAGAAAATAGTGTGTATGTGTTCTTTTGAGTTTATTAGAGCTCTGTATCTCAGATTTTTGTCTGATGGACTTATTAAATATTTATTTACCATCACTTCAGCACTAAGAATGAAATTTAGCTCAGGGAAATATATCTAATCCACTTAGTGATGCACAGGCTAAGAAGTGAAGACCAGAGAAGTGAAGGAAGGGGAATTTAAATGGCCTGTGAAGTTTCTTGAGGGCAAAGGACCTATTTCTCTGTCTACTCAGAGTTTAACAAAGTGAGTAGCACGTCGGGGGCTTGTTCTGGGGCCTCCCAAGATAGCTCAGGCCCTACAGCACTAAGTACAGTAATGCTGTAGCTTTGTAAGACAAGATGTGTTGAATTACACCAGCTGAAGGAGAGGATGCAAGAAGCCCCATGCTGTTTAGGAAAGACCAGACTCTCTCTTTCAGTAGAGTTGCCTAGGACAGAATTTGTCACAGTGGATTTTTTTTTTTATATCAAAGAACTTTAATATGCTGCAATAAACTAAGCGCCTTGAGAAAGCTCACAGAACAGATGTCAGTGTTAGAGAAATCCCTCCCCGCACACCCTCTAGTTCCACACCCCATTCCCTCAAAACCAAACCAGAAAATCCTTCCAAGCCTGGACTTTGGTGTGGGCCCCCTTTATCAAGAGTAAAAACACAGTTATCTATGTGGTCCAACAGGAAAAGCAAAACACAGAAGCAGAAAGTCTACGAGATTTCAATATTTAAGAGACTTGGTACATACTCAAAGTTAAAATGACTCCAACTTTTATAGCTATACATACTGTTTTAAAGCAACTTAATATATTTTAAAATTTCATATATACACTCTCAAAGGTTCTTCAGGTGAGGTATATAAACATTGTCTAATGAAAAATTTTCAATGTTTCAAACCAACAAATTCACAGCATACATTGAATTTTCATCCATTAAAGACACAGTATTTTCCTACACTCACTAACAGTGGAATCCAGGCCCAAGAGACACGTGCTGTCCTGCCAGGTAGCCACTTGCAGATTCTTCTCACTTCACTAGTTTGAAAGGTGCTGGCATCAGGGAGGGCTGGACCCTCCGGAGGCCCCACCCTTGGGCATCTGGACCACTGGCTACGACTCACAAGACAGCAAAAAGGAGCGCATCCAAACACCTACAAGATTGACCTCGGCAACACCACCAGGAGGGACTGGTAAAAACTTAAAGAACGTTGGAGACTCAGCTCTCTGAATCTGGAGCCGGATCCGTAGCCCCTGCCCCAAACTCCTTCTGAAGGGTTGTGGCCACATAGAAGCACAATCCAATGCACACCTGAGCTTCAGTTAAACGGCATGGGCCTCCTAGGACAGCCCCCAGGCCCCTCAAAGGCAACGACACAAGCCTAAATTAGGGCACTGGGCTGTGCTTTTCACACAGGGTGGGGCTGAACTTCTTAATATCATAATGCATACGGGAAAATAATGCCATGAGATCACAGAGATGACCAGCACACACAGGCACTGGCCTAGGACCTGGGAGGAGCTCAATTTTGAAAACCACTTTTTCCCTGAGGGTAAACAGCAGGCTTACATCGAGATTAAGCAAGGTTAATGTGGAGGATTTTCATTATAAAATATCAAAGGCTTAGGAAACCTCTGGCCAGAATTTCTATTTCAACCCCATATCATCTACAAAACCCGCCCCTCACCCTCTCACCGTAAGTAGTCACCTCCCCAACAACACAATGCAGGCCAAGTTCTCTCCTCTGCACGCTTTTGGGCTCAGCAGTGGAAAGTTTACCTTAATGCACCCACTTCAATCTAAAAAACACTAGTGAAAAATTCCAAACACCATCAGAAATACAAAAAAAGACATATTCCAAAAGCCTAAAAAACTACATCAGTTCTAACAGTGGGTACCTGGGTGTGGGGTATTCCTTTTCCTTAAGCTTAGGATGGTCACAGGAAAGGCTGCTCAACAGCATTGGGCACATTAAGAACCTAGCCAGACTCTAGGGGCAATAGACATCTCGAGCCTAGGCATAGAGGCAGAAGGCAGGACATAGGCTGGCTTCCAAAGGTGAGTCAGACAGAGCAGGGGGAGGGGCGAATATAGCAGGCCACATATGTTTCTCTGGTAAAAATTCCTTACATTTATTCTACGGCCAATTGAGCTTTGCCCCATCTGTTCTGTCACAGTGAATTGTAACAGCACTGTCTGCCATGGAAGCTCAGCTGGATGGGGTGTGGGGAGTGTTCACATAGGGGGTACCCTGTCTCCAAATTTCAGACTTTCAGTAGGAAAATAAGCATCAACCAATAGGAGCTGCTATGACTGGTTCTGAGAAAGAACCCTGCCTAGATCTAAGTTCCTAGACTCCAAGCTCATTCAAAGGGTAGTAGTGGGACTTGCTATGTCTTTCTATGCATAGATATGTTCCTAGGCTTTGTGAAGAATCATAAGTAGATAGCCAGCAAAAATCGGAGCATTAAATGGACCTGGATTTGTAATACTGTAAGGAAATTACATGGTTTCTCTGAGTGCTTCCTTACTATAGAATGACATATCACAGGATTCTAGTGAGGTAATATGTTAAGACATTAAACACATTTATTCTGTACTAGTAACTATCTTTTAATATTTCACTTGTCTGGGCCTGTTTAGAAAAGAGAGACTGCTAGAATTTGGATAAGAAATTTGATAAACACAATGCAGGATTGGCTTATGTTAATCCAAATAAAATCTAAACAACGGGGCACATAGAAGTAGATATAACATACTAATGTGACTGATATGTGATAGAACACAATTAGTGTAACTTTTAAAATTAATTTATTCATTTTACAACCCGATATCAGCCCTTCCTCTTCTCACAGTACACTCTCATGTAAGTCCTCCCCTATTCCTTTTAGAAGAGGAAGCCCCAGCCGGGCGGTGGTGGCGCACGCCTTTAATCCCAGCACTTGGGAGGCAGAGGCAGGCGGATTTATGAGTTCCAGGACAGCCAGGGCTACACAGAGAAACCCTGTCTCGAAAAAAACAAACAAACAAACAAAAAAAAAAAAAAGAAGAGGAAGCCCCTCTCTGGGTGTCAACTCCCAACCCCACTCCCCTATTCCACCCTCCACCCCTGCACATCAAGTTGCTTTGGGACTAGGCATATCCTCTCCCACTGAGGCCAAAACAGGAGTGTAACTTTTATAATAGTGCCTACTCATTAAGTAGGACAGCTAAAGAGCTGGCTCTTCAGTGGCTCCCATGCTTTCCACCCTCCAGACCAGATCTGGACTGTGTTAGAGAGGCCTGGCTATAATTCTAGATGGCAGAGAATGAAGCCTCGGACCAAATTGTCAAAAGTTCACTCTCCAGGATGCTGGAGAATCCAAGGGAAGTTTACTTACCAGAGGTCTTCTGCTGTGTATCAGCCTGCAAAGGGCTCCCCGGGAAGCTTCCAGCTGTTGGCTGCTGTGTAGGAGCTGGATGGAAGGGAAACTGGGACTTGGGAGCAAGGATTTTTCCTCCTAAGGTGTCTCTGCTGTGCCCTCTGCTGACAAAGTTTCACATCATGCATACTAGCGAAGCAGAAATAAAGGGTCCAGAAGAAGAGGCAGTTTGGAAATAAAAATCTGTGCAGATATATAGAGTGGGTATTTAATTTCATATTCTTAGAAGATGGTAATAGATGGAGATTCAAGGGACCTTTAAAAATGCAAAGAAGTTGGATCCTTACATGGATCTGCTTAGGGTGGAGGCAAGACCTAGACATGAGGAGGTGAAATCTTAGAATGATCAGAGAAAATCTAGGGTAAATCTTTATGTCCCCAGGTTTAGCTATGGATTCTTGGGCATAACACTAAAAGCACAGAATACAGAAGAAAAAAACCAATATGTTTAACCATATGAAAATTAAAATCTTTAGGTGGGTGTGGCATCTCATGCTAGTTGTGTTAGTACTTGGGAAGCTGACGCAGAATTGCTCAGAGTTTTAGGTCAGCCAGGGCTACATAGCAAGGTCCTTCCTATCTCAAAAAGCAAAGCCAAAAATCCAGAGAAGATTTAAACACGTTTATGCATCAAAGACACTAATAACAGAATTAAAGTCAACTCAGTAATAGAAAAAAAATTGCTAATAATGTATCTACTAAGTGGTTGATATCTAAAACACAAGGCCAGCAACTGAACTGAATAGCAAAATAATCTTCCATAGCTTAGTTGAGCAAAATATTTTAATAGACCGTCAAGATAGTTCTATAAACATATATTAATGACCAGTAAGGACGGAAAAGATGCTCAGTTCACTAATCATAAGAAAAAGAAGATTAAAGCTATCATTAGAAGCTACTTTATACTCACAGGATAGCTTCTATTAAAGAAAAAGGGACTAGATAAGCAAGTGTTCATGAGTACAGGGAAGAAGTTGAAATCCTTGTGTGTCGTTGCTGATAGGAACGTAAGACACGGTACAACTGCCGTGGAAAGTAGCTGGAGGCAATTCAGAAAATGAGAGTCACTGTAACATAGTTTCCCTGAATGTAAACCTAGATGACCTGGAGACGGGTGGGGAGTAGTGCTTGTCTGCACAGATGCTTAGCAGCTTTCCTACAGTAGCCAAGGAGAAGCAGCTCAGGTGTACAAGATGATGGAATATGTTGTTCATATACAGTGCAGTGCTACTTAAAGCTTTGACACCTGCTATAATGTGGATAAACTGAAAAGATACTGTGACAGTGAAGTGAGCCAGCTACAGGGAGACAGACACTAAGATTCTGTTGATAAAGTATCTGAGTAGTCAGAATGATGACTACTGTGATGAGCCAGTGTAGAAGGGGTGTTTGTCAAGCCACATAGAATGCAGAGTTAGTGCATAAAGTACTCAGTTTCAGTTGGGGAACCTAGAAAGCTAGAGATCGGTGGTTGTAAAATGGTAAAGTTTGTATATTACAAACCACAGCTTTTTAAGAAAGGAAAAAAACGGTGTAAGATTATTTATGTAGAATATCCTTTACCCAAAAATGTTCAGAATGTAAGATTATTACTTTTTTTGTATTTTGGAATAATTTCATGCTTGTAATGAGATTTGGAGAATGAATAATCATTAAGTTCATAAATTTTATGTACTCTTTACATATAAAATAATCTGAAGGTGATTTTTATGTTGCATTTTAGATAATTTTGTGCATGAAATAAAAGTTTCATGGTTTGGCATTCTTCGCTTAAGGCATCACAGTGACGACATCACATGTTCAGACTGGGAGCTCTGTCTGTACCATGAGCCTTAAAAGTGGAAGGGATAAAAACTAAGGGAGGTTCTTATTTCTCTATACTTTAAAGTAATATTGTTTTCTTGAACAAATATTACTTAAATAATAAAAGAATAAAATAAAGTGAATCAAAAAGCCCGGGAGATGGATGGCAGTAGCATATCCTCCTTGTGTGTGAAGCATAGTCATTGTAAAGGCAAAGTTGCTCTGCTTACCTTACAAATAACCTCATTCATTTCTTCCTCAGATGGCTAATGATTTTATTCGTTCATTTTGTTTGTATTTTATTGTTGTTTTGTTTTGTTTTGTTTTTTTGTGACAGGGTTTCTGTGTGTAGCCTTGGCTATCCTAGAACTTGCTCTGTAGACTAGGCTGGCCTTGAACTCATAGGGATCCACCTGTCTCCGCCTTCTGTATTACCTAAGTACTGGTATTAAAGTCTATACCACCACCACTCTGCTACAATTCCTTTATTTAATTTTTGCTTTTTCAGAAAGGATCTCGAGCTAGCCTTGTACTTTCTTTGTAGCTGAAGCTAGCCCCAAGCTCCTGGTCCTCCTACCCCTGGGGTACAGCGGTTACAGGCATATGCCATCATTCCTAACTTTATTTTTTTAAACATAGTTTTGTTCTGTACCCTTAAGTCCAATTCTGATTTTTTTTTTTTTGCTTGCTGTGTCACCTAGGTTGCCTTGTACATCACTAATTTTTATCAAGTTTTTAACATTCCTAAGGCTGGAATGCAGTGAGTGCAGGTCATTTGCCACATATCTGAGGAAATGATGGTAGAGAAAGCTAAGAGAGCTTAGTTGTTTGGACATGTGGGAAATTTAAGAGTGCCTGTTCACTTGTTACATAGTTTCTACTTGGAGGTATTCTGTAACAAGGAAATTATTCCATTGAGCATCTCTGTGTTAAATTCTGTGCCAAGCAAGTTTGTCTTGTGTTCCCTAACCATCACTGCTGTGTGAGGTAGACATTCTGTTACATAGTTGAGAAACTATTCTATGGTTGCTTGCTAGCATCGGACAGTTGAAAAGCATTGTATCCAGTATTTGAAAATTAATCTTTCTGACTTCCAACTGGAGACAGAAGTTGGATATCCAAGGTCAGTGGTCAATAGCATACGAGAACGGGAATTCTAGTTTCCCAGCCTTTTATTTGGCACCTGTCTCTTTGAAAGGTGGAATAGAGAACTTTTCTCAACTTTGTAGCCTTCTCATCTCTAAAGAAAGGGGTTGATTTGTCTTTTAGATCTCATAGCTTATGGAAAAGATGGGCTTTGAGAAGCTTGTCGTCTCCCTTCAGATTTGGTATGAAATTGGTTTAGACCATGGGTATTTCAAATGATGACCAACAAAGTCTTACTTAGAGTTTTACTGCTGTGAATCATGACCAAGGAAGCTTTTCTAAGGACAGCATTTATTTGGGCCTAGCTTGCATGTTCCGAGGTTCAGTCCATTATTATCAAGGCAGGAACATGGTAGCATCCAGGCAGGCATGGTGCCTGAGGAACTGAGAGTTCTACATTTTCTTCTGAAGGCTGCTAGCAGAATACAGGCTTCCCAGACAGCTAGGGTAAGAGTCTTAAAGCCCACATCCACAGTGACACACGTAGTCCAACAGGCCCACACCTAATAGTGCCACTCCCTGGGCAGAGCATATACAAACCATCACACCCAGAGAGGTCAGAGTGTAAGTGAGTGTAACAGTGGCTGTCATCTACTGTGCAGACCAGGAGAGGCAGTGAATTGTGCCTTGCATAGCAAGACCACTTAGTTTACCAGTTAGTAACTGAACCTTAAACTAGGAGCAGGCTGGACCTACTAGATCTGTACTTCTTAGAAACCTTCATCCTATCTCTAAGTACTTTGAACCCTGTGATTTGGAAGCAGAGTAATAACTCATGGTTGCTTAGGTATTTGTTGCTGTGATTCAGTTTGCACAGATTAGCACATACAACTTCGACTCATGTTTAGTGCCTGTGGTATTTACTTCCTTCTCTGTTTAAACAAGAACCAATGCTTGAAAAAGAGCAACTTGCAGTGAGCAAGGTAATAAAATATCAGAGGAATTGCCCCAGTCCATGTGGTGTGAATAATTTCTCCTTCCATTGTTCCAAATGCATGCAAAGCAATAAATTCATTTCAAATAGAGATTAAGTCATGGGCAGCCAGAGTTTGTGGCATTGCCCAAACTCTGGAGGAAAACAGATCAGTTCCTACCTTAATTTGCTTCCTTCTCCTGAGGCACAAATTTTGTTTTATTCATAGTGTCCTTTCTCTTCCATTTTGTGAAAATGGTTTGATTTTGTTAGATATAAAAGTAAAAAGCATTGGTGCTGAACTGGGTTTATTTGTGCCTTTCCTGGGTTTCAGCACCACAAGTATTGGTGGCGGGGCAGGGCAGTAAAGAAACTGCTGACTTGAACACTCCATTATTAGGGAAGGGTTCATTGGGGGGTTGTGTATGTGAGGGAAAACAGGAATGAACGAATATCCAGAGTCCAGAGCAGAGAGTAAGGGAATCACACTGGACAAGGCCAGGGCTAGGGAAGTGGGTGAGCGGGAGAGAAGAGTGGAGACATGAGGTAGACAATGGAGCATAGGAAGAGAACAAGAGAGTGAGTGCAGGAATAGAGAGATTGTGAGTAGGGTGATTGGCTGTGGGGAGCCAGACAACCTGAGTGGGAGTTTTGATGTTAAACAAATACTGTGTATAGGGGCTGAGGGAGCCTGGAGGGTGCAGTGGGCTTTCATATGCAGACACAGGTATATGTTAGTGGAGCCAGTTGTCCCTTCTGCCAGAGGGAAGGGAGGGAAATGACTTCTTTTGGCAGATGGAAATCAGTTTCACAAGTTCCTAAGTAAAACTGGCTTTTATGTAACCTCGAGAAATCCTCCTATAGACCAGTGTGAGCTCGTTTCTGGATATCTGGACTGCCTGAGACCTAACAGAGGGATAGCTTTTGAACTTTTTAACTTGATTAGCTTATTTCATTGTATATTTGTTGTTTAATACAACGTTTAGGTTGGTAAACCATGACCTGTTGAGTACTTAAGGCAGTGTGATGCCCCCTTTGGCTCCTGGGAGACATAGCTTTACTACTGTATGGCCTGCTCCTTAGGGTCTGTATCACAACTGTGATTGTGAAGCAGAAGCAGGACCTTTGATACTCAGCATTGGTAAGTCCTCCTAGCACCTCCTAGTTGTATCTAAAATTGCTTGATGATACCTCCCCCATGTAGTATTCTGGCAACAGTGTTTTTTGTAATTTTGCTTCTATTTTTGCACATATATTACCTAATTCAGAGGTGATACTGATAATTTTCAGAAAGCATTTTTTTTTTTTTAAAGTTAAACCATTGCGTTGACAACAATGTGTGGTAGAGAACTTGCATGGCATGAATGAGGCCCTTGACTGGGGAGTCTTTGGGATGAGGGCAGAAACTGAGTACTGCTGTAGAAAACCATACTGTTGTCTGTTCAGCATTAGTAGTCTGTCACACTGTTATTGGAGGTCTTGTCCTAATAAAAAGCTAGGGATATTAGGCTATTGTGCTCCTCCCCTTTCAAAAAGAGACCTATGGTTCTTACCAGCCTCACTAATTGCCTTCTAACCATCAGGACTGCATGCATCGGTAGCAAAACACTGATGCCTTCATTGTCAAACAGCCATTGTTCCATAATCATATGTTCTTTTGCTTAAATGGATCTATCATACCTGTGTGTGTCAGTGAAGATAGGAAAGTCGGGGTCATTTGTCTTACTGTGTCACTTTTCAGTGTTCATTTGCACACTTGGCATCCATTGTGGCTGTTCTACTTGACAATTACTTATGGACCTTGTGTTGCCCTTTCTCATGTTCACACACGTTTAATTGCTGGCCTCTGTAGCTAGTAAGCATTTCTATGGTTGTAATTGTACTTCTTATATGTGTATATATCTAATTAGTTAATTTATGGGTTTTTGAGACAGAATCTCACATAGTCTGGACTGACTAGGAATTTACTGTTACCAAAGATAGACTTGCATTCCTGGTCCTCCTGTCCCATTTCCTCAGGATTACAGGTGCTGAGGTTATAGCTTCATGCTACCATCCCCTGCTTTTATATACTTTATTTCTATCCAAGCTGTTAATACTTCTTATAATTTCATCCCTGTTTTTAACCTTCAGTTGTTGGTTTCACACTGATTAAAAACTCAACACCGAGTCAGCAAGATATCTTCAGTGTCTAAAGTGCATACCATGCAAGCCGAGTTATATTGGCTTAGATAGTTCTTAGAGAGTTCTCTTTATTTTTAAACTGGCACACAGGATGTTGAAACTATATAAATGATAACATTTCCCCATTGTGAAGGAAATGGAAGTTCCTCCTAGGAAGTTTTCACTGTGATTGACAACACAGACAATCTGCACACATGCTTCCTGAGCGTGTGTACTGGTGAGTCTCTAGATTAGAGAGAATGGTGGGTTTTAAGGTGGAGTGTCTGTCACTAGGTATTTTTGTCCCATTGCATGTTGGTGGCCCCTGTATACTTAGATTCCTACATTAGGTATGATGACCCCTGTTTGTACAGTCGTTTGTTTTTTGCTGATCTCATGGATGGGAAGTGGTGTTTCAACTCTATGCCCACAGGCTGCATGGTTAGTAAGCACAGAGTATAAGAGAGAGGAATTTCAGTATTCATCAAGAAAGTAGGGTGGGAATACCTGTAGGCGTTTAGGATACTGTACTAGAGCAGCACTGAGAATGAGTGGATGTAGCGGGGTGCACTGACTAGAAATGAGCCTCACACAGAATTGAGTTGCTAGGAAACACATACTATGAAGTTAATACATTGTTAGAGATGGGTGTACACGGTAAAATTGAAAAGGAAAACAATGCTTCTTCATTTAGTTTAGACCACTCTGAGACACTGCTCTCCAACACACAGCATAGTTCTCAGTAGCCTTAGCCTTGTGTACAGCAGATGGTGATGTTATTCCCTTTCTAGTGTTTTTGAAGACATGAGCTCCCAGGATCATGCTCACTTGCCCTCCCCCTCCCCCTCCCCCTGTTCCTCCCCCTCTCCCCCCCCTCCCCTTCTACTGCACACACACATACACATTCAACAGAGTTTTCTGTACTGTTGGTCTTTAGAATGTCAGGACATAAGATGTGTATGTGGACTGTTGTTTGGAGTATGAGGCCTTGTTAGCATGCACTTGGACATTTTGACTACCTTCTTAGTCAGATATAATTCTCTGAGAAAATGTTGAAATCTTTACATTTTTAAAGGTGATACGGGACGGTCGTTGAGATGAGAACCTGAAAAGTGGGAAGAACAGGGCTCTTGGGTTCCGCAGGTCAAGGGCAGCAGTTTCTCCCAATGGCAGGAAATAACCTTACACATTCCTGTGTCGTCTCTACGTTTCCCTGTCTTCCTCCTCCTTCCTGACCTTGAGTCACACTGCTTGAACTGCTCAAGATCTGATGGCTTTCTTTGACATCATCACTGTTAGGGAATAGCCTTGCGGTAAATCTACAGAATTCAGAACAAGTAAGGTGCATGTGGACGACAGGATTCCTGTTCTCTGTCCTCTCCTGTCTAATTTTCCTGCCCCGCCCCTTCTCTCCATTTTATAAATAATTTAAGTTATATTTCTTTCTTGTAACTGTTAGTGTGAAAGTCAACGTTGCCCTTAATTATCATTTTTATTTTAATACCTTTTAAATTTTAAAATGTGTTTGTGTACACATGTACATGTGTACATACATACAGATACATGGCAGAGTGCATGTGTGGTCAGAGAACAACTTCCAGGAGTTAGTTCTTGCCTCCTACCCTGTGGTCTGAGAGGTTGACTTCAGGTCTTCAGGCTTGGTCATAGGCAAGCACCTTTACCAGCTGAGCCATCTTGCCGGGCCCCTAACTATTATCTTAAAGTAAGAGACAGACTGAGTTGCTCCTACACTATTTATTAATTTCACCTCTTCAGAGGATTGGTAGGTTTTGTATAACACCTGAGCTATGTGTCTGTCACCAGTACCCAATTTCAAGTAGTCCCATCACCCCGGAGGAACCTGCTACTGGTTACTGCTCGTCTTCACCCTTGCCTCTGAAACCGCTCAGCTATTTTCTGTCATCGTGGACTTGTCAGGTTTGGATATTTCCTATAAATGGAACAATGACGTTTCTGGCCGTTTTCTCTCTGGTCTTTTTCACTTGCTGTGATGTCTTCAGGATTTATTCACATTGGGTGTCCTGTGTCTAATGGTTCTGTTGTTCACTGCTGTACTCTCTGGGTCCTGTGAAATTAGACTGCTTTCAACACGATTGCCCATGAGTGGATGTGCATTTTGTTTCCTTGGGCGTATTCCCTGTTGTGGAATTTCTGAGTCATGTGGTAGCAGTGTGTTTAACTTTATTTTATGTTATTCTTCATTGTGTGTGTGTACATGTGTGAGTATGTACATGTGAATGTGGGGGCCCACAGATGCTACAGGCATCAAATGCCTCAAAGCCCGAGTTACAAGCACTTACGGGCCTTCTGACTTGGGTGTTGGGAATGAAACTCAGGTCTTCTGCAAGAGCAGTCTGTTCTCTCCCACAGAGCTATCTGACCATCATTCCAGCCTCATATTTAACCTCTTGGGGGGAGGGACCACATAGCTGTTTATAAGACGACCGTACTACTTCCCATCCCACCAGCAGTGTACAGAGTCTCCATTTCTTTTTTTATCCTCAACACTTGCTCTTGTCAGACTTTTGATTATGGGTTGTGCCAGTGGTGAATGACACTGAGCCTCCCTGCTATCTTCCATATCTTTTAAAGAACTGACTGTTCAAACTCTCATTTCATTTTAAAGGTCCACCTCCTTCCTCCCAACCCCTCGCCCCCTGCCCATTGCTGAATTTTAAGAGTGCTTTATATACTTTGGACACTTTTCCCTTATCAAATGTGACTTCCAGAGTGTTTGTTCTCCATTGTGTAGGTTACCTTTGTTCCTGGAGAATGCTGAAGGACAAAAGTTGTACATTTGAATGGTGTTTAATTGACCTCCTTTCTTGTCTTCCATGCTTCTGGTGTTCTAGTGAAGAAACTATTGCTTGCCCAGAGGTACTGAAGGTTTCCTTCATAAGTTTTATAGTTTTAGGTCAATCTAGCTGGAGTTACTTTAGTACATGGCACGGGCTTTTAACTCCTTTTACATGCGGATGGATATCCAGTTGCCTCATCAGCATTTCTTAAAAAGACTATTCTTTCTGCCCTTGACTTTCTTGGCATCCTTTAAAAACATTATTTGGTTATAATTGTGAGGTTTCTGTACACACACACACACACACACACACACACACACTTCTTAGCTACACTTTATTGACCCACATGTCTAGTCTTTGCCCCACCCCATCTTGGAATCCAGAGGTTTTATTTAAATAAATGTAAAAGGGCTGGATGTCCATATAAGGCCCTGGCTTACTTCCCAGCAGCACACACACACACAAAGAAAGGAACGTGGGGGAAGGGTTCATCCTTAAACAGAAGCAGACATGCCTGTCCTTAGGCCAGTGTCACACTCTGCTGATTGCTAAAGCTTTGTAGTGAACTTGGAAATCTTATTGTTCAGCTTTTTTCTTCAAGATTTTTGTTTTTGACATCCATAAACTCTTAAGGCAGTTATCTCTAATACTGACTAGAGTTTTTTGATTTTTGGGTTTTTTTGAGGAGACTATAAATATCTAAGTGTCCAAAGAATTTTACAGGTACAGAAAATAACTTAGAATCGCTAGCTTATGTAAGACCAATTCCGTTTATTTGCTTAACCATTCTTTCAGGTGCCTACCGTGTGTTAGTCATTGTGCTAGATCTTGGGAGGTACGGGATAGGATGGACAAAAGACAATGGTGCTGTATAAGCTTAAATTGACTCTACCTCTTATGGTTTTGAAGGGAATGCAGACTTTGACACTATATGAATACCAAACCAAGCTTTTGAATATAATTATATCTTTGATGTAGATGCCATTAATCGGAAATTGTATTCTTTTCCATGAAGCCCAATCAGTGAAAATTCATCTTCTCTTTAGTATGAATGAAAATCCAAGTGCCTGGAAGAGGATGAGGCTATTTAAGTAGCTACATTGAGTTCTTAGAAATTACAAAGAAATTATGTGCTGCTGTTTGTGCTTTGTGTGTGCACTGTCTCCTAAAGTTTCCTGGAAGGCAGGGACATCATTTGCTTACCTTTCTCATGTCTTCAGTCATTTAACATTAATTTGGAAGTTTTAGCACTCAATATCTGTTGCCTGGATGATCAAGTGGGTCCAGTCAGCCAAAGTGGGTGCTCATGATATGTGTGCTGTGGTGCTGAATTAGTGCCATATCTTCCGTTGGCAAGCACCTTTTTGTTGTTGTTGTTTGTTTTTTTTTTTGAGACAGGGTTTTTCTGTGTAGCCCTGGCTGTCCTGGAACTCACTCTGTAGACCAGGCTAGCCTCGAACTCTCGAACTCAGAAATCCACCTGCCTTTGCCTCCCAAGTGCTGGGATTAAAGGGATTAAAGGCGTGCGCCACCACCGCCTGGCTGGCCTCAGAGATCTTGATTTAACTGTTTGGTATGAAGAGGAGACACACTAAATGTGAATTCTAATAGATAAGGTGTAAAGTGAACTCTGCAAGTAATGTAAGAAACACTAACGGGTATGCATGCTAGGAGTCACTTTGAGCCCAGTTGGTGATTGAGAGGTAAGGGAGTACTGAACAGAAGTGGAACTGCATCTAGGCTAACAGAACTGATAGAGGAACTGACACTTTCCCGGATGAAAGCATTTTTCAACAGGGTGAAACACATGGAAATGTGTGGAACTCTGTTCTCCTGTGTTGTCAGCCTCTGGGGCCGCTCAAACTCCAGTGGGAACAAAGTTAGGACTTACTCTTCTGTGTCTCAGTAGTACTCAGCTTGAGGACACAGAAAAGGAAACAGTTTATCTACATAAGGAGAAAGAAACTACGATTTGTCTGTAGTATGTTTGTGTATATGGCATTGTAGTATTTAGCTGGAGAGAGTGTATAGTAGGCAGGTAGATTATCAAAATGGCAAATTTTGGAAACTGAGGACGAAGTTCATACTTGATTAGTTTGGATGATTTTGATTCTTAACATTTTCTTTTGAAGTTTGATTATTATTATTATTTTTTTGTCTTAGAACGAGCCACTGACCCCGGGTTATCATGGATTCCCAGCAAGGGACAGCCAGGTATGTGTCTATGCTTCTAATTCTATTAGTATGCTCTGAAAGAATGGATTAAGAGAGAAATGGTAACTTCTTCTGAAATTACAGTTTTGAAGGTAGTATAATTTGTTTTACCAATGAATTTGTTTTTAGAGATTTTGAAGTAAGTACATTTCTGTGGGTATTATAGTCATGGGTTTTTTTCTTGTTGTTGTTGGTTTTTTTTGTTTTTGTTTGTTTTTGGTTTTTTGAGACAGGGTTTCTCTGTGTAGCCCTGGCTGTCCTGGAACTCACTCTGTAGACCAGGCTGGCTTCGAACTCAGAAATCTGCCTGCCTCTGCCTCCCAAGTGCTGGGATTAAAGGCGTGGGCCACCACTGCCCGGCCATAGTCATGTTATTTAAAGTATGGGTCTTACAGGAAAAACAATCTCTTAGCAGTATATCTGCTCTGATGCTTTTCATCTCTAGGTTATGAATTTTTAGCCTGATTTTCTTGGTACCTCTTAGGTCTTTTGTTTGTTTGGTCTTTGTTTTGCTTTGATTTTTGTTTTGTTTTTTGTTTGTTTGGTTTTTTGAGGGGGAGCATTTTGAGACAGAGTTTCTCTGTGTAGCCTTGGCTATCTTAGAACTCACTGTGTACACGAGGCTGTACTCTACTCAAAGATCACCTAGCTCTGCCTCCTGAGTGCTAGGGTTAAAGGTGTATGCCACCACCACCCAGCAGACCTCCTAGTTCTTAATACAGGAGTTATTTTTTTAATTTTGATCATGTGACTACTTCTTGCACAGATTTTTTTTGATTCTTTGCAATAATCTGCAGCAAGACAATTCCATTCGTCTCCCTGAAGTGTTCTTAGCCATGTGGGTTTATAAGGGAAGGATTACTTGAGAAAAAGCAGTTTCTGTTGCCTTTGTTGTTGGGTTGTTGGTCCCAAGCTCTTTCGAAGCCTGGGCAGAAGTACTTCCTATAGCCTCAGTACAGCTGGTATATGTTGGGGTCTGGAAACTGCCACACAAACAACCCAGATCCCAGTCTCAATGATCTCAGTCAAACAGGGATAGTTTATTGAATGCCACACCTAAAGACTGATTGATTAGGGCTACAGACTAGACTCGGGAGCTAGCTTCAACCTTGAGCCAGGATCTTATAGATCTTTTAATTCTTGAAATCCACAAACATCTATCCCAAATTATTCCACCAATCAGTGTTTAGGGATAGGGGATTTCCTAGGAGAACATGTCTCTGTTGTACACTAATCCTGCTCCCATTTGTTGGGGTATACAACTATGGCAAGGGTCTTGCCTTGCCTAACATTCATGTCTTAACTTGCCAGCCAAGATGTCAGTTACCTACGTACCTGTCACTTGCTTCCAAGCAGGTGTCAGTTATGAGGGAGGTCTTGGAACTTAAGCTTTACCTGAGCCCCACTCACAATGGAACTTTTATTCCAAATAGCTTCTTATATTGGTACAGGCGTCTCTCTTATGTTGGGGTCTATCCCAGGGGCAGCTTATAAAAGCAAAGACCATGACAGTTTATACATAGGTACAGGGAATGCTACCTGGCAGTTGGTTTGGTGCCAACCTTATTGTGGCTAACTATACAAAGCAGTTCTACCTGACTTCTATTGTGATTGGTTTCCAAGAACACCAAAGCACAGAACATAACTAAATATACAATCAACTTGGGCATGAGAAAGTTTCCTAGTAACAGCACATGACAAAGTTTCCTTATAACATTAGTAAGCACAAAATGGCAGGCTAGACAGGTAACAGTTACCTAGGCCTTAATATTTTGTCTACACGTTAACAGTATACAAAACCTTCAGCCTCAGTATAGCTAGCATGTAAAATCTTGAGCATCTTTATGTTACTTAAAGACTTGAGCAGATGAGGCTGGAACAGTAAGGCAGGACCCATAAGGCCATTCCTTAGAGAAATGATGTCAGTGAGTTTCATCTTGAAAATATCAAGATATTGATATTTTCTAGGATGTTTGAAAGAGTGATTTCTGATACCTTTGAAGACTTTTTCATTGTTCTTTATAGCATTTTTTTTTTTTTTTTTTTTGGTTTTTCAAGACAGGGTTTCTCTGTGTAGCCCTGGCCATCCTGGAACTCACTCTGTAGACCAGGCTGGCCTCGAACTCTGAAATCTGCCTGCCTCTGCCTCCCAAGTGCTGGGATTAAAGGCGTGTGCCACCACCGCCCAGCTATAGTATTGTTTTAAAAAAGCCACCCATGTTCCTGTGGAACACAAGGAATGGCAGTGCTAAGTGAAAGTTTGAGTAGTTCTGGTCTAGAAGGAACTAAATCTCATTAAGAGTGCTGAAGCCGATCTCAGAAGCTAGGATGTAAGCAGTTCTCTGCAGAACTGCCTTCCACATTAAAAGATTTTGCCCAGGACTTTCATTTTTGCTAGGATGGTGTCAGAGTGCCCACAGGTAGGATAGGAAGGACAGAAGAATAGTTGTTCTTCTCAGGGCGCATCTCCCAGTGGACCCTTCTTGTTGAAACAGAAGGTGGGAATTTTAATTGAAAGATAAAGTCACTGGGCTGGAGAGATGGCTCAGAGGTTAAGAGCACTGGCTGGTTTTCCAGAGGTCCTGAGTTCAATTCCCAGCAACCACATGGTGGCTCACAACCATCTGTAATGAGATCTGATGCCCTCTTTTAATGTGTCTGAAGACAGCTACAGTGTACTCACATACATTAAATAATAGGGTCACTGGCCCTAAATCTAAAGAGAATATAGAAGTCATGAATGTTTTTCTTTTTACTGTAGCCCTGCCCTGGAGTTTCTACTGGCTATGGTATTTATGGTGTTTATGACAGTTCTGTATCTTGGCCATACATCAGAAAGAAAATGTTGGTGCCTGGAGGTGAGCCCCTATAGATTCCGACTGAGTAGGTTGCAGATTGGGTGTAGTGGTTCTAATGTTAGAAATCCCTGCAGGTGGTTCTGTCATGCAGAATGAGAACTGTACTGTTAAGGACTGCTTTGTAAGAAGGATTTTTCTCTGTATTACCCTTTGCTTTTTCTCTGTATTACCTTTTGCTAAATAACATATAGGAAGTCACATTCAATCTCCTAGTCTAGTCTTACATAGTAATGCACATAGTTCATTATTTATAAAATTGCCTATCTAAGGATCAGACGGCAGGTTTATTGATGTGTCTGTAGGGAAATAAAATTCCAAATTTAAAGGCTCTGAAGAATACTGCCCAGTTTTGTGTTTCTGTGGGGATTGCAGATCAATGAGGAGCTAAGCAAAAGGACTTAGTAAGAATGTGTTAAAGCTCACTCAGCAGTCTCTGCCCTGCACTCCTCTTTTGCGCTTCTTTGGTAGCAGGGATCTGTTTGTGTTTCTCTGTGCCCATTACTTGTGCTACTGTGCTGTAGGCTGGTACAGACCCTTTGCCATGGGGCAAAGCTGCTGGTTTTACTTGAGGCACACTCCAGTGGTGAAGAAAGGTTTATTTCTGCTTATTTTGTTGGACTTTGTTTTGTACTTTGGCTGGGTCTTTGAATTAGGGATCTTAGAAGAGTGCAAATACTCCAATATTGAACAGCTGCTTGTTGTGCTCGATGGGTACAGAATCCAGGTAAGTGCTGCTAATTAATGCACCTAACCCTGTGAGCTCCCACTCAGGGCCTTGTGACTGAGGAGGCACTGGTCAGTGTGAAACAGGGGACACCTGGCAGTTTGCGCTGGGCAGGAGCTGAACTTGTGATCTTTACAGCTCCCAAGTGTGGTGTTGTCTCAGCAAATCCAGGAGCTTGCGTTGGGGTCGGGTGGTGAGGTGAATTTTAATTGTGTGTTTTTATTTCCTTTCCTTATTCGTTTGGGATTCTGCTTTAAACATATGAGAATCCTTTCCATCCAGGACTTCCATCAGCATCTAATAATGCTCTTTGGCATGTTGTGAAATGCTGTCATCAGTGACTTCACATTTCATCCTCTCTGACTTCTCTTACAGTGGATGATGCAAATGTTCTCTTTGGGATGGTAAGGATGCCGGTAAAATGCCTTCCCGAAGCTGTAGTTCAAGTCAGCACCTAATCAGATCTTGAACGCCTCTTGTGCCCGTGGTCCATTTCTTAAAAATGGAAGTGACTGACATTCACTTGCTCGCTCATGGTTTTACTTCTATTTAGAGGTTTCCTAGATTTTATGATGCTTAGCCCTAGATCTAGTTATGAGGAATCCATGACCACTGTCTCAGTTCATTATCAACTTAGCACATCAACATTTCACCGTGTCTGCAGCATACTTCAGCCTGTTATAAATGATAAAACCCATGAAGAAAAGCCTGTCTACTGATAGAGGTTTCTTTTTTTTTCTTCTTTCTTTTTGGTGGTGGTTTGCTTTTGAGACAGTCTTTCTATGTAGTTCTGGCTGCTCTGGAACTCTCTTTGGTAGACCAGGCTGGCCTAGAATGCACAGAGATCTGCCTGTCCCTCTCAAGTGCTGAGATTAAAGAGAGGTGTGCATCACCATACCTTGCAAGGTACTTTTGTTGCTGTTGTTTTAAGATTTATTTCACATGTATGAGCGTTTTGCCTGCATGTATGTGTGCCTGGTGCCCATGGAGGCCAGAAATGTTTTCTAAACTCCTGCAGCTGGAGTTACAGATGGTTGTTTACTCCCATGTGGGTGCTGAGAATCAAATTAAGTCCTCTGCAATAACAGCCAGTGCTCTTCAGATGGTTATGAGCCACTATGTGGTTGCTGGGAATTGAACTCAGGACTCTGGAAGTGTAGCCAGTGCTCTTAACCTCTGAGCCTTCTCTAACCCACTTTGGGTTTCTTAAGCAAGGTTACCATAGCCTTTTTTCCTGAGCAATCACTGGGATAGCAGTCCATTTTGCTTATAAAGTCCTCACGCACACAATAGTACTTGCCATTGTGATCTTTCTGAAAAAGTGGGGAAGGCAAACGGTGTTTCAGTTTCACAGATGCGGAATCAGCTTTCTAAAAAGCTAAGTATTTATCAAAGCCATGCAGGATTTTAGGCTGGTAATGTCATTTAGTGATTTAGAGTTCTAGCTCCTGGGGGCTGGAAAGATGGCTCAGTGGTTAAGAGCACTGGCTGTTCTTCCAGAGGACCCAGATTCAATTCCTAGCAACCACATTGTGGCTCACAAATGTCTGTAACTCTA
This sequence comes from Grammomys surdaster, assembly GCF_004785775.1. Taxonomy (NCBI): domain Eukaryota; kingdom Metazoa; phylum Chordata; class Mammalia; order Rodentia; family Muridae; genus Grammomys; species Grammomys surdaster. The sequence continues at coordinate 1,357,346 of NW_021604761.1, read as the reverse complement.
GTTCCAGGGAGGGAGTCTGATACATCACACAGACATACATGCAGGCAGAACACTAGTGCACATAAAATATACCCTTGTTGCTCTCTCTTGTCCCTGTGTTGCAGCTGCTGACCCTTTTTTCAATTCATCCCTCTTCTGTTTCATCTCCCCCATGCCTACCTTAATGTGTTTTTTAAAGGCTGCTTTTAGAAGCATGGGGTGAGAGGTTATTTACAGTAGCATTGCTGTATCACTGGAACCCCACCCCCACCCCAAGACACCATTAACTACTCACAAACCCTTAACGGTAAGTGAACCTTGTGAGTCCCTTCCTGCTCCTTGATGACTGTTGACGGCCAGTCTTGTGCGGGTAATTACAGCTGCTTTAAGTTCAGGAGTACCACAAACATGTTGTACTCGGAAGACAGCATTCTATCATGTTCTAGCCCATTCTTAGTTCTCTCATTCTTTCTGTTCTCTCTCTTGCGATGTCTTGGAGTGGGTGACATAGATGTCTCATTAATAGCTGAATGCTATATAATCACTTATTCTCAGTTATTGACCAGTTATATATGGGTCAACACTGTCCTCTGATCTAATCTGTCAGCACCATTTATCTATGGAGATAAGCATGTTTGTTTAGGTAGCACCTTGATGAGCACATCATGTCCTTTCAGGAAAAATAACAGCTGTACCTTCTCTGCTGGGATCTATGACTCCATACCATCCTTGAAGGCTTTTGACCAGATTTATAGCACCAACCATGGATTCCTTCTTGTGGAGCAGACTTAACTCTAGTCTGAAGGTGGTTGGTTGGTTATCCTTATAAAAGTCATGCCACCACTGCACCATGGCACATCTTGCCTGACCAGTGTCTCTATTACAGCAGAGTCTACTGCTAAGTGAGAGCTTTGATGGTGTCTCCACAGCACCTGAGCAGCAGCTTCTGGCACTGTGCAGGCTGGCCAGCAGAAGATGCCCCATCTCAACCTTGGCCTGAGCTCTTCATGTCCCATGGCCATAGTGTGTAGTTTCAGCATCTAATTCTTCTGGACAGCCAACTACAATTTGCCATGCATGCACTTATAAATGTACCCTAATATAGCAAAAATAAGACTGTTTGTGAGCATGTATTATTTTTTAAATGGGAGAATAATTGCATGTGTCAGGTCTTGAGTTCTTATACAGAAGGGACTTTGGAATGGTAGTCCAGTTAGAAGAGGTCTTAGTTCTTTATAAAAACCTTACTGACTTGTTAAGATTATTGATTTGGAGTTGGCTGTCAAAGGAAACCTTGAAAATACAGCAGGAATCCTAAGACTGGTTCTTTGCCACCTCTAAGTATTACAACTTTATACATCTACTGTTATTAAGGTGACTATATTATTAACCTGTTGTTCAAGTTGGGGCACTTCTGAGGGTGGAAAGAAAGGTATGCTGACAATTATGTTGACACAGCCTCGGACCAACTGGGTGGCGTTGGATAAAGGCTCATTTTAGCTGTGATACAGACTAGCAGACCACCAAAGGTTGACTAAACATTTGGTTGAAGTAGGAAAGTAATTTTAAACTTTTGTTTAAAATTGCATACAGATCTACTGATAGAAATGCTACTAGGTTCTTTCATAAACTAGCTTCACAAAATGTCCAGTGTTTGTTAATTTTTGTTTATTTTTTGAGATAGCTTCCCTGTGTATTCTAAGCTCACTTCCAACTTGGGCTCTTTCTGCCTTAGTCTGCAAAGTGCTGGGGTCACAGGTATGTCACCAGACTTGGCAGTATGTGTGCTTTAAGACATTAATGACACTCCTAGTAGCCCCATGGAGGTCTGTTCTAGTTCCTTCTCAGCCATTCTTTACATTTGTCTTGCCTGCATCTAATCGGACTGAGCAAAGATTTCTCGTGTCTTATTAAATGTTCTCAAAGCATTCAAATGTGAACTGTTTGTTTGCAAAGAACTCTAACCTTGATTACATCAGTTTCTATAGCATCTAGTTCTACTGTGAGAACTTAAACTTGTGTGGCACCCATGTTGCATATAGTCCAGGGGCTGTGAGAGGGAATGGGGGAGAAGTGCAGAATTGTGACTGGGTTTGTCAGGCAGAAGGGCTGGAAGTGTGGCCAGGAAGTGCGCACCAAGGGATCTGATGGAAAGCACACTGCCAGCAACTGTAGCTGAGTTGGCTTTGGTGTCCGGTTCTGAGTCACCCCAGGGCCAGCAGATGCAAGTAGGTGACCAAAGTGGCCCGCCTGACATGCTCAGTCCTGCGGGATATCTGTAAACTAAGTGTGGTAGGCTCGTGCTGCAGTGCCTTCTGAGTCCTTAGAGCTTGAATGCAGGCACCTGTCAGTGTCTCACACTTACTGTCTGTGAATGAGGTGTTACAGTGAGCTATGGAGATGACAGCAGACTGGCTTAGCTTTAGGTGTTGCAGTCTCTGTAGAAATAGGATTTTCAGAAAGTTACAAAAACAAACGTTTGTAAAGTGCTCTGTGGCTTAGGTTTGCAGAGCTCTTTGTGGCTCGTTTGATTTTTAGAATGGCTCACCCAAATTGGACTTGTTCCTATTTTAGAAAAAGAAAACAAAAGTGCTTGTGTCTTAAAGTTCTGTTTCTGTCAGGTTTTCTTCTTGTCTTGCTTTAAAAGGCTGGTGGTCCATCGTTTATCTCTTTATTTTAAAATTAGAGGCCGGGCGGTAATGGTGCACGCCTTTAATCCCAGCACTTGGGAGGCAGAGGCAGGCGGATTTCTGAGTTCGAGGCCAGCCTGGTCTACAGAGTGAGTTCCAGGACAGCCAGGGCTACACAGAGAAACCCTGTCTCGAAAAACCAAAAAATAAAAAATAAAATAAAATAAAATTAGAGAAAATTATTATTATATCGTCAGGCTCTTGATTTGATTGAAGAATGACTTTTTTTCTGTTTTTAAAGTTCCTTTGATTGTGTGAATGAATATGTTTTAGTGAGTCACAGAAATAAGTGAAATTTTCAGAGCTAATGTTTAAGTCGTCATGTATAAGGGAGTTAACACTGAGGGTGGGCAAAAGTGAACTTTAGTTAACTAGCCTGAAATTTTTTTAGAGTTATTTATTTGTTTATTTACCTTTTAGTGTTTTGCCTATATGTATAAATGAGCATTTTGTGTGTGTGTGATACCTTTGAGGTCAGAAGAAGGGACAGGATCCCCTGGAACTGGAGTTATAGATGATTGTGTGTCCCCGTGTGGATGCTGGGAACTCAACCTAGATTCTCTCTGTAAGAGCAGCTAGTGCTCTGAGTCACCCAGCCACCTCTCCAGCCACCGATAGCAGTTTTTGCAATGAACTTTTCAGAACTTTAGTTATGTTGACTGGGAAGTAAGGACAAAAGCAAACATATCTCTTGTAGTCATTTGTCCTTAGGCAGACAAAGCTGACTGCTCTGCGTCTGGTGGATAGATACAGTGGGCAGAGGACGTGGGGAAGGGTTCAGTTATACAGCTTAGTGCCTTCAAACTTGAAAATGGACACAGCTCTGTGTAGAGTGTGCCTTTCAGTTTCTAAGCCAGCATGACAACTACCTAATTCATATTCTCTCTCCCTCCCCCCCTCTTAGTTTTACCACACAGCACTGATATGTTTTAAATATTGTTAAGATTTTCCATTTTATTCTATTCCATTAAAGAATTGTTGATTGTGGTCATTAATTGATTGGTGGAAATTATTTCCTGGACTTGCTAATGAATTATAATCTGTGATTCTGGGAAAACATTATTTCAATCATTCTTTAAAATCCAACCTTAGGGCTGGGAATGTAAAGGCCACTTAGCATTCCTGAGGCCCCAGGTTTAAGTCTCAGAGTAAATACAAACAAAAACATATGAGGATGCTCATGTCTTTAAGCATTCACTGCCCCACGTGTGCATCCAGTCCCCAGCTCTCCCTGACCCCAGCTAGAGGCTGGATTAAAATGATGGGTTCCTAAGTTAAATATTTCTTCTGTTCTTTACAGTCCATTACCCCCACCCCCACCCCCACTCCTAAGTGTTGTGTCATCCTTGCACCCTCTAGTGGAGGAAGGGAGACACATGCAGCAGTTTTCAGCTAAGTGGATTACGTGGCCTTGGCTTTTGCCCCCCAGGTCTCTCAGTCTTCACAAGGTGTTCACTAGCTGCTACCATCATGGATCTGCAGAACTTGCATTCTGCTTTTTCCTATTTATCGATTTTACATATTCTCTGGCTTTCTGCTCCTGAAGATAGGAATTGCATTTTATAAGCATACTTTCTTCCATCTAATAAGTTCATTATTTCTTAAGCCACTATTTATCATTGCTTTATAGATTATATGATGCCTCATTAACACTGTAAATATCTTTATAGTCAAGTGGTGCAGTAACATGACTAAGTTTCCTTTCTTATATACTATTTCCCCCTGAGCTACTATATATGTACAAATATACATAGAATATGAATCTATTTAAATGCACATGTGGCAGTCGTTTTTTAAAAGCTTTATTGAGGTGTAGTTTCCATACTATAAAGTTTATCCAATACAATGTTCCATTCAGTGACATTGTAAATTATGGAGTAATGGCCCCATCATCATCCTCCAGTTTTAGGACACCTCAGTCACTCCCAATATTTACTCAACTTCCCTTTTAGTCAATTGTTGACTAAAAGAAAAATACTGTGAAAGGCTTTCTGACTGAACCTCTCTTCTGGCTATTTCCTATTGCTGGGCTTGTGTGGTGTACCTGATCTAGTGTCTGTGACTCTTATCTAGCATAATGCTTTTGAGGCTCATCTGAGTTACAGTCTGTATCACTGTGTAGTAATGCTTTAATCAACAGGGTTTTAGTTTTAGAATTTTTGAGCCTCTATAATTGTATTGCAGTAGCTTCTCTATAATTAGCACTTAAGCAAAAGCACAGCTCTGACCTCACTGGAGTCTCACTACACTGCTTAGCATGTCTCTGCTGAGCACTCCTGTGCTGCCCAACTGCCTCTCCTCTCCCTCATGTAAGGCTCTCTGTATTCCAGCTTTACTGTAGGGCTGGGTAAGGAAATGGGTTTAAGTTCCAGGACCTTCCCTCAGGGTACTTCTCATGTTTGCATTCAGCCCATCCTTAAGTCTCACGTTAGTTGCTGCCTCCACCATGAAGTCTTTCTGATAGGTTTATGTAGGAATAGATTCTTGGTCTCTGCTGTCCTCCGAAGGACATGCTTTCCACTTCTGTTGGTACTTTATCACTGCCATTAAGAGATGGTTAAAAGGTTATGACCCATACAATCTTGTGATAAGAACCCGATATATTTGGACAAAGGGAGGAACAGGACAGCTTTGGTTGGACTGCCAGATTTCATCGCCTCTGCCTTGCCAGAACTTTATGAAAAATTAATACTCAAGAAGCAAGATATCTGATCTTCTGTGAGAGAGCACCTCTTACAAATTTAATGACTTTGATCAAGTGGGTATTAAATGTAAATCTGTCATTTTATCTAGCCCTTGAAGGCTCTTAAAACACCCAATAAATGTCTCTATTGAATTAGTAGAATGTCCCCTGTGTGTTTCCTATTTAGGACTGCCCCTTATTCTTCATTGTACCCTCAGTCAGTACCCTCAAAAGCTTCCTGCCATCCTGTGGGTCATAGACTGCCTAAGAATTCTGTGATCCTGTTGTCTTATGATTGCCTCCATCCTCAAGCAGCACATTAGTTTTACTAGGTGTGTTCTAATCTCAAGCAAGCCGGTGGCCAGGCAGGGATGGTGTAGAAGGCACTAACACATGGAGAGCACAGTAGTGCCAGAACCTGTAGGAGACATTAAGTAATACTTCATGCTGTATATAGGTAAAGAAACCAGGCACGGGGAGGTTAAACCAGCCTCTGGAGTTCTATGTCTCTGAATTAGAGATGCCAAATTCTAAATCTAAATATGCTAGTGTTCAAATTTTATGAATTTTCAACTAGACATTTTGTATTTCATTACTTTCATTTTGATTAAAGAAACAATTTAAAGAAATCTTTTGAGCTGAAGAGTTTTCTCTGAGGTTGAAAGTACACACTGATTTTCTAGAGCACTGGAATTTGCTTCTCAGTCCCACTGTATCTCTGAATATCAAAACTATCCAGAACATTCATCTGGCCTCTGCAGGCCCCTGCAGCAGGCCTCTGCACCCGATGTGAGCATAAACGATTTTGTGCGTGCATGTGAGTGTATGTGAATATACATACAACAAACACAAATTAGAAACAAAACAAATCTTAAAAGCATTTTGTTTTACATTTGATTTTTCTGTATTGGTCATTAACTTTCCCTTCACTGAGAGGTTATATCTTGCCCTGTTTCTCCTTATTATCTCCATACTGATACTCCTTTGATCTCAGTGAGACCCCCCTAAGGAGTCTATATGCAAGGGGACAGAATTTTAATCTTTACTGGCACATGAGGAAATTAAGATTTTCCTTGTTGTGAGAGCTTGATAAGGAACTCAGACGTGTCCTAGCTGGTTTCTGTTTGGTGAGATGCACTGAACTCCAGACTTACAGGCTTGATGCTCTTTAAAATAATTTCTCTTCAGATGCAGTAAGGAGGCAATCAAGTGTGATTTGGTGAGTCCTATAGTTTATTGCCACACAAAGAATTTCTTTTGAGTGCTTAAAGAGGAGGCAAAATGAAGTGGATAAACTGCTATAGAATATATGCAGTCGACAGGTATGCTAACCACACAGTGAGGGGATTAGAACGGAAGCCTAGCTAAAGTTCTTGGGAGATGCTGGCTTGCTTGCAACTGCATTGGAGATCTGGGCAGCACAGGAGTCCCAGATGCTAGAGGATTGGACTGTGTGGTCAGGCAAAGCTTTATAGCTGCAAGGTAACATGATTTTCCTTGTGACAGTTCTTGGAGGACAGAAAGAGAGTGTAGCCCTGCAGTGGCCTAAGTGCTCAGTGTTAATGAAACTCTTGAGTTTGTATTATTAAAATCTAGTAGTTGAGACCAGTAACTTACACGTGGATGTTGTTCAAAAGTTTTTGGGTAACATTGCTAATGGGTGAGATCTAAATGTTATGCTCTAGAAGGGAGAGGGGAATGCATACTGTGTAGCAAGCCATGTAAGTGTCTGAAGTCATTTCATAGCTCACAACATGAGCTACATAGGCAGTTTGTACAAGAAGGTGAGTGGTGGGCGGTTCTGGTGGAAACATGGAGAAACTGGGGCTTGCCTCTTGTTTTCTTTCACTTGGGAGGCCCTGAAGCTGACGGGAACAGTTTGAAAACCACTGGAGAATGATTGTAGGACTTTGGTGTCAGATCCAAATTCCAGTTTGGGCATGATGTTTTACCTCTCTGAGGTTTTGTTCCTTATTTGTACAAAGGGATGCTAAAAAATATTTGCTGAAAGCATATTAGCAATTTCTGCAGTGTTTTTGGAGACATGATGGGTAAGGTACACTCAGTGTGCTGAGATTGCAGAGGCAGATAGCTCATTCACATGGATAGTGAACGTCCTATGAAAATGAAGGCCCCCAAAACAATGTCTCAGTGGTTCAGAATGGGATAGGCTCTGCTTCTGTCAAATATTAGGCTAGGTAAGTGGGCTCTATGGGCCATCTAATCTACTCTGTTAATTCTGAGGAAAGCAGACACAAACAGAAAATTCAGCTCCAATAACATTTCATTGGTGGGCAGAGAAATTAAAATTTTTAATAAAAGTTTCACCTGCTTTTTTTTTAAGATTTATTTATTTTATATATGTGAGTACACTGTCACTATCTTCAGCAGAAGCAGAAGAGGACATCAGATCCCATTACAGATAGTTGTGAGCCACCATGTGGTTGCTGGGAATTGAACTCAGGACCTCTGGAAGAGCAGTCAGTGCTCTTAACCATTGAGCCATCTCTCCAGCCCCATTTCACGGCTTTTGAGGTTTGTTTTCATACTTTAAAAAGAAAACAAGACTGGGGCAAGGGAGCTGGCTCAGTACTTGGTGCTCAAGCACAGGGACCTTAGTTTGATCTCCCACAGCCATGGTAAAAGCTGGACATGGTGGACCTTTTTTTAAGTCTTACTGCCAGGGGTCAGAAACAGAGATATCCCTGGGCTTTGCTGTGGACAGCCAGCCTAACCTAATCAACAAACCCTAGGTCCCAGTGAGAGACTGTCTTAAGAAGTAAGGTGGCTGACGTCTGAGAAATTCTCAAGGTGGCCCTTGGGTCTCTATATATACAGACATTGGTGTGTGTGTATATATATATGTGTGTGTGTGTGTGTGTGTGTGTGTGTGTGTGTGTGTGTGTGTGTGTGT
>NW_021604761.1:1335234-1349070 GCF_004785775.1 Grammomys surdaster | reverse complement strand
TGTGTGTGTGTGTGTGTGTGTGTGTGTGTGTGTGTGTGTGTGTGTGTATACACATATATGTATGTATATATGTGTGTGTATATATATATATACATATATATATACACACACACACACACATACATACAAGAACACCTGGAAAAGGGGAAGGGAGGGGAGAGGAAGGAGAGAGAGAGAGAGAGAGAGAGAGAGAGAGAGAGAGAGAGAATGAATATGAATGAGACATGAAGCTGTACATATAGGCTATATGTGAGGTAAACAGCAGATGACAAGTTGATGTGGTGATGTGGCTCACAGACCACAGTTAACTGGCCCCTAATTTAGATATTTCTTTTTAATAGCCCATGCAGCTTTTGGGCCTATGAAAAACAATTTAAAAACAGATTGTTATTAGTGAAAGAGTGTTATTAAGAAAAGCTTAGTCTTGATACTAGAAAAAGTTGGGCCAGCTCTGTGAGTAGTTACACTTTCGTTAGATTTTCTTATCCCCCGTTTATAGCGGTGGTTAAGATGTGGTTGTCTTTGATGGCTACATGAAAGATGTGTTCTGGTTAGGCCTTGAATCCCAGCACCTGGGAAAGCAGAGGCAGGCCTCTGTGTGTGAGAGAGTTCTCTGAGTTCTAGCCAGCCAGGGCCATATAGTGAGACCCTCTCTGACAAAAGGGGGGTGTTCTAAATAACAAAAAGACCTGGAATCTTGGGTTTGTTGCTCATACTTGTCATTTGACCTTGGAGCCCATTAGTTTTCTCAGATGAAGAACTGGAGAAGGTAGACATGGAGACACTTTGTAGCTCTTGCCTTTAGCTGGAACAGTGCTGGTACAGTTCTCTCCAATAGAGGTGCCCAAGATGCCAGCAACATTTCACATTATACTGGGCACTTTAGGAGAGCAGTTTTTCTCCTGTGCCTCTTTTGAAATGACAAGGCAAGTTTGCCTTAACACTTACAAAACCATTCCACCAAATGCTGGTCAGTTAATTCTTCAACCCCGAACCAGTTAATGTGTGTGAAGACAAGATAGGGTCAGGCTGTACATATGGAGAAAAGGCCTAAGAAAGCTGCCAAAAGAACTGGAAACTTTTTTGCAATCTGACTCTTAAATCTCCTGGTCAGAGGAAAGGGAGGGACAGAGGTGAGACAGCTCTGTGAGTTCTGTCAGCAGAGGGCACCCAGAGCAAAGCAAGTAGCTGTTGGCCTGCAGGGAATTTACTACACAGGCACAGAACTACTTTCCTACCCTGGGCAAGTTGCATTTTCTTTGATCCGTGTTAACATTCTCAGATGTTTTTACCCACATTAGAGTTTGACTTTGTTTCTTGCCCACTTTAGTAGAAACCCAGTTCTTAGAGTGTCCTGAGGTACATTATCCTACACTGTAGATCTGTTATTTAGATCTGTTATAGACACTATTTCATATCCAGTAAGGAAGTAGCCCTGAAATAACAGAGATCTAAAAAGGCTCTTAAAGTCTATGTGTCACAAGGTCTTCAGTGGGTAGCTTCTGGGTCAGCAGTTTCTGCTCCACCTGGAAGCTTATGGTCTTCCTGCCTCCTAGGCTTACTGAACCAGAAACTAAGGGGACGCCGTCCAGTAGCCCATTCCAGCATGTTCTCCAGGGGATTCTGGCTCACACTCAAGGCAGAGACAGCCATTGCTGGAGAAGAAGGGATAACAGGGCACAGACTGGACCTTATTGGAGGACACTGCCAAGTAGTCAGCCAGGTGCTTCCCCTTCACTTTCTAGACACAGATCCAAGCTTAGAAACAGGGTCTCATTTGTCAGGTGTGTATGGTAAGTGGTGGGAGAGCTCTGAGCCCCGGTCCTTGTGATTCACAGCCATGTGCTAGTGCTGACTCATTGAGTTCATAGTGTAAAGTCTTTCAAAGCACTACACATCCATCAAAGAAAATACATAATACAAAGTAGACCAAAAGGGTAAAATAAAAGTTCTCCTAGTATGTTGAATGTTTCTGTTCATTGTTCTACTCTTGTTTGTATGCAGCTGCTTTGTGTATGTATACATTCTAAATTTTTTTCCCTGAATATCAGTTGTATTGAAATAGGCTTCCAGCTCAAGCCTACTCTACTGGAAATTTCGTTTTGTTTTGTTTTTGGTTTTTTGTTTGTTTGTTTTGTTTTGTTTTTCAAGGCAGGGTTTCTCTGTGTAGCCCTGGCTGTCCTGGAACTCACTCTGTAGACCAGGCTGGCCTCGAACTCAGAAATCCGCCTGTCTCTGTCTCCCAAGTGCTGGGATTAAAGGTGTGAGCCACCACTGCCAGGCTTCTACTGGAAATTTCTTTTCGTGTTATTTACTACTACAGATTTTTTTTTTTTATTGTAGCTTCCTAGTATTCTACTGTGAGAGTATCAAATTTCACCGTAATTCTAAGTCGATCTTTAGTTTTCATGATACACTTAGGAAGAATAGGATTGTTAGTGCTGCACCAGGCAGAGTTATTCAGAGTGACTTAGAAGTGTCATGATTAAGATAATCAATACAGATGGTGGTAGAGGAGGGAATGTGAAGTTGGAGAGGCAGTTCTTAGCCTGTTGAGGTTAAAAGTGACTTGGAAAATGGGAAAATAAGTTGAAGAGCATATCAGTATGGAGTCCTAGGCTTGAGCAAGCTGGACTAGGTCATTTAGGAAGTGGTTATGACCAGCTTGGTGCTAATAAACTGCTTTTATCACTGGCTTTTTGAGATGGAGGCCAACCTGCTGGTTAGGTGACATAAAAACTAGGTGCACAGTTTCTATAATTGGTTTTATTATCGAGTACTTTCGGGTGATAGACACCATAGTGATTATTCACATAGACTTTGTTGCTTGTTTAACTTTTGTTAGAGCTACATATATTAACTGTGTTAGGTGGTGTTTCTACAGAGGTGGGAGCTGAAAGGGAGTGTTAAAGGGACTCACTGCTTTGCTCTCGGCCCTGAAGTGTTGAAGCACCCGCGTGTTTATCTGCTCTCAAGTGGCAGGCCAGTGCACATCTTGCACTCTCATGACAGTGTCAGTCATTGTGTGACTTCACTCCCTGCTGCACAAAGGAACAATTAGATGTGTGGGGAAGGATACTAAAGACTGAGCATGGGCTGACTGACTATAAGACCAAATCAAGCTTATGTGAGCCCCATTGTTGTCTTCGGGAAGGTGAAAGCCTTTCCCAGACCCTCTGTGAGGAACAGAGGCTGGGACTAGAGAAGCAATAGGCAGGACCTGGCAGGCACTGGAGACAGACGGCTGGCTGGAAAATCCACGTCTCCTCAACTTTCCTTCCTGAAGAAAGATGTCATTTCTTAGGACATTAAAAACACCGGCTCTGAGATATAGTCTGTATGCTATACAGCTGAATCATTTAGCATATATAATTCTACTGACTTTGTATATGTTCATAGAGTTGTTCAGCCATCCCTGTTAGTATTCAGGTTTAATTTAGAACAACTTCATCACTTCATCCAAATCCGCTTCCCACTTAGTCATCACTTCCTGATTCCTGTATTCCACCCCTGCCCCAAGTTGTGCTTAGCCACCAGGTCTACTTTTCCTGGCAGGTTTCCATTTGCATGTAGATTGGTCTGTGGCCCTTTGAGTCTGGCCTCCTTGCATTGCAGAGTCACATATCTGTGCACACTGGCTGGAAGGTGGACCAGTGCTCCTTTTTCTTTTGTTGTTGTTGCCCAGTCGTGTTCCTTGCATGGCCATGATGTAGAATCTTAGTTGTTCTGGAAAACATGTTGTTTTTTTTTTTTTTTATGCTAGGAAGAAAAGGGTAAATGAAATGGGATAATAAGTAAGCATTGGTACTTCTTGGGTAATGGGGGACTACTGAGTAAAAGAGACACACTAGGCCCGCTTGAGTATCTATAGCTAACAGCAGAAGTAGGATGCTGGCAAGGGCTTCACTGGAGATCATTTGTGGCAGGGCTGCAGTGCTTCTGACCTGGACACGTGTGGCTTTCAGGGAGCTCATTGTGTAAATCTTGTGTGTTGGCCAGCACATCACCCCTACAGCACTTTGTGTGGAACTGGAGAGGCCTTTGCTGATCTAATCTGAAGACATTTCCCTTGGTTCCTGCAACTCTAGTCCCTTGAACATCTTTTTAAAAGAGTTGCCAGTTTGCTGAGAGCAGGCAGTTGTGAGATTGCTTATGACCCTATCATTTACCCAGTGCAGATAGCCCCCTTCATTTAGGCTCTAATTCATTGGTCAGATGTAGGAGTCAGCATTTCAGTGTGGGGTGTGAAGACTAACTCAGGCTCAGCTGAGGTCCTTGGGAGGGTTCCTTTACAAGCCAATAGGTGTCCTTCCAGGTGTTGGGTGATTTTACATTGTCCTATTGTTTCCTGCTAGTTGCTTTTATTTTATACTCCAGAGATGTGTCTTGACTGGACCTGAACTATCAGTCTAGTCTAGGGAAAGAGCTGTAATTACTTGTCTTGATGCCCTGGCTCTTTACTGGCATGCTTTCTAACAGCCCAAGGTAGGAACAGCAGCAGGATCTTCAGCTCACTGAAGGTCAGAGCTGGGTTTAGTCATGTCATCCTGGTTCTACAGTTGGGGAAACCAAGTCATAGAGTGTTTTTGAACTTACTCCAGGCCATAGCATGCCTATACTCTAGCTAGTAAAGAGCTGGGCCTGTGATACAGGGAGGGCCCTTATTATCAGTATGCACTTTCCCCAGAGCACTTTTCTGATGGACATGTACTGTCACGACCAAGGCTTTGCCTGGCCCTGCTCCACTCCAGCACTGCTGGCTTTGAGGTGTGAGTGGGTGTGAGTTTGTCAGGTTAGGGTTGTGATGATGAAAATCTCAAGAGATGACAATGACAACAGCACTCAGTTATAAGCTCAGGAGCCAGATTGACAGATCCTCCCCCGTTTGGTGAATGTGTTTGTCTGTGATGACATGATTGTAATTCCTTGAGAGTTTATTTCTATTGGATAAAAACATGTGCTGCTGCCTTAGTCTAGCAGGCAGCCATCTTACAATGTCTGCCTAAAAATGTTGGTTATGTTGTCAGCTCCATGCTTGGTAAAATGTGAAGAGAGGAGACCAGAGTCCTTCCCCTTCTTGTCCTTATTTGCTGCTCTCCACCCCATCTTCTTCCGGTGTACAGATCCAGAAAGGTCTGTTCACTGTGGAAGCACATTACGGTGGGACGTCTAAGCTGAGAGCTAACTCCGTATTGAGACCTTCTCACTATCTGGCTTGATGATGTCCTTTTCTCTGGCTTCCACTGATGAGTCTGGCAGAGATGGTATGCTGCATTCTAGCCCTTGAGTGGTTTGTGGCATCCTCATGATGTTTGTGTCTGTCTCACCATGGCATGGGTGAAGTGCAGAAATGCTTTAATAGGATGGTTATTAACTGTCAGGGTTACTCCTTCACAGAGTTGGTTTACAGTCCTCCATTATAATTTATAGGAACAGCTACTATTTATTGAATGCTTACTATGCATCAGATACACACTAAGTGCATACACCTATGTACACATCACTTCAACTCCTCATTATCCTAACGATCATTCTCTTTCCAAGGCAACTGGGAGAAGCTGTGTTTTGCAGATACATAGACTGAGCTTTAATGAGGTTAAGTCTAAGAGGCTGAAAATGGTGGAACAGATATTTAAACTTAGACCTGCCTGACAGCCAGCCTGTGCTTCTAACAGCTGTGCTCCTGTCTGCCCTGAGTAGTTAATTTGCTGAATATTCCTGAGAAAAGACTGCCTGCTCACCAATGCTTCTAAGATGTATATAGGAAGCACCTGTATTAGCAGAGGGCATTAACAACAAGTTAACCTTGGCTTGGATTACAGAGCCAGCACAGAGAGGAGCCATAGGGAGACTGCCACTTAGTTCCTGAGCTGCGTGGAAGGGGTTTTTTGCCCTTGAGGTCAGAACAAAGTAGATCTTCTATAATCTCCACTTCTGGAGAGAGGGCTGTTCAACATTTCTGGTTTGGTTGGTTGGACGGGAAGATTTGGCCCAGCCCTGGTTCTGAGGCCACCCAAAGGTAAGCTCAAGTTCATTCCTGAACTGACTTGGTTTAGTTTCCCAAGCTTTGCCATTAAGTAGGACCCCCCACCCCTTCCCCAGTTTAGAATCTGTGGTGGTATGTAGGTACAAAGGACACAGAGTTGTTTTCTGTGGCTCTTTGCTGCTTAGCAGTCTTTTTCAGCTGCAAGGCAGAACAAATGCTGCTCCAGTTCTCCTCATAGAATGGATACACCTCCTGTAAAATTTAGAAACTCCTGGGGAGAAAATGTAGCTAGGACTAAAGGACATCACCTCAACTAATTCAGTTAAGTGGCCCCAGCCTGGCTTAATGACTTGGGCAGACCTCTCAAAGGATTTGGCATGGTATTAGGCTTCTCTCTTCCTTCATCATGTGTATGCTAACACAATTGAGGAATTATAGCTTGTAATGAGATAGATTTCTTTTAAAATCCATCAATCTATCTACTGTTCTTTTTTTCATTTCCTTTTTTTCTTCTTTTGTTTCCTTTTTTTCCTGTCTTTCTTGATAGGATCTTTCTTAAAGAGTAGAGACAAACTAGAGGAGGGAGTGGGACTGAGTAGCCAAGTCATGTTCCCAAGATGACAGAGAGGGGTGTGGGGGGTGTGTGTGTGGAGAGAGTTAAACAGGCTGAGTCCACTCTATAAGGGGGATGGTGGTGGTGTCAGCTTTCAGCTCCAGAGCTTGATTGCAGGGCACTGTGGAAACAGGAGACTGTCCTTAATAAGCATGCGGTCATCCTGACTATACTCTTAGGAATCTAGTCCTTGAACAGCAGAAACTTTACTTTCTGGTGAAGGTCAGAAGCTACCATTTCCAGAGCTTGGTGGTCACAAGTATTCATAAATATAGCACATATTTACTGGACAACCTGAGCAGATAGATGCTTCTGTTGTGTTTACTGTGGAGATCAGATGACAATCTTCTCTCTTCTTCTTCCCACCCCTTTGGGAATCAACCAATCACAAAGAGGAGCAGATTTCAGCGCTTCTAGCCTCTTCCCATAAGGCCCTGCCTGACCTCTCCAGACCTAGTAAAGCTGAGGGTTTAACTCTTGGGTGTCTGAATCACAGAAAGAACAACAGTACTGACTTAGCCACCAGGATGTGTGGATTCACTGAGCAAGGTTTAGCTCATACTCTCACTAACCAGCAGTAAACCTTTGGAAAGCTAGTTTGCCTTCTTGGGTTTCTTGCCTTATTCTGCAAAATGAGAGGGGGAAGAAAAGAGACAGGAGGAGGATTATGGCATAGTCTCATGCAAAGCACCGGTGTTTCATATATCCCTAGAGTCTGAGGTATGGGAGGAAAGCATTTAACCTATTCTGAAACAGCTTACTTTTTGTTAAATCTCACGACTCAGCAGGGCAAATACTGCTCACACAGTTTTATAGATGAGAAAACTGAAGGCTAGAAAGGTGTCCGACTCCCCAAGGTCACTTCACTAGGAAGGCCATCTGGCTGTAACTGCCGAGACTAGATTCCACTGGATGGCAGGAAAAGTCCTGGATGTTTTACTAACCATTTCACTCTGGTATGCCGAAAGCCTGAACTCCTAGCTTTTAGTCCTGTTCTGAAGAACCATTACTGCTTTCTGATGGCTGATGTCCTCTAGACATTCTTCATGAGCTAGGCAGCAGCAGAAGCTGGTGCTGCCAGAGGCTTGGAGTGTTATATTTCATGTCTATTAGGGGAGGGACAGACACATACACCATAATGCGCGCCTGGAGGTCAGAGGACAATTTGAGGGAGTTGGCTTTTCCTTCTACTGTGGGACCCAGGAATTGAACTCAGCTGAGGCACTTTGCCAACCCTGTTTAGTTTTTTATATGTATGTTTTAATTTTTTTGACTTATTTTTTACGTATTTTGTGTGCATGTGTGTCTACCACTTGCATCCCTGGCGCCTCTGGGGGCCAGAAGAGGGAAGTTTTGGATCCCTTGAAACTGGAATCGAACTTTTGTGAGGCCATGTTGGTGCTGGGAATTGAACCTGGGTTCTCTGGAAGAGCAGCCGTCTCCAGCCTCACTTTTACTGTGTAGACCTGGATGGCCTGAACTTTCTGTGTAGACCAGGCTGACTTCAAACTCACAGAAATCCACCTACCTCTTCAGTGCAGATGCTAATGTCATAGGTCACTACAACTGACTACCCCCACCCCTACTTAACCTTTAAAGTGAAAATGTAAAGGCAACCCTAACTCTTGAGATCACAGTTTTTAGGAAAACGTTAGTCTCTTACTTGCATTTAGTCTTTGGTTCCCTTGCTTAGCTTTTTAAAAAGTTAGACAATATATTATGCTTTATACTTAGACACTGTGGCATTTGTTCTTTTGGGGTGTTGTGTTTTGAGACAGTTTCAGAGTGTAGCCAAGTTAAGGAAAAGTAGGATGAGATCAAGCATACAAGAAGGTGCCACAGGTCCTGTAGCTTTGCATTGCCCCACGAGTGGCCACCATGGAGCACTGCTGTGCATGGCTGTTGAGCATTCCAGAGTTCCCAGCCACAGAGCATTCCAAAGGAAGGTGTCCTTTTAAGCTCTGAGAATTTACCTTAAACTTTGCTGTGGGAGAAGGCCTAGGGAAAGGAGCTTCTTTTTCCCTCCTCTCAGCCTTGCTTGCTTCACTTACGTACCTAGAGATAAAGATAAATGTGGGGACTTGAGATGAGAGCAGCCTTCTGCCCAGAGGAGTCAGGGGAGGTCATATCAGCTAAAGTGGAAACTATGTTACAACCTAAGTAAGGAGCAACTGATAGGTCTATTAATAGGATTTTATCTCCTCAAAGAACATTTCTGGCATGGTTTGTAGCTTCCCATGTGGGGGATATAATATTTACTAAAAATAAACCATTTTCCAGAAATAATTAAAATAAATCACAATGGATTAATTTGTGTTGTTAAAAGTAGGTATTGTCATGACCTGAAACTAATGGTCTATACTCAGTTTTAGGAACTCTTTGTTGTTGAAACGATTGGTTAGATCTGGGATAAAACAGTGTAGTCTATCTAGTGTGGAGTTAGATAGCTACCTCCTTAGAAACTCCACACCTTCTTGCTAAGTCAAAAGACTTCCACATCTTCCTCTGCATTCAGACACAGGAGTTGGTGCTGTAAGTGTTTATCTAGGCAGATAGGGCAGCTCTCTCCCCAACAGCTGGCCCTGTAAAGCTGGGTACACACGGCAGTTCAGAGCAGAAGCTCCACAAACCAGCCCTTCCATTGGAGAAGAAAAACCAGAACTGTCAGGAGCCTGTTTCTTACAACTCTCTTATCCTGATTGTAGCTCTTTGCATTTGTGACAGAACTTGGCATCTGCCTCACTGTCAGTTCATCTCTGACACCCCTTAGCAGTGTGTTTTCTTCCTAACAGTATTTGTAAACTTTGTTAAAAACACCTATTAGTTCTTAAATTGGGCAAATAGTAAAATTGCTTAAAATACAATTCTCAGCTATTTGACCCTAGAGTATTTTTAAATTGTACTAGATTGAACAAGACAGAACTGGTTCAGTGCATATGGATTTAAGAGTTTCCACAAGTGGCCTCAGAAAAGAAGTGATTTCGTTTACCCTTTCAAACTGTAAAGCACATTTTGAATGTTAAACAATTCAAAAGAGTATAAAAATTTTAAATAAACTAGGCCAGTTTTGTTTTGAGAATAAAATTCCAAAATATTGAAATGAAATATTTAAGATTTGTTTGTCATCAGTGTAAACTGCAAGTGTGATCCAAGTTGGAGGAGCCCAGGTCCCTCTTCTCGGTGGTTTATGGTTTGGCTCTCAAATACAGATTAGGGCTGTACATGTATATGGCCTTTCTGATTTAAAAGATTAAAGAAAAATGATACGATCATCAAATGAAAAATTCTTAAGAGGCCAAAGAGATGTCTCAGCAGGCTAAGAGCACTTGATGCACTTCCAGAGGACATGGGTTTGGTTCTCAGCACACACATGGCAGCCAACAACTTTCTATAACTCCAGTTCCAGGGGATCTAATGCTCTCTTCTGGCCTCTTTGGACACTAGGCATACAGGTACTGTGTGTATGTGTGTGTGTGTGATATACATACATATGTTTAACAGAGAGAGGGAGAGGGAGAGAGGGAGAGGGAGAGAAGGAGAAGAAGGGGGAGGGGGAGAGGAGGAGGGGGGAAGGGGAGAGGGAGGGAATGGACAGTTTGTAAAATGTTAGAGCAGCTTATAGGAGTCAGTGGAATGTATTTACCGGGCATTTTAAGCCTTTACTTGTTGTTTTGTTTCATTCTCATTTCCCTTCCCTTCCCAGCCACTCGACTCCCCTGGTGCTTTGAAGACGAGAACTGGAGTAGAATAGTTCTGAAAGATGTAGAAATGGGAAAGTTGGTAAAGGAGGCTAGACAAATTACTGATTTATTTGGCCTCCAACCCAAGTTTTTGCCTACTTAATTGTTTTCATGTAATTTTTGTTTGTTTTTGTTTCCTGACAACATTTACCCATTGTCTATTGCAGTGGTGATGTGAACGCATAAACATTTAAATATATGTGTGCACACTGCTGTGCTTACAGAGTTTTTAGCACAGCTAGGATCTTTCAGCATTCAGCTCATTTTGGTGGTAGTATTTCTATTTTCAGATGAAGAAAATGAGTATAAATGTTTTAATCTATAAAGATTAGTGTGAGAGAGGGAGATTGATTGATTGATTGATTGGTTATGTGTGGGTCAGGGGACGTTTGGGGAGTCAGTTCTCTTCTTCCACTATGTGGGTTCTTCAGATTGACCTCAGGTCACCAGGCTCAGGTGCCTTTTTCTGCCATGCCAACTCCTTGGCCCATATTTGACTGTTTCTTCTTATCAGTACTCAGTAACGCTATGTTAAACTTCAATTTCAGTTCTTCAGTAAGTGCTCAGAGGTAGGAAGTTAGGGGATTGACTGGTTAGGTGACTTCTTGGCTAAGATTTCCTATTTAGACATTTCAGGATTTTTGGACAGACGGTTGGTTAGTCATTCACTAAATTTGTACACTTTTGCTATGTATAGAAATTTCTGTGCTTCCAAATGAAGTTAAATGGAATTTTAAGTTAGCATGAAATAAATCATTTGGGTAAAGGTTACTGTGAGTAACCAAACCAAACCAAACAGAAAACCCCAAACACACACATCCAACCTCTCAAATAAGAAAGCTAAGTTACTTACATAAGAGAGGTTTATTTGTCTTTCCCCAAAATAAGTCAGAAACACAGGTGGCCCAAGGCTGATCGGGTACCTCATGGTTGCTGCTGTTTCTTTTCTGCTGGTGGGATGTAGCCCAGATGGTTGCTACAGCTCTCCCTACCCCTCTCACCCCTCCTCTCCCCCACCTCTCTCCCTCTCTCCTTTATTATTTTGGGATATATATATAAGGGGTGCTTTTGCTCAGTAGAAGCCATAGGTCAACTTCAACTTTAAACATCTTCCTCTTATGGCCTTCACTTTTTTTTTTGGGTGGACATTTTGACTAGACTGGCAGACCAATATGCCTGAGGGATTTGCCTGTCTCCACCCTCACTCCCTAGCACTGGGATTATGGACACAAATTGTCATCCTTGACTTTTTATGTTGGTCCTGAGGATCTGAACCTTGGTCCTCATGCTTACATAGCAAGCACTTTATCCACTGAGCAGTTTCCTCAGTCCCTTATCTTCCTTTTCTACAAATTAACTCAAATGGAAGCAGGGGAAGGCAAGGCTCTCCTCAGAGGACAGGACTTCGAGTAACTCTTCTGAATGTACTTCCTGACCAGAGCTTAGTCTTACAGCTGCATCTGCCTACAATGAGGGCCGGGAATAAGAGCCGAGCTGCAGTTAGGTTGGGGGAAGAGCCCACTTCTGAAGGGTATCCATGGTCACATGCCAGAATGAAGACCCAGGTTTGCTTTCTAAGGAAGGGAAGGGGTATTACTAGATTTCTCAGCCTCGGTGCTTGTCAGAGTGGTCTAACGGCACAGCCATGTGACATAGAAGACCTTCTGTAGACGCCCTGGAGGTTGTTTAAAAAACAAACTCTCTTTTTATCCAGTGAGCCACATTATCCAATAAGATGACTTAGGTCTTAAATCTAAACATCTGTGTGCAGTTAGTATTATTTTTTAAGTTCAATAATAAGGACAACAAAGGTCATTACAGTTTCTGTTTTAACTTGGGGGTTTTAAAAAGAAAACGTGTCCATGTGTTTGTCTGAGGTGTTGGGAGGGTTCATGTCACTGCACATGTGCCATGGTAGGACAACTTCGTGGAGTCAGTTCTGTCTTCTCCCACCTTACATAGGGTCTGGAGATCAAACTCTGGTGGCTAGGCTTGTGTGGCATCTAACCACTGAGCCATTTTGTTGATCCCAATTTTTGAGTTTAAAAAAATGTATATATTTTAAAGGGATAAAACATGCAAAACAGCTGGGCGGTGGTGGCGCACGCCTTTAATCCCAGCACTTGGGAGGCAGAGGCAGGCGGATTTCTGAGTTCGAGAGGTCGAGGCTAGCCTGGTCTACAGAGTGATTTCCAGGACAGCCAGGGCTACACAGAGAAACCCTGTCTTGAAAAACCAAAAAACCAAACCAAACCAAACCAAAACAAAAAACCCATGCAAAACATTCAAATATCTGATAAAGGAAAAAGTTCTTTTAAAGGATTGATTATATTTTAGTATTTTAAAGCCTGGATAAGCCATGTGATTATATATTTTGTGGGGAATACAGACTTCTTTAAAAATAAATTGTTATCTTTTTTTGTTTGTTTTGTTTGGTTTGGTTTTTGTTTTTCAAGACAGGGTTTCTCAGTGTAGCCCTGGCTGTCCCGTAATTCAGTCTGTAGACCAGGCTGGCCTTGAATTTAGATCTTCTGCCTCTGCCTCCTGAATGTTGGGATCAAATGTTGGGATCACTGCCCAACCAAGATGGATACCTTTTTTAAAAAAGTTAATAACGAATATATTTGAGTTGGACTCTAACAAGCACACAGTGGGTACATGGAAGTTGCCACCCTATCCCTTCCTCTAAAACAGCAGTTCTCAACTTGTGGGTTCTGACCCCTGGGGCCGCCAAACAACTCTTTCTCAGGGGCCTCACATCACATGTCCTGCATATCAGATCTTTACATTGTCATTCATGACAGTAGCATCACAGTTACTAGGTAGCAATGAAAATAATTGTATGGTTGGGGTCACACAGCATGAGGGACTGTATTAAAGGATTGGTTGAGAGCCACTGCCCTAAAGGTATTCAGTTTTGTGTGTGTCTTTTTTAAATAACTGGTAGTGGTTCATTGCACCATTTTGAACTTTTCTCTGCTCTCCTGTGATGTCTATCAAGCTGTTTTGTGTGACACTGTTTAACATCCCTCAGCCTCCCTTGGTGTTCTGTTGTGTGGCTTAGCCATAGTTCAAGGAGAGTAGGGGTCTTGTCCTACTCTCGCAGGTGCCTGTTTTGTAAGCAGCAGTCACTCGTATTAGTTAAACTGACACCCTAAATTTAACCATTCAGAACATTTTTAGAAGGGGTTTTGTTGTTGTTGTTGAGTATCCTAACTAGCCAAGAGGATTTCCCCCTTTGAAAACCAAGATGTTTAAGAATAGTCATTGAAAGTCAGTTCTTTAAGAAAGTGCTACATGACTGTTCGTTTTCCCTGTTTTGGTTTGCTTTGTTTCTACCTTTGCCTTTTGGACCTTTCCCTTTGGGTCTTCCTTGTATCTAACACAGGGTTTTCTCACCACCAGTGTTCCCTGTATTCCTTTCCTTTCCCTTTGGGTCTTCCTTGTATCTAACACAGGGTTTTCTCACCACCAGTGCTCCCTGTATTCCTTTCCTT
>NW_021604761.1:1247613-1335224 GCF_004785775.1 Grammomys surdaster | reverse complement strand
TTGGGACTTCCTTGTATGTAACACAGGGTTTTCTCAACACCAGTGCTTCCTGTATTCCTTTCCTCATTTTGAAACTGATGTGCAGTTAGCCATATCTAAATTCTTCTAACTTAAAAGTTGCATTCAGAGAAAAGGCCCTTGGAGCTTTCCTGCTCAAAAGGCACACACAACAGTGTCATTGTCTGTATACTTAAGAGTCCTTCTGCTTCCTGGTTGTTACCACTCTGTAACAGCTCTGTCCATATAGCTTTCTGTTGGTGAAAATGTTTTGTATTTGCCCTGTCCACAGTGATATCTATCAGCCACATGTGGCACTTAACAGTGACCAAGGAACTGAGGTTTGAATTGAGTAATTTGAATAGTCACATAGGACCAGCTCTAGGTCTGGGCTTGCATGTGCCTAATTTGATTAGAGTGCCGCTTCAGTTGGGTGGTTTTTATCATACTGCAATACATTTACAGCGTTGGAGATGAGGCAGTTTGGAATGTTGGTAATTAAATTAGCTTAAAATAAATGAGTAAATTGGAGCTGCTTTTAATACTAGTGTTAGGATTATTTCCAACTATTATATTTAAGCTCACTGGTGCTGATGTTTATTTGTGGCTTGTAGTGATGGTAAAGCTTTCTGACCTTTGGTAACTAGGGGGAAATTAGTAGCACTGTGATTTTATTTATAGGACTTGGTTAAACAGTTGCTGAGTGCAGAAATGCCTATGAATAATTTTGACCTTACATAACAAAAAGTCAAAGGATATAATAAATGCTTCATGATAGAAGGTCTCACTTGTGTCTGTCTGACACAAGAAGTGCTGCTTTCTAAATGAGAAACCAGCCACACTCAAGGAAAAACTGTCTACAGAGTTCATAGAGCTGTCAGGAAGAAGAGAAGCAGGGCATGGTGATAGAGGACCAAGGGCCTCATGTAGATGGAGGAGCTGGGGAGTCTTATTTCAGGGAAGGGTTTTTAAATTAAGACTTGAAAGATAAGAGGAGCCAGCCTTGCCACAGGCAGAAATCGCGGAGAGGAAGGAATGAAAGGGTTTAGAGTTTGGGGGAGAGGGATTGAGTTTACTTGGTTGGGAGCTGGCATAAGACCCCAGTATATTCAAAGCAGTGATACGGAGGAGAATGGCTTGAAGTGAGGTTGGAGGGTTTGGAACCTATCCAAGCACAGAGGACATTAAAGAAGTTTGAATAGAAAAGTCCCTGGGTATGCTGACACTGTAGATGGGGTGTGGGTGTGTGCGCTATGATCTTGTCTTGTGGCTGCAGTGTAGTAGATATTTTGAAGGGGAGCAGTAACAGAAATGGGGAAAGTACTGTGAGGTCCAAGAAAGAGATGTTACCCTCTGTGTTATGAGAGAGTCACCAAGAGAAGTCATATAGGTCATATAGGAAGGAGACCTTATTCGTGTACTTGCAAGTCGTGCCATTCACTGAGGTAGCAAATGGCAGGGGTATGCTAGATTTCAGCGTTGTTCTTGTTGGTGGTGGCTAAGGAACATGAGCATGTAATATTTTCCCATGCCTGTGGGACAGCCAAGTAGTGATATTGGAACATGGGAAGGGAGGCGGTTGAGGCTTGGTCCATCAGTTGGTCATTAGCGGATGACTGAAGCAATGACAACAGAGGAGGCAGTTTGGAGAGAATGACCTAGATTGAGTAACAAGGAATATTTTCTGATGAAGGAAAAAACCCCAGTCCCCAAAATGTCACTGAGGAGTAACCAGTGGTAATGTTAAAACAAAATAGCACTACACAATCCCCAAGTTGTAGCATGTTTGAAACGAAGGGAGAACATTTTAAAAAACTGTCAGCTTAGTTGACTAATGCTGAGAAGCTAGCTAACTTTGTTGGGTTAGATGACATGAAAGAGGTAGACTGAGTTGACTCTGGGTGCAGGACTTGGAGACTTTGATCAGATGGAGGAATAGAGAGGAGACAGAGCCAGACTTCTTTGAGGTTAACTGTGAAGTAGTGAGCAAGAAAGTGGTGGCTGCGTTGAGCGTAACGGGCAAGACGAAAAGAGACCCTTTAATGACCATTCCCTATCTAGCCCTACTTGTCACTGGATGTTTAGGCTGAAACTCTGCATTCTACTCACAGAGGTTGATACAAGAAGCTGCCACTCACACTTGGAGTCTTTACTCAGTTGGGTCACTTGAGGGGCATTGCAATGCCACAGGCTGACACTTCACAGTTCACAGGACATTCCTAGACTGGCTTCCAAAGCCAGGACTAATTAACATATTGCCCATTGGTGACGAGAGCAGAAAGGGAGGTTTTCAGAAGGTGAGGTAAGTGTTTCTTATCTGATCATGATCAACAAAGAGATGAGGTTTCCTGTAGTGATGTAAGAAAGAGTGGACAGATGAGAGAGAGTCATGTTCTCACCTAGGCACTTAGGGGACAATACACAGGGACCACAGGGAGTGCGTACAGGGTAGGAGAAAGACCTTTCCCTTGTGTGGGCATCTCTAGGCGGAACTGATAGCAAGAAGCCTTGATAGTGAGAGGACACTTTCTTCTCTTTGAAAATGACCTGTATTAGTGGAGAGCATCAGCTAAGAGCAGGTGGCAGGGAGAGAATGAAGGCAAAAAAAAAAAAAATCTCTTAGTGAGTACAGAAGCCTTAGGGTCACCTGTTTGCAGTACAGTTGTGAATACACAGTGACATTGGCTGTATGACTTGCCTCTTGTAACATCAGGTTGTGTGGTGCTCACTCAGAGGAGACAGAGCCTTGCATTCAGCCAGGCAGCGATGAGAGCAAATGCTTGAGGGTGTTTGCAAGGTAGGGGTTATAATTAGGTTCCTAAAATCAAAGTTGGACAGAGGCTGTGGAAGACAGAACTGGAGTGGGTAGGTTGTGCAAACGTGGCTAGGTTAGGAAGGCTTCTTGAGGTCTACAGTTATGGTGGGGGAGATACTAGAGACCCACAGAAGTTTGGGGGGTTTTTGGAGAGATAAAAAGGTTTTCTGTGTTTTTCTGGCATTGGAGAAAGATTTCCCCTTTCTTATGTATATGGTAGAGCTTATCTTAGCTGTCCTAGAACATAGATGGACCTTTTGTTACCTACTGCCTGCTTTGGCCAGTGCCTCAGCATGGTTATTCCAAGTCACAGTCCTCTCTCTGCCTTTGTCTTCAGTCTCCATAATGGGCAGAGGCAGAATGCAGGGTGACTCCAGGGTAAAATCCCAGTGACCTTGTCAGTCTCAGTTTTCATCGAGTAAGTATAGTATAGAAATAATTATATCCCCTTTCTTATCTAAGAAGCTTCCTCTTGATAATGATTCGGGCGCTGGTCATGGGTGGTCATTTTGAGTAGCATTGTTTTGTCAAAACTGCTATTTTAAGCTGAGAGGAAATAAGGTAAGAAGAGACTCATTACTTTGAGCTTTTATTAAAAGTCAAATTCAGCTGCACCTTCAATCCAGTATCTCTAGCTTACTGGTTGTTTGTTTGTTTTTGATTGTTGCAGCCCTGGCTGGCCTCAACCTCATATCTGTAGACCTGGCCTCTACCTCTAACTGCTAGGATTGAAAGTGTGCATGCCACCATGCCCAGCCATCTAGCTTCCTCTGCTGTAGTGAGGCTTATTGTCTCCAGGTGAAAGAATATATATATAAAGTATACATAGATATTGCCTCAGGTACTTCTTAAATCTCAGTACCTGGTTTGTCAGGTGTGTTCTTGACAAATCATGCTTCCTCTCCAAAAGTAGACACTTTAATCCAGCTTTTCACAGTCACAGGAAGCTTACAAAAACTAGTAGTTTCTTACAAATTTTGAAAATCTAGAATGTGGCCCTCCAGACTTCCTGGTACTGTTGGAAGCAGCAGTCACAATACAGGCCCATGGTAGTGTTGTAGACAGCACCCACAAGCTGTTTTGGGTTACCTTTCTTTCCCAGAGTCAAGCATGCTAGAGATTTCTTCAGTGCTTCCCTGGAAGAACACTTTTTCCAGTACTCAAAATGACCTGCCTCCCCTGGACTAACACAGAGGCTGATAAAACGTGGAGCACAGACACACATCTGTGTGGGTTTGTAGGTAGCTGCATAGTATGGAGTCATTAGGTTCCTGTGTGGTGGTCCCCAGGGTCCCACACGTGCACTGTGTCCCCAACTCCTTAATGTGAGGCTGTGGCTCTAAACCACAGGCTTCCTTAGTTGCCTCTGATGATTGGAAAGACTTTGCCCCACCCCTTTGTTTCTTTTGTGTTAAGGTAGAGAATGTGAGCATGCACGGGCATGAGCACAGGAGCCTGTCTGTCCTTCCTGTTCGTGAGGGAGCGACACAGAAGAGTTTGTCTCGTGACTGTCCACCTAACTGAAAAGTTAGAAAAGAATTGCATACATTTAAAACAAAAATTTTCCTATGGTTTCAAAGATGTTTCTAAGTCGTTCTACCTGTGATAATTGTAAAGGTGGTTTGCCCATTTTTGTGACGTATTTAGACTTCTCTTGCTTCATTTGAGGGGTTGTCTCCATGAATTTTCTCATGCTTTGCTGCAGATAAATATTTTTTATTGTATCCCATAAAAACAGTCTTAAGCTGGGTGGCATAGGACTGATACTTATAGATCTTGGGATGCTGAAGCAGAAGGATTGCTGTGAATTCAAGGGTAACCTGGGCTAAATAATGACACCATGTCTCACTCCCCATCTCCTAACCACAGTCTCTTAGTGTAATGTTAATGTGCTTATTCCTCATAGAGAGGGGCAGGGCTGGTGGCTTTAAATTTAGATCATTGGCTTCGAGACAGGAAAACTGCTTGTACTGATTAGCTGTATACATATTAAAGACTCTAAATAAGTTTATTTAATTAAGATTTGTTTTCTTAGGGCTGGGGACTGTCTCAAAAAAAAAAAAAGTCCAGTTTTTGTTTTTAAAAAAATTAAAACAAAAATTCAGTCCTGGCTTTAAGCTTAAAAGTTTTTATTCTGCTTGTATATTAGAAATGAGGCAGCCTTGTCCTCAGGAAGCAGAGAGAGGTTCTGTGGCAAGAACAGAAAAGACTCTAAAGCTGAGAATCCTGCCCAACCCACCAAGTCTGATAGATCTGACCAGTGAGGAAGGGAACAGAAGTATTCTAGAATCCCTGCAGAGCCACGCTTAGAGTGGAAGAGAAGGGAGAGGATCTGAGAGGCCTAGACTCTCAGAGAAAACCAGCACAAGTGCCAGAGAGAGCTTGCCTTGCCTGTGACTTGCAGCCCTTACTCAGAGATTTCCCAAGCTGGAGGGAGCTGTTTAAACATGTTGGGGAGGGAAATGTAAACCCTGAAGCAGCTGAAAGGCAGTAGACTGTTTTTGTTTGTTTTCAGGTTTGTTTTTGGTTTTCTTTTAATAAGTTAACCAAACAGAATATTCCTCAAAAAAAAAAAAGGCCAACATTTTGAGAATATTGTATAGGTCTATGCCAGTCACTATGCAGATGATTCCAGATCCAGAGATAGATAAACTGTACCTACCCTAAAGGATGTGAAGAGAAGAGTGGTGTGAAAATACCCATTGTTGTGGAGGTATCGAATGCTGTGTTACACACTCTAGGCCCACGAAGAGTTTTGAGGTAGAGTTTCACTTTATAGGCCTGACTGGATAGTCTCAGACTGTAGGATCTTCCTACTGCTGACTTGTGAATGACTGGCATGGCAGTGAGTGCCTTTGAGTTGTCAGTGAGGTCAGGCAGAGTGTGGACATTGATTGGCATATAGGGGCAAATTCACTGGTTTTGGAATGAAAACCACCAGGATGAGTGAGTCAATAATACTTATTCATCAGTGGCCATAATAGATGGAAGACTTGGCATGCAGAAGACACAGTGTATTTAAATAGAATTAAAATTAGAAAGTGCAGTCAGGAGTGGTGGCCCATGCATGACTTTATTCCCAGCACTTGGGAGGCAGAGACAGGTGGATCTCTGTGAGTTCTGGCCAGCCTGGTCTACAGCAAGTTCCAGGACAACCAGGACTACACAGAGAAACCCTGTCTTGTCGGGGTGGGGGGGGGGGGAAAAAAAGGAAAAAAAAATGTAGTGACCAGGATTGTGGCAAGGTTTACACAGTATATGCATTTCTCTAATTGCAGCTCCAAAAAGTTTAACACCTGTATTTTATGGTTGAGGAATTTGGACCCTACTGAACACATGCTCAGGTAAAGAAGTCTGTAGCATGCTAGAAACCCAAGTGATAACCATCTGTAATGAGTTCTGATGGCCTCTTGTGTGTCGGAAGACAGCTACAGTGTACTCATATAAATAAAATAAGTAAATAAATAAATAAATAAATCTTTTTTTTTTTTTTAGAAAAGAAAGAAACCCAAGTGATTCTAAAACCCTCGTTGATGGTTCTTTCAGACAGAAGACTTAACATATTAAGTAGGGACAGTAGTGATGTCAGCAGGAACTAATAATGACAAAAAGCCTTTTTAAGTGTGTGTCTGAATTTTCCTGTATTTTAAAATCTTACAGATGGATAGTTTTTAGTGATGAAGTGACAAAAAGCATAGTGGGCCCCAGGCCAGTGGAAAGCGAATGCAGAAGCCCAGCAGATCTGGGTGCATGCCCAGCCTCTGCCAGGGACCCAGAGGAATGGGGACAGGGGGTGAGCTCGGTGCCTCTGCCTTGATCTTGGAGGGCAGAGTGTCTAGGTTGCATCACTCATGTTTGAACTGATTTGTGTCCAGCACTAGAATCAGGTGCTGGTTGTTCATTACTAGCCCCGCCCAGCCCTGTCTCTTGCAACAGTCTTTGTGAGTGGCGATCTTGCTTCTAGAAGGAGAATGACAGAGAGATTCCCTGAAGGCAAATACAGAGAGTGTGTGCTGTACACTCTGGTTTAGACACTTGGGCTGGGAACTCCCTGAGAGGGGGGGGGGGGGGGGGCGGGGGGAGGGTGAGAGGGAGGAGAGAACAACAGAACAGTCTGCCGGAGAGGAGGGAGGAGGGGGGAAATCTGGTAGGTGTTTTTTTTAGGGGATTTTTTAACTCAAGTGATTTGAGGGGTTCTCCCCACTTGATATCTTGCCCCCCATTCTACTATCCCCTTTCCTCTGGTTCACTGAAGTGCCTTTTTGCAGTCCAGGCTCAACGCCAGCTGAGTCTGCAGCGGCTCTGCCATGATGTACCTCTGGGTGAGTAGAGTGCTGTGGTGAGGCTCGCACTTGCACATATAAGGAGTGGAAAGCTGGGGCTGCTCCTGCACAGAGGCTTGAGCACGGGCCCCGGCCTTTCCTTGCACAGGTGAGGGCCTTCCAACCTAGCATATCACTGTCTCGGTGTTTGCTTTCTAAATGTTGTTTATCTTGTTAGACTTCATGCAAGGGCCGAGCTCCCAGAGCAGTGCAGTCCCCTGGGATTGGTAGGCTTGGAGAAGGCAAGTGGGCAGGTGACATGAACTGGAGGCTTCAGGAGTAGCAGTCACCCTTGTGGGTCGGGATGGGCTTGTGTTATATGTGGAGAGCACTGACCTTGATAATTCAGCCACATGTGTAGATAGCACCAGTAGATGGCACAGTCCTTAATGAGGAATAAGCTTTTGTAAGTTTTTATCTAATAACTAATGTCCTTCACAGTTGTCTTGTGAAGTAGTAGTAGGTCATTGTTGTTATTAAAACTATAAGAGGGAAGTAATTAAGTCACAAAGAGTGACTTGCTCATAGTTAGAAATAAGGCCTATGGCAACTGGAATAATAATTAATAACCAGCCTTTATGAAGCCTTTTATATTTGTAAATCGAGAACTTAATATGTACCTTATTTTATTTTAATTTACCGGTAATCGTGGCATTGTAATTTTGGGGTTAAGAGAACATTCTATAGTTAGAGAAGTTTATAAATAATGAAATGTAAAATCTTTCAGGAGAATGTCAGGGAAAATGATACAGAGCCCCCTTTCTCCCCCTTTGCTTTTAGTTGTAAAAATACTAAAATCAGTAATCTGTTGTAAAGATGGCGAGATCTGTCTTGAGCAGACAGCTGTTTTGTGTTGCCAAGGGAGCCTACTAGTCCTTGTGATGCCTTTGGCTACTAGCCAGCTTTTGGAAGTTTCGATCTGCCCTTTGCCCTTCAGCCCAGATGTCTGGAATTGCAGGAACCTACTTGGCTCCAGGAAGCTACATTTGTAAATGCCAGAAGCCAACATTTTAATGCAGTTTGTGAAGATGGAGCTGGGTTGTAGTGCGCGTATCTATATAGTGTACTGGGGAGACTTCTGTATCTGTTTGTCCTTTCATATTTGAATATGACCTTGAAATGTAATTTCCTCCCCTCTATTGATTTATTTTTGTAGTACTGCATTTCTGAGAAGTCAAGGGTTTGCTGGTACACTAAAGTGCACTAAGTAGTTTTCGCTAGGTGGGGGATTGATCCCATCCTCTGGAAGGATGGCCTCGTCTATCTTGTAATTGTTTCTAAGAGAAATTGTGAAGGGATAGGAGTTGAGTTCATCTCATTTCAGCTTGCGAGGCTTCTTGAAACTGACAGTGACCATCTCCATTCTTCCTTCTGTGTGTCTTTATTGTTACACACATACTTAGTCCCTTTACTCAGGGCCCAGAACAACTTTCTAACTAATACACCACATGTTGCATTGAGATGCTATTGTGCCAAGAGAACTGGAACAGCCAAAGGGTCTTTCATTTCCTTGGTTGTGTTGACCATCTGAATCTGCAGCTGCCACTGCGTGCCATAATCTACTGTCTGCCTGCCTGCCTATCTATCTATCTACTATCTATCTACTATCTATCTATCTATCTATCTATCTATCTATCTATCTATCTATCTATCTATCTATCTACTGTCTATCTGAGACAGACAGGATCTTTTCATGTAGTTCTGACTGTCCTGGAACTCACCATGTAGATTGGACTGGGCTTGAATTCACAGAGATCCTCTTGCCTCTGCTTCACAAATGCTGGGGTTAAAGATGTGTGTCATCACACCCTGTTTACAAAAATGTTATTTTTCAGAACTAGAGAGTGGCTCAGTGGGTAAAGTATGGTTGTATAAGCATACAGATCTGGGTTCAGATCCCCAGCACCCATGTAAAAGAAAATCTAGTTGTGGCAGTGTGTGCTTGTAACCCCAGCACTGGGTAGTGGAGACAGATTGTGATGGGTCCAATGACCTGCCAGTTTAGTTAAAACAGTATCACCAGGTTCTGGGAGAGACTCTGTCTCAAAACATAAGGTGGGGAAATGATACGGAGGAGACCCTGGTGCCATCCTCTGGCCCTCACGTCACTCATGCAGACACAGTAATCCCCACACCCCAAGCTATGTTCTGTGTGTATTGTGACACCTGAATCATCTGATTGTTGCCATCTGCTCCAGAAATGTGCATTTACCTTACCGTCTTCATTGTCTGGCCCATAGACATCCAGCAGAACCATACCTAAACAACCCTGGACGTGAAGGAGGTTATATCTATGTAGTCAAGGGTTAAGCAGGAGTTCCCAAGCTGCTGTATGGGGGAAACATAAGAGCTCTATTCTAGGGTTAGCCTGGACCACCAGTAGTCACTGAGTAACAGCTTCTGGGACTGTGGATAATCCTTCAACTGTTGTACACCTCAGCGTCCATACTCATGAGACAGCAGGGTTGACGTGGAATGTCTCTGATTTTGAAAATTTTATATAGCTGTAAGCATGTCCAAAAGGTGTGTTCTTTGAACACAATAAAGCTGTGAAGGTATACAACACATGTTATCTCCAGCTGTCTGCTTGATTCAGTGTTAGTAATATGTCAACAGCACTGTTTCTAGTGTTGCAGAAAAGTTGTTGAGCTAGGTTCAGTTGTTGGTGCCTCTGAAAAGTGTTGGATATTCATCTAACCTGTAGTTGAAAGGTGGTAAGTAAGGGTTACAGACCATCTAAGTGTTTAGTTTGTGTAGTTAGTGTTAGGTATAGCTCGTTAATTTGCCCATGTGTTTGTTTAGAACAATGAGAGAATGCCTATTTGCCATTCTCCTCTTTGGTGAATTTGGTGATGTTAGTGGATGACCTAATCTGGCCCAGAGTCTTAAGTGTTAGAGACTACTTGTGGCCTTCCCAGTTTTATGGCTGTGAACAAGTTACTTAACCTGTAAACCTGTTTCCTCATTTGTTGTGCAGGGAAATGACTGTATACCATGTGATTATCATGATTTGAGGTGACCTATGAGACAAAGGCCATGGTGTAGGTAATCACTCAGTAAATAACTAGCACACAACAACTGTTGTGTTGCCGGGCAGTGGTGGCACACGCCTTTAATCTCAGCACTTGGGAGGCAGAGGCAGGTGGATTTCTGAGTTCCAGGACAGCCCGGGCTATATAGAGAAACCCTGTCTCAAAAAAACAAAAAACAAACAAACAAACAAAAAACAACTGTTGTATTTTGTTTGTTTGTTTGTTTGTTTGTTTCGGCAGTGTCATGTAGCTCAGGATGGTCTCAAACTGACAAAGCTGTCCTGGAACTCCTGGTCTCCCTCACTTTATAAGTTTTCATTTGCTGAGATTGTAGGCATGCTCCATCCTGCTCAGCACAGGCCAACTTTTGGCTTTGAATATTTGCATCAATAGACTGTAAAACACCCCTGAATGTTTTCTCCATTGTGCCTAGTGTGTCCTTGAATTCACATAGGGAGAACTTTAACAAACACAAATTAGTTCTATGGGAAATATTCCCATAATGGGAAATAAACCCCTTGTTGATATTTGAAGTGTTGGTTGTAGGGAACCCTCATTAGGCTGCCTTGGGAGTATACACAGTGCTGTGGAGATTCCTTGTGTCATTTACTCACCTTGGCTTCTCTACAGAAGCTCAGATGAGGACCACAAGGCGAAGAAGACAGAATGGCTTGGGACCTATGTTGAGCAGCCATGTTTGCTTGATGAGTATGCATTTTTAAATAAAGTAAACAAAATTATACTGTACTTTATAAATTCCCCAGAAGGCGTGGCACACTCTCCAGTCTGAACTGGGCTTGACTAGGCTGTGGGAGCTCTTACAGGACCATGTGCTGTGTGACTGGACCTCCAGATCTCACTTGAAGTGCTGTGTGGTCATCGATCAATCTTGTTTTCTTAATAAATCAGTTCACCCAGTGTTTAAGGAGTGTGCCTGCAAAGAGTAGAACCAGCTATTGCAAATACAGAGATGGTCAAAGATGTCTTAAAAAGTGTGTATACTGTATGGAGGGTATGTGTGTATAATAGTAGGGATTGTTGCATGATATTATTCAACTAAGAAAGTCCTATGTATGACATGTGTATTTTATTCTTACAACATTGCTGAAGGATGTCTCTACTGCTCAGGTGAGGAAAGAGGAGATCAAGAGAGAGTTCATGATTACTCTTAGCAAATGTCAGGCTTGGAGACTCATCATCATCTCTCTTAAAGAATGGCTTTATTTCTTTTCACAGAATCTTTTGGGAAGAGGCTGCTATTTTTTAAAAATTGCCTATTGAGTGCTGCTGACATGTCTGTCAGGGTGTGTGTGTGTGTGTGTGTGTGTGTGTGTGTGTGTGTGTGTCTACCTCCATATCCACAGTCCTCAACAACCCTGAACATCTTCCATTCCCTTTTTACAGACTAGCAAACAGAAAGTTGTGAGTCAGCAGTTAGGATTGTATCCTAAAAGCATGTCGCACCACTCCTAACCTCTCCCCTTTGTGCACTGTTTCCTGTTGGCCACCCAGGATGACCCTGACATAGAGGGAGGGGTGAGGAGACATGGATTTTGTTCTCACCTTCACTGCTTCCTTGAGCCATGCTGTGCAGGCTATGGAAAGAAGGCACAGTGTTTGGGAACATTCTGGGATTGTCCATGGAGTTCTTAGAAGAACATCCCTGTTTGGCCATCTTAGCCTGTACCTTCCCCGTGAAGCCTGGATGTCTTAGAATGAACCTTGGCCTTACTTGTGCTGTACATCATTGTGTGACATTTCTGAGTAATAGTGCTGACAGTTCCAAAACAAGATGGATAGCCAATTGGTGTAATTTCTGAGAAAGTTTTCTCAAAGTCATTTTGTGCTAAGCAAATATAAGGCAACAATAATAGCACCTTTTAAATAGAAGTTATGTGCTGTTTTTTTTTAGTCTCCGCTCTCCAGAAATCACTTACCATTCTAATTGGTCTACAGGACTAGAGAATGAGACACTACTAAGTTGTGTTAATATAAATGTAGAAACCGTTCAGCCCAGATAACATAAGGCTAGATACTACAAATGGATACTTGGCAATGGAGAAATGGTAAGAGACTTTAAATGGGTTAGTAGTATATGAAATAGAATATATAGTAGTTGTGTTTCTATTTTTAAAAGCCATCTATAAAGATTAAGGCAGTGTAAAAACGCAGAGAAGTAAAGTGACCAGTGAAGCGGCCTCAGGGACAGGTCTGGTATAAGTGGGACTCTGGAAGAGCCTCAGAGGTAACAGAGGCAAGGTATTGCCATGATGTAGATGAGTGACAGGTTCTTGTAGGAGGAAAGGTGAAGGGGATCTTAGATATGATTTTGGATTTGATTATTCTTGGGGTAACCTTAAGATACTCAGTGAGGAAATACTGCTGTCTACCCAGGTCCAGGAAATGTGGAAAGATAGAGGTTTAATTTGTGAGAAACTACATAAAATGTCATACAACCTACATGCTTAAAATGAAATCTCATGAGGAGAAAATGCAGGCAAGAAAGGACATTAACTCCGGTTAGAGGGGGATTAGTCTGACGGGAAATAGGAAGCCTGTTCTTCAGGTGTAGGCCCAGGGTGTGAAAACCAAGGTAAGGCATTGGAGTTAGCAACGTGGCGGTTTAAACAAACAAACAGATGCCCAGAAAACTGGATTTGGTGGTGGCCCAGTCTATTTGATGATTGTATGACAGTGCTAGATTCGGTCATGGAGAGTTTCCCACTAGGGAGTCAAGACAGAGAGAGGAGGGTCCTTGGGACTCTCTGGCCTCCCAGTCACTTAATGGGTGATCTCCAGGCCAATGAGAGACCCTATTTAAAAGGAAGGGATGACAGCTCTGGGGTTTGTTTTCTGTCCCCACTCCCATCCCCACCCCGTTTCCCTCTCCCTCTTTTTTTCTCTCCTTCATACACCTACACACATTAAAAGAGTAAAGTTCAGGAAACTCTTAGGCTATTATGTTAATAAGACTTAAGCCTTAATGTATATTAACTGAAATTATTGTGTTTCATTTATTGTGTTGTGAGTGGCAGAATAGCAGCAAGCAAGGCTGGGTATGTTTCCATAGGTGGTTTTGTCTCCTTGTTTTAAGTGGTGAGAGAAAGCAATTGAATATATAAGGAGACGAGCTTTGGGAGCTCTTAGGTACTGGAGGAAAAAAGGACGCTTGACCCTGGATGCTTGCACTGCAGAAAACAAGACCTGAGTGAAGAGAACTCCTCTTGGGATCTACAGGAAGAAAGACCACAAGCCCAGTATCAGGGAGGAACAAGCTGAGACTCGCTGGAGTAGAGAGAACAGAAAAGTGATGGTCTGAAGTGAATTTAAAAATATATATTGGAAAAAGAAAAAGAAAATGGGCCAAAATATACTTCTAAATCTGTCAAAGAAAATTAAAATTTCTGTGGTTGTCATGAAGGTTTAAAAACAAACAAACAAACCCTCAAAATCAACCAAACAAACAAAAAAGAGAAAGGTAATGATCTGGAGAGCTTGTGCAAGCCACCTCATTCACTGCCTGTGGGAGACATTTGAACTTTGTTCAGGTTTAGAATGGCCAGTGGTATCAGATCTTAAGAGCATGGCTTTCTTAGGCCGAGAGACAGGAGAGCAAGTGGAGGCTCTTGCCAGAGTCTTAGGCAAGAATCTGGAGTCTGAAGGGCAGCTTGCTAGGACCCGACAAGCAGGCTTGGATATGTGCTGTAATGAAGGAGAAACCTGGATACTTGGCTGTTGGCTTGAGAAATTAGAATAGGAAGGACTATTTCTTAGACTAGAAAAGAAAAACATACACATACATTTTTTTATGGCTTGGCTTTTGTTGTTGTTGTTGTTGTTATTGTTGGTTTTTGTTGTTTTGGTGTGTGCCCCCCCCCCCCGTGTGTGTGCATGTGTGCGTGTGTGTGTGCTTGCAATATCTGTTAGATAATATAAGAGGATCTAGAGCTCCAAAGAGGCACGTGAGTTGCAGGCAGATGAGGTTCATTAGGTATACTGGTGAATATTTAAAGCCTGTGGATTAAATGTAGTAGAGCAATGGTTGAGATCAAAGCCTTGAGTCATTTCTAAAAGTTACTGAAAAGAATGAAGTTGGGTAGGAAGAAAACTGGACAGATCTGCCTGGAGAAGAAAGTGCTACTAGGTAATAAGGTCAAATAATTGTCGTTGGTGACTAGGACAGGCTGTTTTGGAGAACACAGGAGTGCACTGCATTGTTAATTGGCCGGTGCCAGTGTTGAGACAAGGAACACTGTTGTGGAGCAGAGAACAAAACTGGGAAGCATAGGGTGAAGGACTCTTACAAAGTTGTAGGCATGTTTCACACCACTTGGAAGGATCCAAGTAGAGATCAAGAAACAGAATATGGAAAGAAAAAAGCTGTTTCAGGAGCAGAGTGTGTTCTGTTTAGCCTGGCATCGAGGTCTAATGGGAAGAGGGGAGAGTGCATGTATGTACAGCCAGGTGGGGTGGCAACACTGGTTTTGAGGAGGACTGGTTTTGCCTTCTTTCCCTGTGTCATGTCTGGTGAACACTGTTGAACCTTGAGTGTAAAGAGTGGCAATTACTGCAGCTTAGGCCTGAGGAAAGGTGTAAGACTTCTGAAAGAAGGGTGAGGAGTGTTGGACCACCACATCTAAACTGCTCTAAGAAAGGACATGATGAGGAGCTAGGGTAGTAAAATGGGGCGGGGTCACTTTGTAGACCAGAAAGCATTAGAAGGTTGGAGAATGGCTGGAGTAGGAAACCAGCACACAAACTCTTCTGATATGAAAATAAACCTTTAGGTGCTTCACAATTTAGAGGTGATGGTTGTGTTAGCCTATGAGTCTAGGTAGGTAGTTTAGGTGAAAAATATATTTGGTGCTAAAAAACATTGAAAACAAATCCTGGGAGGCCAGTTGTTGGTTCTATGTGAATGCTGAAGTCCTCAAAAGAAAACTAACAATGGCGATGGAGACGGGGCTAAGACTAGGAAGTCAGCAAGTGAGACCTCTTTTTAAACATCTGCAGTTTGGATGGAGGGCAGGGTAGGGGTTGGAAGGTGTGCTGGCAGCAAGGAGGATTCTTGTCTCTACCAAAGCAGGTAAATAACTTTTGCTGTAAAAACAACTATATTCTCAGGAGCTGTCAGGGTTTCTTTAAAACAAAGGGGTAGGACACATTGTAGAGCAGAGAATGGATTTATAGACAAGTGTGCTAAGGATACTGTTGACATCCAGTCCTTGGGAGTAGGAGGTGGGATTGGGAACAACATGTAGACAAGTACAGGTGAGTTGTCCTTAAGGCTTGGGTTTACTTGGATAAGAGAGACAGAGGAGTTAGTTGGACTGGGTAGGATTCTTTTGGTAATCTCTCTGAAGAACAAGGAACTTTAATGTCCCTATTGGGCAGTGGCAGCCATCTTAGATGTAGTTGTGCATCAAGAGAGGTAGATGGCTGAGCTCTTTAGAGTTTTTGGATCTGAGTAGGTCTGAAACTTTACATTTCTAGTAAGTTTCCCAGTGCTGATGCTGCAGGTAGAGAAGACACTTTGAAAACCACTGGCCTAGAGAGATGGTTGTGGTTAGCTGTGAACTGTAGTTCTTGGTGATGAACATCTGGCAGTAGGCAGAAGAATTGACAGAGTTAGAGATATAGTTTATTTGAAGTTCTAGGAATTGAGTGCAGATCTTAGTGTATGGTAAGGAAAGCACTGTATCACTGATTTATATTCTCAGCCAGAATAATCTTTCAACATCATGTATTGTTGCTTTTCTCACTTTTTTCATGCCAAACTCTGAGTAGTTTATATCTCAGTCAGCATTGCAAGTCACATATCTTACACCGGGCTGTGTGGTCCTATTGTTCTCCTGTGTAAGTGTGGGCATCATTTCTTAGAAGTTTTTCTCTGCTCCACAGTGTCTTACTGACCAACATCTGTTATTTGAACATATCAAGCCCACTTTTACCTCTGGGTCTTAGCACTTAGCTATTTCACTGCCCTTTCTCAGGCATCTGTATGACTTTCTTGTGTACATGGTCCTCAGATGTCATCTGTAAAGGAGCCACCTACATAGATGCTGATCCCTCCTTGTCCATCTCTGTCTGTTTTTATCTCCTCTACTGTGCCTACAACCAATTGACATTCTTCTGTCATGAAGCTACTGGTTATTATATGTCCCTAGAAAAGTACCTGCCACATAATGGACATTTGAAAAGAAGCAAGAAAGCAAAGTTGGGAGGGGGGAATTTGAGGAGACCAGTTACCATTAGAAGTGACAAGCATGGGAGAGACATTTGGTGAGTATGGTGGAAGACTTGAACATTGTTACTGCTGAGCCTAAGGAATTGTTAAAGGTTTTTTTCAGCACAGTAGCACATAGCATTCTTGAAACTACTTTGTTAAAGTTTGAGTTTGTGGCAAAGATGCTTTGAAGAAAGACAAGGACCATGGAGACTTTTTTCCTTTGTACTCACATGGGAGAGGAGAAAGGTTTGGAGGTGAGGGGTTGGCAGTGTTGATACATGAAGACATTCAGCAAATTGTGATGTGGTACACAATGGAGCCACAGCTACTGTGTCTGACTTTCAGGAATGTACAGACCTTGTTAAAAC
The DNA here is from genome assembly GCF_004785775.1 of Grammomys surdaster. Classification (NCBI taxonomy): domain Eukaryota; kingdom Metazoa; phylum Chordata; class Mammalia; order Rodentia; family Muridae; genus Grammomys; species Grammomys surdaster. The sequence goes on along the minus strand of NW_021604761.1, from coordinate 1,318,461 downwards.
TGCTACCTATGAAGCATTTCATTTCTGCAGTGTCTTCTGCAGGAATGCTAATGGTGGCAGACTTCTGATTTATCCAGAGAGCTGTTTCTGTAATTGTTCTAATGTGGCCTTTAACCTTAAGAATATTTGCCATGTTTCAAACTTGAGTGTAGTGCTCTGTTGTTATATAGAACAATTTATAAATTAGAGAAGAAACCAAGTACATAGAGATTCAGTTTTGGATGTTGAACTGTTTGGAGGGCTCTAGCATCCTTGTAGTTATGTGGAGTACACATGGACCAGAGAGTAAGGACAGCATTGCAGCTCCTCAGTCACTCCCTGAGGTCCTTTGCTCCAGCAGCAAGCAGTTTAGGAATGGTAGTCACTTACTCTCCTCAACTTTCTTGGATCTAGAAATATAGGTTGTTTTTAAAATCCCTAATATTCCTGTTTGAACACAGACTGCACATGAGCTGCTGCTGCACTTCACATGCTTCTGACATTCTTCACTTCTATTAAAGAAGAGAAGCCGGGCAGTGGTGGCGCACGCCTTTAATCCCAGCACTTGGGAGGCAGAGGCAGGTGGATTTCTGAGTTCGAGGCCATCCTGGTCTACAGAGTGAGTTCCAGGAGAGCCAAGTACACAGAGAAACCCTGTCTTGAAACAAACAAACAAACAAACAAAAACAAAAAAAGAGAAGAGAACACATGCTGCCTACAGTATAGGCCTAGCATAGGCTAGGCACTTCACAAACACAGCCTGGAAGGCTGATTAGATATTACAGGTGTAATAAACTGTCCACAGAGCAGTGTTCACTTGAAATGTGTCCACAGTGTCCACTGTGTTGTATTTCACTTAACTGAACCCTGTCTGTTCTGCACTGCTGTGCTTCTGAAAACCTGTGGGGTTTGCTTACTTAATTTTAGACCAATCAGAAGTAAACTAAATTAAGCCTGGATGTTCATTATTTAAAATAAACATCATGTTATTTTTCATGAGTATGAAATGAACTGCTTCATAGGTAGCAGTTTTAACAAGGTCTGTGCATTCCTGAAAGTCAGACACAGTAGCTGTGGCTTCATTGTGTACCACATCATGAGCTGGTTACATTTGCATCACTACCTCAGTTCTTAGTCTGCTCTGTAGACCTTAAGTCATGTGATCTTTATGCTTTTGTCTTACATCTAAACTGGGCTCAGTTACTTCCCAGGACTGTTTTAAAATGCTCTCCTTCAGGGAAGTTGAAAAAAGTAACAATTATTTTTATATGTGTTTGTGTGTCAGAGGACAGAGTTGGTTCCCACCATATGGATTCCAGAGATTGAGTTCAAGTTGTATGGCCTGGTGACAAGTCCCTTTACCCACTCACTGTGCTATCTCATCAGTCCAGAAAGGCAGATATCTAAGTAAAGATTCTTAAAGATTTGTTTTGTTTAATGCAGTTATAGTGACTGCTATGAAAATGTTTTAGGCTAGGATGAGCTCAAAGTCTCCCTAAATAGTACAATAAAGCATAAAGCAAAGGGAGAGGTGGTAGGTGGTAGACATAGGTTGGAGGAGGGGGAGCAGTTGCTACTGTGTGCTATTCCTCTTAGGTCTCATTATTTGTAGATGTTTATTTTTAACTTTTAATTTTCTTTTATCGAATTTCAAAATAAATTTCCTGAATTCATTGAAAATGAAAATCATTCTGTGTACTACTCAGTGCCATGCATTTACAGATAGTATCCACTGCCAGAGAAAATGTCAAGATTGTTAAGGCAGTTGAGAATATTGGAAGGGAAGGGGAATAGAAATCACCAGATGCTTCCTAGAGGTGAAGTATTGGGTCACCTATTTACACAACTGTTACCTTCTTCTCTGCACATGAGAAAGCAAGATTCAGATCTAAGCTGAGCATGGTGCCTGTACTCCCAGCACTCAGGAGGCAAGCTGAAGGCTAAGATATGTCTTGTGACAGGACTCTCTTAAAAAGATTCAAGCCTAATCCTAATGCTTCAGACTTGATGGATCATAATCTGGAATGTTCCTGGCTCACATTCAGGCCCTTGTGCAAACCGCATCTACTAGCTTTGCAGGACTAGACTATAGCAGGAAATGAGGGGGTGGAGACCAGCTGCTTGTTCTTCCCAGTGCTTTCTCTTTGGGTCCATCCTTTGCGGGAACAACTTTCTATCTTGTGAGTAGTCCCATGGAATAGATTATTGTAACTTGAAAAGATTTCTAAAATGTAAGACTATGAGGAGATTGCCACAAGGGCTATCAGGCATGAAATTGGAGGACCTTGCTGTGTAGTGCCAGAGTTTAGCAGTACTGTCGTTTGTAGGTCTGTGCATAGTGAGTTGGGAGTTCGAGCTAAGGAGGCAGCCAAGCCAAGCACTGAAGATACTTGCTCTTGTTTTTCACTGTTTGAAGATGGTTGTGAGAGGGTGAGATGAGGGGAGGACTGCTTAACACATAGGAGAGCAGAGTATGATGCTTTTGAAACTTCTGTACTTTTCTGGATGGTACATGGTAATAATTTTTAGGCACATGTTCTAGCAAATGGCAATTAAAAGGAGAAGATGATCTAAAGTGAAACCCTACAACTGTGAAACCTTTCTGCAAGGCCTCACACAGACCAAAGGTATTAGCAGATGCTGATGGCCATTTTCGCAGGAGCTGCTCTTTCTTTCATGCTGTGTAGTTTGCTGGACACCAGCAAGTCTGAGACAGGAAAGAAGAAACTGTTTACACGAGAAGAGGCTGTTGGATACTCCTATATTTCTGGCAGGAAACAGGCTGAGAAAACGCCTTAGCTGTTAACACATGCCACTTTTCATGAAGATGGAATGACTCAGAGGTTGGAACTGAGTGTTCAGACAATGAAGGTGAGAGTCATGGAGAGCTTTTCCCTGCCCTGAGATTGAGCCAAGGGCTCTAAGTTCTGCCCCGCTGTATTTTGGGATCACTGGGGGAAAGGAGGCTCCTTTGTGCCTGCCATTCCCTGTTCCTTTCTCAAGAAAGCACTCTGCCCATTGATTTCAGAGAAAGTGCTGCAGTCTGTGCCAGAACACCACACTTGCTATTAAATCACCCCTGGGCGTGGGGAACGAGAGAGAATTTCCTATGGTGTTCAGAGCACGTGTGAGAAACTGAGACAGCACAAAGAGGATCTCCTGCTCCCTGCTAAGGTCTGGCTGTGTGTTGACTTGGAGCCAGCACTGCCTTTCCTCTGGATCCTGAGTTTTCAGTCTGCATACAGTATGTGGTTCTCTCACCTGTTACCATACTCCTCCTACTCTCTTATTTCTACCAGCAACTGTGGATTGCTTTGCCTTTGAATCAAATGCAGTAGGACTGGTTCCATGCCCTTAAGCCACACAGTCAGGTTTACCTTGCCATTGTATTACTGAAATGGCTTCTCTCAAGACTGCCGGCTAGTGTATCTGCTGGTCACATCCTCTCATCTTTGCACCCCATCTCCTTTCTCACCCCCTTGATAAGCTTTCCTGGATATTTGTGAAGTTTATCATTCTCAATTTTAGGCTTATAATACCCTAGGTCAAGCATTGGCTTTTCTCTCAGTCATTGGTTTCTCCTTTCATGGCTTTAGCACACAGTTAAAAGGAAAATATCTTGTTAAAATGATTAACACCTGAATCTAATGAGTCCTTTAATTTTTTTTAATTTTTTAGCCTTATGACTGATTTAGAAGTAAAAATAAAGGAATAATGAAAGAATAGAGCTGGTGTGGTTGTGCACACTTGTAGTTGTGGCACTCTGCAGGCTAGGTTGTAGTTGTGGCACTCTGCAGGCTAGGTTGTAGTTGTGGCACTCTGCAGGCTAGATTGAAGTTGTGGCACTCTGCAGGCTAGGTTGTAGTTGTGGCACTCTGCAGGCTAGGTTGTAGTTGTGGCACTCTGCAGGCTAGGTTGTAGTTGTGGCACTCTGCAGGCTAGGTTGTAGTTGTGGCACTCTGCAGGCTAGGTTGGGGTGGGTCACAAGATTAGAGTCTGGATTGCAAGCAAGACCCTGTACGTACCTCTCCCTCCCTCTTTCTCCCCTTTCCCCCTCTCTTCTTTCCTCCCCCTTTCCCTCTCTCTCCTCCACCCTCTCCTCTGATACACATATACACATACACAGACACACACAGAGGGGGGTACTTTTTTCTTATATATTCCATGTGTATTGCCTGTACAGTGTCTACAAATCACATTGAGCCCCTCTGTCCTCCCATATTTCTGTTCTGGTGTGGTAGATGGAAATCAAGGCTTCATGTTCTCACCAACTACATCTCCTGTCTTTATTCTGTATTTTTAATTCGCCTTTGCAATATTTCTTGTTTTCTTTCTCTTTTCATTTTCTATTTTCTGAGAGCTCCTGCTGCTGTTTTGTTACTTGGGGCCCATTTCCTAGTGTGTGAGAAATCGTCTTATTTGTGATACTTTACTCACAAAAGCATTCTCTGCATTCATACAATCTTACTGTAGAATATTGCATGAGCTACCCTCTAGCCATTCTTTTACAGCTGGTGCTCTGGCTACCTTACCCATTTGTCTGCCCCTTCTTTAGTTTTGTGACAGTATCAGGTCACTTAGGTTTGTTTTGTTTTATATTTATTTATGATATGTATATGTGTGTATTAAAGACAGGGTCTCACATAGACTAGGACAGCCTCGAATTCCTGATCCTCCTGTCTCCATATCTTTAGTACTGGGATTGTAGGTGTGTATAGGTGTGTTCTGCCAGGAATAGAGTATTCAGTGCTGGGGAGATCAGCATTGGTTTTCCTTAGGACAAAATTATCCAATCTCTTTGAAATCTATACAGCGTGCCTCATTTTCCATCTGTAAAGATGTATTAAAGCTGAAGCCCAGGGTTTGCGGGAAGGCTCAGTGGTTAGGACTACTTGTTGCTCTTGCAGCAGAGGATACCCAGATTCAATACCCATCAACCCCCTGGTGGCTTGCTACCATTTATCCCTAACTCCAGTTTCACAGGATCCCATGCCCTCTTTTCTGACTTCCATCAACACTAATAAGCACACATGTGGTCAAATATATATAGATGTTGGCAAAACACAAATAAAATGAATAAATCTAATTTTAAAAACAAAAGCTGCATCCTGTTGTGGTAGTGCACCTGAAGCAGGGTTTCTGTTAAGCTTGGCTAAGGCCAGTTCCAAGTTCTGGAACAGCAGTAGGCTGCTCCTTGTGTGCACGTCTCACTACACCAATTACATCTATCGTCATAGGGAATTCTGATGGGGACAGCTCACAGGAGGAAGGTTATTTTAGTTTACACTCTCACAGGGCTCAGACCATATTTCTTGGGCCCATGCCACATTGTAGCAGCAGGCATATATATATATATATATATATATATATATATATATATATATATATATATATATGGTAAGAGGACTTTACCTCTTTGTAGATAGGAAGAAGAGAGAGGGGAAGAGGGGGACAAGAGCCCATTGTTGGTGACTTCCTTCCTCCAAATAGGTCTGAGCTCTCAAGTTTCTAAAGACTCCCATAATAGCATGCCACGAGCCTGGGGGACATTTCATGTTCAAACCATAACCATACATACATTAATCACACCAGACTGTATGGGGAAGTTTTATCCTAAGAACATGATAAGATGAAAGAAGGATCTTGGGTATGGCCTTAGAGATACTGAACTAAGTGTTTTTCATCCAGGTCCCAAAGAAACACTATTCACTTGCTGATTCTTAACTTTAGAAAATTCACCTGTTATGATATTATCCTCTAAAGATCATCAGTTTGAGCAGGACATGGTGGTTCATGTCTATAATCACAGTACTTGGCAGCTAGCCAGGAAGAGTTTGAGGCTACATTGGGCTACATAGTAAGAGCCTGCCATCCTGAGCTAGAAGTGCGATTCTTAGCACAGAATGACTCTTCACAGCCTTGAGATTTCATTCATAATCCAGCGTGTCCATCGCCACTGAGCTTAGAATTTTGCTTTCTTTGCATCTTATGAGTTAGTCATTAAAATTTGTGAAATGTGTACTTTGTAAATTTTATTGTCTTCGCTGTTGTTGGATGAAAAGCCTAAAAATCATTAAATTTGTCAGCGTTCAGAAAAAACTATGCAACCATGAAGACAGTCTTCAGACTTCTTTGTGCTCTCTTGAAAGATGCCCCAAAGCTTTGCAGTGCAGTGAGAAAGCAGCAGCAGCAGTATCTGCTGGGAAGGGTGTGCTGCTCACTTTGCAACATTCTTCAGAGTCAGTAGGTCCTGTTGATCTGTTGTTCTTGTCTTTCCTTCAACACAGACGAGAGTGGTTAAGAAGTACAGGATGACAGAAAATCAGTGTTTCAGTGCTTCAGGAAGAATAAATAGATTCTTAAAATCTAAGAACAATAAGATGATCCAAAGAACAATATAGTAATCAAACTAGTCAGAGTTTTAAAATAATTATTTTAGTTTTTAAGATTGTAATATTATTGCATCATTTCCTCCCTCCCTTGTCTCCCTCCAACACTCCCATGTGCCCTCCTTGCTCTTTTTCAAATTCATGACCTCTTTGTCTTTAATTGTTGTTACATACATACTCATGTGTACATTCATCTTAATACCACCTGCTCAGTCAATTGTATAATGCAACATGTATGTGTGTATGTTTTCAGGGCTGACCATTTGGTATTGATGTGCTTTTCCCTGGGAAAGACTATTTTCCCATTTTCGACAATTCCTTAGTTGCATGCCTAGGGTAAAATAGAATCAGAATTTAGAAGTACCTTTTCAGGTTATTTTTGGAATTTTTTTTAATGTTATAAAATGTAAATCCTCACAAATAGAACCCTTATTCACCTAGAGAGAAAAAGGAAGACCTGTAGACTGATAGTCTACCAATAGAGAGAGCTGAGTCCTGTCTGAATGCCGACACACTCAAATGCATACTCTTGGACACACCTCTCCTGCTTATAGATAATGTTCACATGGCTTTTCTATTTGTTTTTTTGTTGTTGTTGTTGTTTTTCGAGAAGGGTTTCTCTGTATAGCTCGGGCTATCCTGGAACTCACTCTGTAGACCAGGCTGGCCTTGAACTCAGAAATTTGCGTGCCTCTGCCTCCCAAGTGCTGGGATTAAAGGCGTGCGCCACCACCACCCAGTGGCTTTTCTATTTGTAATAGCTACTTTAAGCTTATCATTTCCAAAGTTGAACTTCTGATCTGTTCTTTTTTTTTTTTTTTAATTTTTAAATTGTGTGTGTGTGTGTGTACACTGATAAAGGTCAGAGGATAACTTGCAGGAGTCAGTTCTCTGATTCCGTCATTGGATTCTAGGGGTAGCATTCATCAGGCTTGCTTGGCAAGTGCTTTAAGCCATCTCCTAGTCCTGTGACTTCTGGTCTTCACTTGTGGTCTTCTGTACTCTGATGTGCCCATCACTGTCCTCCTCTCAGGTAATGACATCTCTCAGCTCCTTGGACAACATGGCACTCCAGTGACTGTGGTCTTACCTTTCCCCCTTATAGTACTCCTGTCCCTCAGCAACTCTGTAGGCTTTACCTTTCATAAGTAATGTGGGCCTGGCCTTTCACTAGGGCCACTATTTCTGTCCTGATTCAGGGAACCCTCCTCCTTTGCCTGAGTTATTGTTCCTGCCTCTTTGCTTGCTCTCCTCACCTCCAGCACTGAATAATTCATCCCAATCACAGCATATGAAGTAGTCTTTTTAAAATGCAAATGTGATTATGCTCAGAATTCACTGATGTGTGTCACTCGGAGCAAAAGCCATAGACACTGCAGAGGTCTGGTGTGGCTGACCCCTGGCTACCTCTGCCCTTGCCCTCCATCTCTCCCCGTTTCTCACTCTTCCAGCTGCTTTGACCTTGCTGCTCTTTCTCTTGGTCTTGCCCTTTGTACTCTTTCTTCTGCTTGCAAGTAGTGTTTTCAGACTTCTACTCAAATATGGCCCTTTCAATAAGTCCCTTTACAGCTTTCAAAATCTCCATTACACACAACTGTCTTCTAAATATAGTAAAAATGTCGTGAAAGAGGAAGAAAGACAAAACAAAAAGAAATCCCTACTCATCATGTCCTATAGAGATCTTGTTTGTGTGTTTGTTTTGTTGTGGTTGTTGTTGTTGGTTTGTTTTTTCAAGAAAGGGTTTCTCTGTGTAGCCCTGGCTGTCCTGGAATTTGTTCTGTAGACCAAACTGGCCTGGAATGTAGAGATCTCCCCACCTCTGTTAAAATTAAAGGTGTGTACCACCACAGCCTTGCTTTGTCCTTTAGACTTGTGTGTGTGTGTGTGTGTGTGTGTGTGTGTGTGTGTGTGTGTGTGGCTTGTTTACTATTGTCTCCTCAATGTAAATTGTCAAATGGTTGCTAAATTCTTGACATTTCTTACTTGTGACCCTTTCTTTTACAGAGATACTAAGGAGTGGTGGGATATTCTTTGCACTGTGACTGGTGGCTCAGCCTGTAGAACCACACCTGTTTCTGGTTGATGTACTCTGAATGGTGTTTTAAACCATTATACTTTATTGAGTATAAAATCGTAGCAGCAGCATAGAAGACAGGCGTTTGCAGGAGCAGAAAGCTCTTGAAGGATGCCTGGTATGTAGGAGATGTCAGTGCTGTGCCGGTTACCACAGTTACTACTATTGTAGCCCCAACCAGCTGTGGGTTGTCAGCTGTGCTCTTGCACAGCAGAACTGAGCAGGCTCTCTCCACCACTCATTTTCTTCCCTCTTTAGGGATATCGTAGTGTGTTGGGTCCCCTTCCTCTGCCCTGCTCCCCACCTCTCTCATGCCCCCAGTATCTTACCATCTTACTGTTTCTTCTCTCAATTCAGCAGCACTTTAGTAAGGTTTTCTTTTACTTTTCCATTCTGTTCGGAATCTTGCTATTTTGTTTTTCTTCGTTTTGTTTCATGTGTAAAATGAAGTAATTTCCCCTTTTAAGTTGATTGCCTAGAAATGCACTTGTATATTTTAAAAAGAAAATGTTTTAGGTATCCAAACAAAGGTAAAGTTGATTTTTTTTTTTAATAGAGTAGAAAAGCCACAAACAAACTTAACATAAAGGCTGTGCCAGGCACTAGAGCCCTTGTGAGCACCTTGCTTCTTTCTCTGGTCTGTACACTTCTACTTCCATAGCAAATGATTAATTTAGTCTGCTGCCACCTGAATGATTATGGAATAATTTCCTATATACCACATCAGCACCATCTGAAGCTTCCTGCTTTCTTTCTTTCTTTCTTTCTTTCTTTCTTTCTTTATTTATTTATTTATTTAAATTTTTATGTTGTCTCAGGCAGGGTTTCTGAGGTTTTCTGCTGATATATTTCAGGGATCTCAAAGCTCCCCACTTTATTGTGTCTGTAGTTCTTATGGCCCAGTCTCTAGGTGTATATGGGTATATGAGTTTAAGCTTTTTTCTCCCAATGATTGAATGTGATCAGTATTCTAAACAACTGAAACAAAAAGAATGCTGTTAGACTATAATCTATTTTGTGAATTTTAGATATATAACAGTGGAAGTGAACGCCTTCTAACATGTACTTGAGAGCTTTATTTTGAGGGCTTAATGGTCTTTCACCTGTAAGGTGAGCCACACTGTTACCTATTGTCACAGTATTACAAGAAAAAAATTACTTAAAAATTATTTTTATGTGTATGAGTACTTCATCTCAAAGTATTTTTGTTTACTATGTGTGTGCCCATTGCCCTAGGAGGCCAGAAGAGGGCATCAGATGCCCTGAAACTGGAGTTTACAGGTGATTGTGAGTCCTGTGGGTGCTGGGAACTGACCCAGGACCTCTAGAAGAGCAGCTTGTTAAATAAAGCACTCTCTTGACTGCTGACCTGTCTCTCTAGCACTCTGCTCCATTTCTTGATGGATTTTTGTGTGTATGTGTGACCATATACTTAGATTTAGTGGTAGTTTCTAATTTTTCAGTAACATTCATTTTCCTTTGAAATGCTAAGATTAGCTTCTTTCATATAAGAAGCTAAGTTTTAATTTATAATACCTTTTAAAAATTATATTTTAATTGAGCAGTAAAGCTCTATTTTAATTACTTCTCTCTTGTCTGGGAAAAATACCTGACAAATTAAGGAAGGGTTTCTTTTGGCTCACTGTTCAGGAGTAAAGGCCATCCTGGAGGGAAGTGTGGGAGGAGCGTGAGGCAGCGGTCACATTGAGGCCACAGTGAAGGAACTGACAGTCAGTGCTGGATGCCAGCCCATGGGACAGAGCTGCCCGAAGTAAAGTGGATACTTCCACCTCACTTAGCTCAGTCAAGCAGCTTGTTCACAGACATGCCCAGGGGGTTGTCTCCTAGGTGATTCCAGGTCCTGCTCACTGGTAGTACCAGCATTTTACTTGTATGTCTACTATCTCTTTAAACAAAAGATATTAGGAAGATTTCTGAAGCTAGTGAAAACCTCAGCCTTGTTTTGCCAATGAAATGTAAATTTTAAAATATGAAGAGACAGGAAGGGGTCAGGAAAGTGGACTGGTCAGAAAAGTATAGACTTTTTCAGCTTAGTAAAATTGCATTCTGTATGGTGAATGTACATGCATGCGTGCACACACACACACGCACACACACACACACATGTATGCACACACACATTGCTATACGTACAACCAGAGAGAGAGAGAAGAGAGACAGTGTCTCATCCCATCCACTCACACCAGTACTTTGACCAGTTGGTGTGTAGTTTGAGAACTAAGTAAAAGATACATTACTTTTAAAGCTATATCTATTTTAACAACTCATTAGTTGAGTGAAGGCTTACTGAGTTTCTGCTGTGCCATTAAAGAATTTATGTAAAATCCTCCCACATGTTTACCCATTATCCCAGCACTTAGGAGGGAGGATGACATAGGAAGATACAGATTTGAAGCAAGCCTGGCCAGTCTTTGCAAGTTCAAGACTTGCAAGGTTATAGAGTGAGCCCCTGTTACAGACAGACATAGATACATTGTCTAGATTTTTGCTAAAACTAAACATGGCTAATGGCCCGAGGTAACATTTCCATTCTCATAAACAGAAATAAAGGAGAAAGGAGAAAGAGGGTAAGGCATATGTTTGTACTTTAAGTTAAAACTTCACCTTTTTGAATGTTTCAGGGCTTACTGTCTTAGCCTACTCAGACTAACGTAAAAAATTACCACAGACTGGTAACCCAACAGAAACTCAACCTAGGGAGAACAACCTGCTGACGTGATCTGCTTTATTCCATGGTTTTTCTCATGGTTTATAGGCTTTTGCCATTTACCTTTGGGCCCACCATTTCTTAGTTAGGATTTTATTGCTTTGAAGAGACACCATGACCAAGACACCCCTTATAAAGGAGAACATTTAATTGAGGCTAGCTTACAGTTTCAGAGGTTTAGACCATTATTATCATGGCAGGAAGCGTGGCAGTGTGCAGGCAGACATGGTGCTGGAGGAGCTGAGTTCTACCTCTTGATCTGCAGGCAGCAGAAGGGCTGTGTGCCACACTGAGTGTAGCTTGAGCACATATGACCGTAAAGTAAAGCCCAGCCCTGTAGTGACACATTTTCTCCAACAAGACCACACTCCAAATAGTGCTACTCCAAATGGGCCAAGCGTTCAAATACATGAGTCTATGGGAGCCATTCCTGTTCAGACCACCTCAGCTCACACCTCTTCTTCATTTGAATGTGGGGGCAAGCAAAACACAAGCTAACACTTTAATTCACAAAGAAATGGAGTTTGCTGCCTGGTATGGTGGTACCATAATATAATCCCAGCACCTGGGACGCTAAAGCAGTCTGCTCCTATTCTGAATTGGACACAGTTTCTAAGAACTTAACTCTGCGTTTTAGCTCTTTTAACAGATTAGCAGATTATGTAGAATATTTCATATAGCTTTCTGTTAACATACTGAAACCCCATAAGCTTACTTTAAATAAATTTGTTTTTAGTTGTTATAGCATGAACCTAGTTTTTTGTTATTTGCTGACTGCCCTTTGCTAAGTACATTTTCTCACAGCATTGTTCCCAGAGGTTGTTCAGAGGTTGCTGGAGAGCTTGTGTTTATACAGACTTTTACTGAGGAATTAATTCCTCCTCTTCCTTCTCTTCCTCCACTTCTTCCTCCTCCTCTTTCTCTTCCTCTTCTTCCTCCTCTTCCTCCCCCTCTGCTTCCTCCTCTTCTCCTTCTCTTCTTCTTTCTCTTCCTCCTCTTTTTCCTCCACTTTCCTACTCTTCCTTCCTCCTTCTCCTTCTTCCTGTTTTTTGAGAATTACATCATTTCCCCCTTTTCTCTTGAAAAGCCTTCCAATATGTCTCCTTGCTCTTTCAAATTTATGGCCTCTTATTTTCATTACTTACATATATGAGTGTGTATCTATAATCTTAAATACATAAATATATATTCCTACATAACTACAACATGCTAAGTTTGTAGAATGGTGTGTGTGTGTGTGTGTGTGTGTGTGTGTGTGTGTTCAGGGCTGGACCGTTTGTTGAGCAACCAGTAGTGTGCTCTTCCCTGGGGAAGGCTGTTTGTCCTGCTCTCAGCATTCCTCCGTTGCCTGGAATTTTCTGTGTAGGGCTGAGGCCTCATGGGTACCACCCTGCCACCACACACTGAACTTTTTAAAGAAGGAACAGCCCAGATGAGGCTAGCTTGATCTGCAAGGCTTGCACATTTGGATCTTAGCTTCTCTCTGTGAAAGACCAGTCTGTCTTCAGTTTCTTCTTTGATTAGCCTTTATTTCACTTTCAGAACTCTTGCTCCCACAGTTTTTCTTTTTCCTGTATTCCACTGTTGCAGTTAGAAGCTACTCTTGGTGGGAAGAATGCTTCCCCATTTGCTTGGACTTGTACAATTGCCTACTTTTTCCACCTGGCTACCTAGTACACCATATTTGGAGAAACCCAGTTATATTTTGGAGTGTGGCCTTGGAAACTGTTCACTGCCAAAGCTGTTCTCCTTTATTCATCCATGCCTCCAGGTAATTAGCACAATTGAATATAGTGACCTTTTGGAATCTCTTTCAAGGGCGGCAGCCAATGTGCCAGCTCCCCCAGGAGACTTTGGAGGGAAGCCAACTCCATGAAGTAAGAATGGGAAGGGTGAGCCTTTAACAGGAGCAATTTCAAAAGTATGAAAGCAGTAAAGAATGCCTAGAAATGTTGTTGTCCCTTAGCATTGAAAGGGTTAAAAACATTGAACGAGCTGTTTTCCTTAAATGTCATGTTCTATATAGTTGTGTCAGAGTATTGGTAAGTGCACTAGACTCTTATTTTAAAACTGATTTTTGCACATAAAGTTAAACAAATCGAGTTTGTTAACTCTTACATGCCATCACTAAACAGACCCTAGAACTTAAACCACTAGATGTCAAAATCTAAATATACCCCACTGCTCTTGAGGGAGGGGATGAGAAAAGTTTTTTTCAACCTTTACAGAAGAAGGAATATGTTCTGTGAATGTGGCTATGTATCCTACACTGGTCGCTCATCTTCTCACAAAGTAGCTGATATTTACAGCAAGGTCCTGATGTTTTCAGCACAGCTCAGATAACTTAATGTCCTCTGTTTTTCTTTTTTCTTTGCTGCTTTTTATTATTGTTTTGTTGAAAGTGTTTTTATGATTGTAGTGACAAGCATGATCCTGAAGCGCTTGCATAGTGTGAACATGTCCTGTTCACCAATCCCTGCTCGGTGGTGTAGCTGCAGCTCCCCAGACCACAATGTTGCTCCTAGCCGGCGGTGATCATTCACTTAAATAATATCATGCTAACAAAAACTTGTTTATTACCCAACTGGGTTCTGACCAACCTCTGCCAGGTGGTGGTTTCTCATGTAGCCCAGCAGTGCTGCTTTCTGACTCTTCATATGGGTTACTGTTCTGCACCTTGCCACACCAGTCTACACTAACATTTTTGTATGTTTAAAGCCAAGGTCCCAGGAAGGAATGAGAGGGTCATAGAGACCAGAATCTTGGAGGCAACATACATACTCTACGGTTCAGAAATGAAGGAGAAATTGTGGCATATTCTTTTAATGTAGATGCTGAGGCGGGCAGATCTCTGTGAATTCAAGGTCAGCCAGAAAACCCTCCCTGTGGAAAGAAGAGGTTTAAACTTGTGGGTCATAGTCAGAAAATGACTGGTGTGTGCTCTTGTAGGCCGCTGGAAGGCTCAGAACATAGAATGGGTATTATGAAACAAGGCCTTTCAATTTGGTTAAGAAACACTGGTCTAGAGGCTTTCATTTTCTCAGACTAAAAGAATTTCAATTTTGGTAAGTCTGCAGTAGAAGCGTGTCATTAGAACTTGTTATGACTCCAAGATGTAGAATAACATTGGTAAAATATAGGCTCTGCCCAGGGGTGATGCAGCCCTAACCCACATCTTCACATGGAGATCTCAAGCTAGATTAGTTCACAGTGTTAGCCACCCAGCTCCTGGGAGGTTGGGGGGCTTCTTGGTGGGGGTGCCCCTGAGTAGGCACTGGCATCATAAGAGTTGGAGTATGTCTCCTCAGTTAGCCCCTACTTTGAAAGAATCATGACTTGGTAGGCTAGGGTTTAGATCTTGGGCCAAGCCATTAATAATTAATGTGAACAGAGGCAACTGTTATAAATCAGGCAAGAAGCTTTTTTATTAAAGGGAACCAATGGGAGAGGTAGGACTGGAAAGTAGACTTGGAAGAGTTACCCAAACTAGAATTACTACTCAGTGTATGGCAAATTAAGAATATAGTGTTTGGTGCCCACCTGTAATCCCCACACTCAAGAGGTATAAGAAGATGGACTTTGGCCAGCTTGGTCTAAGTAGTGTGTTCCAGGACAGCCATGGCTGTCTCAAAAATATTAAAAAGAATATTTGAATAGAATGTGTCCTTGAATAAGGAATTACAAGCTTGTTAGTTTCCTGATCTATTGTTTTTTAAGCTGTATTTGTGGTTTGTTTGTTTGTTTGTTTGTTTGTTTTGGTTTTTCAAGACAGGGTTTCTCTGATGTACCCTTGGCTGTTGTACTGTTGTAGCCCTGGCTGTTCTGAAACTCGCTCTGTAGACCAGGCTGGCCTCGAACTCAGAAATCCACCTGACTCTGCCTCTCAAGTTCTGGGATTAAAGGCAGTATCTGTGGTCTTGACATCCAATGAAAGCTGTAGATGGAAAGCTCCTCAGATTGCTACACATTTCAGTGTCTTATCTAGTTTTAGGGGATCACCTGTAGAGCCCCCCAATTCTTTTAAAGACATAATTCTTCAATCACTTTGCCTAGATGTAGTGAAAATACAGCAATCCTGGTATTCCAGGAAATATTTGCAGGCTAAAAGATAATCAGTATTGCTTGACATACAGATACACTTGAACAGAAGTGTCTGTCCATGTACATGGGAACTGTACTCACAGGCAGGGTTTGAGGATTTTACCTTCTTTTAAATGTATTTAGTCAGAACTCTTTTTTTTATTTATTTAAATTGAAGATGTATATGGTATGTTCTCTAATGGATAGACTAAGGAGCGTCAAGAACCATCTGTAATGCAGACTTCACCATGGTCCTGGACAGAGCTCCCTTACGACTTACCCTGTTGTAAGAAGGGAGAGAAAAGGATACTGCAACTGACCTGTAGGAAATTAGTAGCAAACAAAATGGCTCCAACTCTAAGGACACGACATGGGTGTGACACCAGAACACTAGGGACATCACTCAGTGCTGTAGAGCTTCCCGTTGGAGGAACACTCTGCTTGGCTTGAGCCAGCATTTAAAAAAATTTTTTTGATTGTGCAGATTGCAGAGGCTGCTATAAGGTTGGATGCTTTGGTACACAGCAGACTTGTGAGCTTGAACATAAGGGATTCACAGCTTCTCCATCCAGTGGGTTTCAGATACCATTTATTTTCTTTTACTTAGTGCACACATTGTGCAGACCTACTATGAGCCACTATTGCAAGTACTGGGTATGTTAAGGTATCTTTGTTCAGATACTGAATTCTTCTATGCTTCATCACAGAACTGCTTTTGTATATTTCTAGTAAAGATGGGATGTATCCCTACCCTGCTGAGTAGAACAAATAGGCTGGAATGAGAGGGACAACATGGGATAGTACATCTGTTTATAGCCAAAATGAATAAATAATAGGCTAGTTCCTGAAAAGCAAATGAAAATTGTTCCTTGCTGCCTCTACAAATATTTCAAAATTAAAGGATGGGTTAATGCATTGTTTAGTTTGGAATAGTGAATAACAGGGTTGAGGGTTGTTTGTTGTTTTGTTTTTATTGTTGTTGTTTTTTGAGACATGGTCTCACTATGTACCTCTGGCTGTCCTAGAACTCACTATGTAGCCCAGGCAGGCCTCTAGCTGAGATCTGTCTGCCTCTGCCTCTGTCTCTGTCTCCTGAGTGATGAGATTAAAAATGTTTGCTACCACACACACTTTATTTTTATTTTATATTTATTGATGTTTTGCATGCGTGTATGTCTGTGTTGAGGTGTCAGATTTTGGAGTTCCAGACAGTTGTGAACTGCTGTGTGAGTGCTGGAATTGAACCCAGGTCCTCTGGAAGAACAGTCAGTGCTCTTAAGCATTGAGCCGTCTCTCCAGCCCTGTAACAGTTTTTCATGAAGCTCAAAAAAGAAAGGTGATTTGAAGGTCAGTGGTAGATCTTTTCTCAGTACTGTCTCAAATGAGAACAACAAGCACTGTGGGATTAACACAGACTTTCTAGAAAAATGCTACACCTTACTCTTGGTCCTTAATTTTAACCAGAACTCCTCGATCTTAAATTTTTAGTTTTAAATTTTTAGATAATCTAAAATCCAGTTTTAAAAACCTGGTTGGAGCTGGGTGTGGTGACACATCCCTTTAGTCCTGGAACTTAGGTGTTCAGCCTGGTCTACATAGGAAGTTCTGGTCTATCCAACTGAGATATGTGTAACTGAGATTCTGTCTCAAATGACTCAAAACCAAGCCCCACCATTTAAGTGTTTTGGATATTACCTTTGATGAAATAATTATTTCTAAAAGTGAGCCTTCTGATTGTATTTTGTCTTTAAGTTAAATGAAAATGTCCCCTGGAGTAATAAGTTACACACACAGTGTGTGCTATGGGTGAAAGCCAAAGCCTGGCACATAATAGGTAAGTGCTTTGCCAGAGAGTCATATTCCTAGCCCTAAACAAAAGTTTTTAAAAAGATGTATTGTTTTAGATGTGTCACACATCTGCATATAAGTATGTATACTTTGAAGTTCAGGTAATTGTGAGCTCCTTGGAATGAGTCTGAGAACCCAATTCAAGTCCTTAAAAGCCATATGATCAGTAAGTGCTCGTAACCACTAAGCCATCTCTCCAACTGCCAAAGACATATTTTAAAACTCTGAAATTCTGGTGATTAGTTGGCAACATACCTATATTTTTTCCTTCAAGTTAGTTTTCAAAGACTTTTAATTAGAGATATAATGAGACATACTAATGGAGGAAGCCACCTGAGTTCTAGGTACCCTTAGAAAGGCAGTAAAAGGTCCTTTTTGACAAACTGTTTATGTAGGCTTGGGACCAGAGGGCTGTCAGATATGTAGCTCCTGTGACTCTGGGTGTTTGTTGCTTCAGTCTTCATAATCTGAAGACTTGAAGAATCTAAAAATTCTCAACAGACACTTGAAAGTTGGATTATTTTCAGTTTTTGGATTACCAATATTTGACTTATATATTAAAAACATGAGCAATAAACCAAAAGGTTGTTATGGGATCTGCATACTGATATGATTTACACAATTGTATAGCCAGTGAACACAAAGAATGTAGTTTAGATTTCATAGAATATTTTGTTAGCTCCATAGAAACAGGTCATAAAGACCATTTGTAAAGTTTTGGGTGACATAAAACATAAGAGTACAACAGGTGTACTCAACTTATTCTGATCTCAATGCTAAATAATTTTTTTATTAAATGTTTTGTCCTGAGATAATCTGTTGACCATGCTTGAAGTATCATGTTGTTGGAGGTTTGATAAGGGTAAATACTCATGGCACATTGTAGTCAAGATTATGAATATATCCATTGGTCCTAAAAGGTTTTTTTTTTATCTTTTGTCTTATTTGTTTGTACAGAATGTCTTGAAGGTTCCCAATAATTCTATATCTAAAACAAAGGCTTCTTGCTCCTAAATTTTATTAGCATGTGAATCAGACTATTAATTGTCATCAAACTGGCAGACTATAATCTAATTGGGCCAGGTGGTTTTTAATCTTTTTTTCTTTAATAGACATAAAGTGGCAGATATATGCTACGCAAATATTTTCTTTCAACAGTGTTCTTGGCAGGAGCAGACTTTTCCTGTAATTGAACTTTGGGTGTCTTTGTGCTGTTCGTGTGTACACAGGTTGGGTAAGTGCTTGTAGAAGCCGTAGACAGACATTGGGTACTTTCCTTAATCACTCTTCCACATTTTTTGAGACAGGGTCTTGCAATAAGCATGGAACTTGCTGGTTGATGTAGGCTGGCTGAGCAGTGAGCTCCTAGGACCGCCTTTCTTTGTCTGTCAGTGCAGTATTACAGACAGGAGCCACTGTCCCAGATGGCTCTTGGGTATTGTCACCCAAGTCTTCATGCTTACTTTACTAGCTAAGCCATTTCTTCCACCCCTTGGTGAACCTTTTATTTTCAAATAATTATAAATTCATGTGCAGTTGCAGTAACCTTTCTGTGATAATTTTTTTAACTAAAACTTTGAAAAATCATACCTCTAAACATATTCAGCAAATACCTATTTATCTGCTTGTGCATCATCGAAGACCAGTCATTGTTACCTTCCCTGATATGTTCTACAAAAGCTTTTGTTGTTGTTTGCTTTTGATTGGCAGCAAGTTTCAGAAACTTAGTCCCCATTCGTACTTGCGTAGTTTTTCTTAACCCTTACTGCTTTTCATCTCGAGTGAAATGTAAAGAGCAGTGAAGCCCTGGTTTCAGCTGGACAAATCCACCACACTCATTGATAGCCATTATCCAGAATGTTAATGTCGCATGAGCCATTGCTGCCATCTATAAGATAGAGAGCACTATCCTTACAGAGGCTATCAGGGCGTGGAAGTAGCAGAGTCCTTTGAGTCCACCAAGAGTTTAGGGTTAGCTCCAGCAAGACAGACCTTGCCTCTTAAAAACAATGACCCAGTCCTCAGTACTTGAGAGGCAGAGGTAAGCAGATGGATCTCTGTGAGTTCAAGGACAGCTTGGTCTACATAGCCTGTCTCAAAACAAACAACAGAAACAACCAAACAAATAATAAAAACAGTAGTACATTTAGAAACTAAATACAGACCCATAGCCTTTACTTAAAACACCAATGGCTATTGTCTAGATTCTTGCATTTTAGGAGCATAAGAGTTTCAGTGCCTGCTAGGGTGCCATTTGTTAGTTGTTATTTAGATAGTCACACAATGTCTGAGTTGGATCAGCTCACATTTGTTGAATGAATGGCATAGCTCCCCTACCACCACACAAGAGTGGAGGAGAAAAATGAAAAAGAAACTTTGTTCTAAACTTTTGGACTTTGGAAATAAGGAGAAGGGGTTTGGGACCCAGAAGGCCTCATCACAGCAGAAGACCCTGTCCAGCCCTCAGTTCTCCTGGTTAACACAGGAGGAGATGCAGACGGCCTGAATTTGCCAACTGATTGTTTCCATTATAAAAACAAAAGTAGCTATTGATTTAATCCTGTTACATGGTGTTGATCTTAGAAATCATTGGATTCATGCTAGGATTTGGAGTTTAATCCTGTAAGGATCAGACTTTCTCATCTTATTTATCCTAAGTCCTCTTTAATCTTATTAATTATGCCAGGCTATTTTCCCAAAGGGCTAGTGCATTTGTGAATGGGGGGGGGTGTATGTGCAGGCGTGTCTGTGTGCTCATAACGTGTGCATGCATGCATGTATGTGTGTGGGAGGTGTATACAACTGTTTTTCTAAGACAGCCGTGTCCCTCTTTCTGATTTTGAAAGAGAACTTGAGCTTTCTCATGAAGAGCTATGGAACCCTTCACAGGTCTCCACACTAGCATTGCTGTTGTCAGCCTGATGTCAGTTCTGTATTCGCAGACCTAGGATTAAAGTAGGTCTTGTCAAGTTTCTAGACAGGGACTCTAGTCTTAATCTTGGATTTCCTGAGAAGGCATATGGTACTCTGATGAAGGAGTGAGCGTGTGCGTGCGTGCGTGCGTGCGTGCATGCGTGTAAATGTAGAGGCTCTTAGTGAGAAATACTAGTTGAATAAATTATAAGTGTGATACCATTCTCCTGTGGAGGAACAGAAAACCAGTTCTTGACTTTTGACCTTCATACTGAAATTTTACTGAGTATGTTAGGAAGCAAAAATACACATGAAGTCTTAGGGCTTTTGTACACACTTGCAGACTGTAACTGAATAGAACCTTATGCTCTCTAGTTCATTTTTTTCTTTTTCCTTTCCAAAGGATGTCATTATTGTCTACCCCAGTGATCAAAATGACAAATTTTAAGCAGCCACAAATTATTATTATTTGGGAGGTAGGAACTTTCATAATTGGATCAGTGGTGTTATGATTGACTCAAGAACCACTGAGTGTGCTAAATGGTACGTGCCCCCAGGTTCTCTGGTTGCTTTCACTCTAGTTATTACAGCGTAGCACCAGTGTTTGTTTAACTAGCTTGTCCTTGTTATGCAGGGTTTTTTTTCTTTTCTTTTCTTTTAATTGGGAGGAGACTGCCACAGTACCTGTGTAGGCCAGAGAACAGTGTGCAGGAGATGGTTTCTACTTGTGGATCCTAGGGCTCCACCTCAGCAGGCTTGGTGGCAGGTGTCTGCACCCACAGAACCCTCTTGCTACCCTAGTTTGCACAGTTTCCAGCAGGAATGTCTAGTGCAAAATGTTTGAATTGCTGTAAGATAGTAGTTTGATGTTGTAGATAGAAAAACCCTAGAAGATATTCTTAGTTCTTACATGACTAAAGGGTTAAGAATATCTTATAATAATCTTATGACTTAAGATTTCCATATATACAAACTATGCCATAGCAAACTGGCTGGGTAGAGGTAAGAGAACCTTGATTTATTTTTCAATGAATTGAGTTTTTTCCCCCACCCCTTTTTAAAGACAACATTTCAGCTGGCCTTTATCTTGTGTTCGTCCCAAGAGTTAGAGTTACAGGCTTAGCTACTTACCTGCCTACAGTGTTATTTGGGCGTGTGTGTATGAATATTTACTTCACTTATTTATTGAAAAGGAAATTAAGGCAATTTCTTTATCAAAAAGAGAGCTGAATCTTCAGTGGATTCTCTAATGCTGACATCATGATCTTGAAAAGTAGAGAGAAGAATCTAATTATCTAAATGAGAAAAACTTAGGGTTAAAGGATCCACTTTAGGTGTAGGGTAATTGTACAGGAGGGGAGGGTGTTAGTTTCTAATCCTCTTTGGGGATGCTCCCTATCAGGCCTGCACAGGAACATTCAGTGGAGCAGCTCCTTTATCATAAAGGGAATTTTAATTTAAAAATGTTCTTGCATCATGAGCAGAGTAAGCGACAGACAGCTACACTGGGCATTTATCTCCTTCAAACCACATTACCAGTAATTGCTGCATTAAATCAAAGTCAGAAGAGATTACAGGTCTGAATAGAGCAAGGGGCTGGTGCCAACCCAAGGGTTCCCACACTGCCCCGCTGCTGCTGTCAGCCCTGCCCCTCTCTCAGTGGGAATGAGAGCTGCCCTGATGTCTGACTGTGCGGATGCTCTGTAGGATGCAGAGTGATGAATGCAGTCTGGGAAGAGGCAGCAATACTTCCTACACCCTATAGTCCCCTTTTCTGTTAACTCTTCATATTGGACTCAAAGGTGTGCTTCTAAATTTATTTGGTACTACAAGCTAAATAAGAGGCATAAAAATATCATGTTTTCCTCTAAATTCACATCTAGGTAATATTTCCTTCTTGCTAAATTATCAGAGATGATGCTGGGGATCACTATGTGGGCTTGTGTGTGCACTAACTTAAGGAGCACAGCAGCTGTGAGGTTCTGTTGTTACCTTCTTCTTCCAGAGAAAGAATTCGAGGCAGAGAGACAATACCTCCCAAAACATAAGGCTGAGAGCCTGGCTTTAATATTTGACTCCATCTGAGCCTGGCCTCACAGTCCCAGTCTCCAGCATGCTGGTTTAGACCTTTCAGGAATTCTGCTGAGAGTGGGGGATACTTGAGGAAGAAAGATAGACTACATACCCTCTCTTCCCAGAACTGGAGTAACAGAAAGTGAATGAACAACAGAATGAAAGGTCACATGCAAGTGCAAAAGGAGGGGTCTGCCAGTGACAGAACCGTGGTGATTAGTAACTTCCAGAGCAGCCTGTCATTTCTCTGCTTACATTTGACAATTTCCCCTAATTTCCACCATATCCTTAATCTTCTTCCATGAGAACAGGCTGATGCTTTCCATTTCCCTTTGCCAACCCCCTTCCCCTCGAAGTAGATAACTGACCTCCTAAGACCTCAGCACTGAGGAGGATGGAATATTGACAGTTGTGCTGAGGTTTAATTAATACACAATCAGTGGTGTACAACAAAGTCACAGTTTGTTTAGTTTTGACATGTACACACCCTTCATTATCACAACTGAGATAACTTACAGATTACAGATCTTCAGAGGATTCTTCATGTTCTCATTGACTTCCCTGCCAAGCACAGTAGCAAGTAACCAATGATTTGCTTTCTACCACTGTAGATCGAGTTGTACTTTTAGAATTTGACAAAAATGTAATCCTACAGTAAAAAGTCTTATGGCTGGGCTTCTTGTAACTGGTACCATGATTTCATCATGGCTTATCTTATGCACACTAAAAAAAGCTCATTCATTTTTGCTGACGAGCTGGGGGGTGGTGGTGCACTCCTTTAATCCCAGCACTTGGGAGGCAGAGGCAAGTGGATTTCTGAGTTCGAGGCCAGCCTGGTCTACAGAGTGAGTTCCAGGACAGCCTGGGCTATACAGGGAAACCCTGTCTTGAAAAACCAAAAAAAAGAAAACAAAATATTTTTGCTGACAAGTCATGGTGTTCACTTGTGATGTGTTAAGCATTGTCTCTTGGTGGGTGTTTGGGTTGTTTGTACCCTAGGGTTCTTGTACAGGTGTGAATATATAGGTTCTCATTTTTCTTGAGTAAATATTAATACTAGCAAGTAGATTGGATAGGCTATATGAAAGGTATATGTGATTTTATGAAGTTACTTAAGTACTGACTCTAGATCAGTTATATAATTTTCTTATATATTTTGTCTTAAAGCCTGTGGTGGTTTGAATATGCTTGGCCCAGGGAATGGCACTATTAGGAGGTGTGGCCTTGTTGGAGGAAGCATGTCACTGTGGGTGTGGGCTTTATGACCCTTGTCCTAGCTGCCTGAAACCCAGTCTTTTCCTGTTTGCCTTCAGGACAAGATGTAGAAACTCTCAGTTCTTCTTGTACCATGCCTGCCTGGCTCCTGCCTTGATAATAATGGACCAAAATTCTGAACCTGTAAGCCAGCCACAATTAAATGTTGTTCTTATAAGAGTTGCCTTGGTCATAGTGTCTGTTCACAGCAGTAAACCCAAACTAAGACAAAGCCCAAACTAATACAAAGTATGTATTTATCAAATACATACTTTAGAAATGGTACCTTTAAATTGTGATTTGTTTTCCTCTCAGTGTCCATTAGTGATGAAAAGTTTTTAGTGTAGTCTGATTTGTTGGTTTGTTCTTTTATGGCTTGTTTTTAGTCTGTCTGGTGCTAGGGATCAGACCATGGGCCTGGACCATGCTAAGCATATACCTTACCACAAAGCAACACCTATAGGCTATGCCATAGCTCTGAAATCTTGCTCAGTTCAAGGAATTTTACTCCTAAAGTTTGTACTTTCATGGTTTGTGTTGTAGGCCAGTGGTCTAATTTTCTGTATGGTACAATTCTATTGTTACCATTTGTGGCTGTCCTGATGTCCAGTTCCTATTATTCTGAAACTGTTCTATCGCCGAATTGTCTTTATACCTCTGGATATGTTTCTGGATCTCTCTTCTTCACCCCTCACCCCAAATCAGTATGCTTGTTCTTGTAGGGATCCGAGTATTATGTAGTCTACTAGTCTGAGAAAAGTGATCTAGATGTCTAGAGGGAAGTTAATTACAATCCCTGCCTGTGTAGAATATGGATAGCTGAAGACAGAGGAAGAATTAGCTGTGCACTGGCTCTATGTTCTAGGATAGGAAGTCAACTCAAACTGGTCTGTACATTGGGTGTAATCTCAATCAGAATACCAGCCAAATTTTTATAGAAATTGACAAACCTATTGTAAATTAGTATGGAAATGCCAAGGATTTGGAATAGTTAAAATAACTTGGAAAGGAAGAAGGGATGATTTAGCTTACAGTGTCAGAGATTTCAGTCCACAGCCATTGGCTCCATTGCTTCCAGCCTGTGATAGGTAGAATGCTATGGTAGAGAGCTAGTACAGGAACAAAGCAGCCCACCTCATAGGAGATGGGAGGGAGGTGAGATGCAGGGGTAAGATACAGTTACAAGGATACACTCCACTGGTCTGTTTCCTCCAAACTGCACTGGTACACAGTACCATCCTGTTCCAAAAGAGAGGGATAAGACAGTAACAAGAAAAGATGAGACAGAATCAAGACTCCGTTGTGAGGATGAACACTGAATCCTGTAGCCTCCATCTGGCATCTTGGGCATGAGCTTTTGTGATAACAAGATCAGAGGCAGACAACCCTATCCCTTCAGCATTGCTACCTCAAGGTTCCTCTCGTGGGCTAGCTGCCCCTAACTGTCTGATTTTTTTCTTTGGGAAAGATTTCATATTCCTAGTCATCTTTTCTCTTCTGAGTCTCCTTTACACTTACTCCTTCACTCTCACAGCTTCACATGCCACCTTCTTAGGGGCTAGAGGCCACTCATTTAGTGGCCCCCTAGGCTTTCTTTTGTAATCTTGGCAGAGGACTTTATGACCTGAGAACTCTTTCTACACACTTGCAAAACCGATACCATACACATGACAGCAAAACTCCTACCAGCAAGTAGTTAGAACTCCAGAACCAAAGTATGGAAATTTCTGAATGCTTAGATGTCTGAATTTGGGAAACATTTCCTAAGTGGTCCTGTGTAAACAGGGGACCTCCATGGCTCTCTTCTCAAGGAGGCCAGTCTTTCAAGCACATACACACATGTATACTCTTGAGGGGGGTGGGATCTGGCCAACTTTTGAGATGCCTCTGAGGCATCTTTCCTGTTGCTCTGGTGCCAGGCTTACTTTTCATCTCTTCAGCAGACATACTTTCTGAGGCCTTAACTTTATACAGACTCTTGTGTTGGCCAAACTCCAAGCTTTGAAAATCCTTGTGCTCAGTTTTTTGCCCCTGATTCTTAATTTAAACCCAGCTAAAAAGCAGTTAACAACAATCATGCAATACTCTACATATTGGACTGCTTTGGAATTTATTCTACCAGATTAGTCTATAATCTTTAAACAAGCCTTCCACAAAGTCTCAGGACACAGACAAAATGTAGAATTTCTCTTTGATAAAGTAACATGAGTGATCTTTAGTCCAGTTCCCAGAAAGTTGGTGGTGTCATCTGAAACCACATGGATACAGTCTTTCCTGGCCATATTTGTGTGACATCCTTGTCTTCTGGCTTCCCACCAAGAGTTGCACAGTAAGCAACTAAGTAATTTTACTAATCTACTAATTTCTCTAATCTACTTTTTTATTTTCTTTGAATTTAATTTTATATGTATGTATGCTTTGCCTGTGTGTATGTTTGTGCATTGTGTGTGTATGAGATACTTGCAGAGGTCAGAAGAGAGAGGGCATTGAATCCCCTGGAACTAGAGTTACAGGCATGTGGTTGTAAACTGGAAATCAAACTCTGATCCTCTGAAAGAACAGCTAGTGCTCTTAACTAACCACTGAATTATCTCATCAATTCCTAGCCTGCTTCTTCAGACTCTTATAAATTTCTTGATAAACCAATCTCAAAGGCTTACGTACTTGATATAGAATACTTTTTAATTATCAGCTTAACACAATCTAGAATTGGTGTAGGATAACATTTTCAATGAGGGATTGTCTGGATAGGTTTGCCTATGCACTTGTCTGTGGGGATTGTCTTGATTGTGTTCACTGAGTTGTAAAGTCTTGCCCAGTGTAAGTGGCTCCATTCCCTAGGGTTAGGTCCCAGACTGTGTAGAAAGTGAGCCAGGTACAGTATGTATGTATTTATTATCTTTCTGCTTTTGATTTGGGTTTCTGCTGCCATGACCCCCGCCCTGCCCTCAGATGGATTCTAATTTTGAGCCAAATAAACCTTCTCTTTCCTAAAGGAGAGGGTGTGTGCTCAGCCTTGATTGCAGCAGCAGTTCTTCCTGTGTCGGCACACCTGAGAGAACAGCTTAAGGAGGGAGTGTCAACTCAGTGCAGAGGTAGCCCTCAGTTGTGGTAGCCTCCTCACCATAGGAGCTAGTTCATATTTAAACATAGCAATCCTTTCCAAACCTATTTTCTTAAAATGATGTCAGTTGTTTATTCATTGGATTTTGTGATTTTAGTTGGGTTGGTTCAGCTGGGCTTAAGTACTATAGAATGATCTCTTTATATCTGGCAATGAGCAGGTTGTTTGGTCTTAGGGAGTCAGCTCATTTTTGTTCTACTTGGTCTCACTGTCACATTCCTTTATATAGCCCCCAGTGAGGAAGCTCCCGTCAAATTCTCTGCTTTTCTTTTGTTAATTTGTAGTTATTCTTTGCCTTAAAGATTATTTTTTATATTTATCCTTTTATATTATCTATCAAAATTTGAATAACTATGATGCTGTCATATATATATGACTCTATATATGTCTATATGTATATATAATTTTATTTATTTATTTATTTTACTATTTTTTTTCTTTTGAGACAGGGTCTCACCATGTAGCTCTGGCTGTCCTGGAACTCTCACTATGTAGACCAGGCTGGCCTTGAGTTCCCAGAACTCCACCTGCCTCTGCCTCTCTGCCTCTCTGCCCTCTGCCCCTCTGCCCTCCTGCCTCTCTGCCTCCCCAGTGCTGCTATCACTTATTAACAGTAAGGCTGAATAGGCCTTATTGAAAATATGTGGGCCCAGAAGAGTTTTAGATTTCAGAAGGCTTTGGGGGGGCTTGGAGTACTTTAATAGTCTACACTGGTTAAGCATTCCTAATTCAAAAATTTGAGACCCAAAAATGCTAAATCAGAAACTTTTTGAGTCAGCATCAATGACCAAAGGTTTTCAATTTCCTAGTGTTAGATCAGGGATTCTCAGGCTACACCAATTTAGAAAGACACCACCAAGAAAAACGCTGTCAACTTGGCGCACAGTTGACTGGCTATGCCTTTCATTCCTGAACAGAATGCTGTGTTCCATACACCAGTTTTGTTACTACCCCCATTTTTTATCCTATGTGTCATCCAAAGGTGTGTTTCTACCCTTTATTGTACTCTGTTCTGGTAGGCATCATTTCAAGCCCTTCTCTTAGTGCAGAAAGCTCAACCATCTCATGCTAGAACCAACAGAACTCTTCTGGCTTATAGTCATACAAGCTTTTGGCTCTGTGCTGTGTATCTGTCCTTCTGTGGGCACTGGGGACAGCTTTGCTCACAGAGTGTGTTTATTCACTTAGAATGCCACTCCGCTCTCAATCCCTTACTGCCAAACGTGCTAAGCCCTCCTCATTTAGTTAATCATCATCTATGGACTATTCCTAGTCTTCTTCACCCCAGAAAATGAGAAGGTAGCAGTAGAGACCAGTAGGTTGCTGCTTTACTTGAC
This sequence comes from Grammomys surdaster, assembly GCF_004785775.1. NCBI lineage: Eukaryota > Metazoa > Chordata > Mammalia > Rodentia > Muridae > Grammomys > Grammomys surdaster. The sequence goes on along the minus strand of NW_021604761.1, from coordinate 1,290,662 downwards.
TTTATCCCAGCTGTCTTCAACTAGATGTGGCATTCATCCCATATGATCCAGTGTCCCTCACTTTCTCTCCCCTGCATTGTCAGCTCTTTGGGAGCCTTCATACTTAGACCATGTTGGATGCTGTGTTGCTGTGAATGGATATTGACTGAATGAGGAAAATAAGGGTGGGTGAAGCTATAGCATGTCTTACACTTTTCTTCTCACTGTGATCAAAATACTCGGAAGAGCAAGTGAACAAAGGAAGAGTTTATCTGGGCTCTTGGTTTGAAAGGGGTTGCAATTTGCCGTGGCTGGAGGGAGTGGGGTGGGAATGGCTCAGTCTTGATGGCAGAAACTTGTAGTGATGACTTATACCAACTTCTATCAGTAATTTTGAGACTGGTACAAGACAAATGGATAGTTCCTTAAGCAAAGGACCTAATACAAGTATACCAAGGTTCACATAGGAAGTGCCATTATACTCAGAGATGATCCTTACTGAACATGGGGAGAAGAACCTGTTGTGTGACAAGTTTTCCTGGAAAAGACAAGGATGGACCACTGATTGTGCCAGTGACTATCCTGTGCATCCCACCTGGGCCCAAGGCAGGAAGTTTTAGTGAGATTTAAATGCAAGTGTGGTTTCTACTTTTTATTTTGACCCACCTAATACCAGTGTCACAGGCCAGCACTGGGAAGTAGCTCCTGTCTGGTAAGTGAAGTCACGTTTTCTAAATCTCATTCTCTTCAGCCTTTGCATGTTGCTAGTGGCATCGGTAAGGGACGTGGAGAGCAGAAAAGTAGCAAATGCCTTTTCTGTTCAGGCTCTTGTGAGGACTCTGAGGCCCCACTTCATCATGTGCTGTCTGCTCTCCAGAAGTCAGGATTCCTTAAGATTCTGTTTACAGCTCTTTGCCTTCTCTCTGAGTGTCCATCTACCTATTCTCACCTTCTGTTATCTGTTTTAGTTTGGTTTTGTTCTAGGGATTTTATTTGTGGGGGTGCTTTGTTTGGAGTTTTTTGTTTGTTTGGTTTTTTTTTTTTGTTTTGTTTTTTGTTTTTCAAGGCAGATTTCTCTATGTAGCCCTGGCTATCCTGGAATTTGCTGTGTAGACCAGGCTGACCTCCAACTCAGAGATCCACCCACCTCTGCCTCCCAAATGCTGGGATTAAAGGCGTGTATCACCACTCCGGGCTTCTTCTATTATCTTAAATACAATACCACCCAAGCATGAAATATCTTCTGTCAGTATCAAACTGGGCTAACTGGTAAAGCTTTAGGTTTGTCAGATAGTTTATTATTATGGTCACATTATCCCTTTTAAGTCTTCACATCAGTAGAAATCTTAGATTTATTTAGCAAGCAGCAATTCTCACCACTGCACCACCAATGAGAATCTCAGAAGATTTAATAGTAACTTGAGGAGCTAATTGACAAGTACCCATGTACCCAGTGATGCAGTGCTGCTCTGAACATCATGTAGTGAAGTTAAGTCTTGTACAGTTCTTTGATTTAAGAGAATAGTTTGTGTAAGATTTTTATTGCAGAGACCTGCCCTGCTTCCCATACTTCTCTCACCACCTTAGAATAGAACCCAGGACCTTTTGCATGCTAGGCAACTGCTTACCACTGAGACCTGCCTCCACCCCTTTTCTATTACTTATTAGCTTCAGAGGGGTCAATTAAAATGTACACCATAGGCTTTAAGATGTGCCCAGGCAACTGTAAGATGTTAGGAGCCTTTAGTGAGCTTCTTTCAGAGTTGGTGAACCAAGTGTTAGAAGCACAAATGTAGTGATAGGAAGCACTGTACAGGTGTCTGATGAGAGCCCATGTTAACAGCAGTGTCCCAGGCGTGGGGTAAATTGCTCACAGCGCTTCTTAACTTTGCCCTATGACAGTATTTCACCTCTGACTGCACCTGTACCTTTGAAGTACTTACAACCAGACTGTTTCTACTGGTTTCTCTAGTACTTAGCATACCACCTTATGTAGAGTTGGTGTAAACAACCGCCTTTTGGTATGGGATTGAGTGATCTTGCTGTCTTACACCATGCTGGCCTTGAACTCTGATCTTCTTGCCTCTGATTTTCAGTAGCTGGGGTTTCAAACATCCATCACACCCAACTGTTTAATTATACTGACTTGGTTTATTTTTTATCTTCATGGAGAATCAGTGCTGACGGCTAGAGATATTCTAACATTTTGTATGGTCCTTGCAGTCTGTTTGATTTAAGGTACATGTTGTACCTGGAAGACCATCTCTAGATATGTCAATGCCAATTTGAAGCTTAAAGAAAAGTTTCTCCTGAATACCCTTGCACTTAGCTTCAATGTCTGTAGAAGGCTGTACTTGGTGTGGTTGGGAGTGGCCATACCAGCTCAGGCCCTCACTTCCCTCACTAACCCCATGAAGGCATGTGCTAACAGTACTGGCTCTGCCTTAGGAGATTAGGAGGTCGGTCTAACACTGAAACAAACTTAGCATTATTATTTTGAATATTTGGATGTTTGTCCAAAGCAGAGGATTTTAAAGAGGAATAATTTTGCCCTGTGTATCTTTACAGCTGTTTATTTTCACCTTTTGTGCATTGTGTGTTATTTTCTAAGATCTACTTAGTTCTGATTGTAGATGAAAGCCAACTCCAGCTCGCTGTGGGCTGTCAGCTAACCTCACACCTGTCTCTGTTTGTTACTGCTTTTAATATCAGTTACAGAAATATGTATGCACATGTGTGTGCAAACAATGGTGGGGTGGGGAAAGCCGCTTCCTAAAAGGAGAAAAGCAACTGCTTCTCTGTAGCGACCTCTCCACCCCCACCTCTTCACAGGCAGCCACAGTTAATCCCTCCAAGTTTGACTGGAACAGCTGAGAGCACGCCCCGCATATTTGCAGGGCTCCAGTGTACTCATGTTGCTCGGAGTTGGGGCCACCTTCCTCTTTTCTAGCTGATCCTGCCAGCTGTCCTCGCTCCTGTTAAAGCAGGAGAGAACTGTGTGTTAAATGATACAGAAACATACAGTGTCGTGAAAGGGGCCCTTTTCGGCCATGTATCACTGTGACTTTTTTCTGCCAGTTCTTCCTATGGCTGGGCTTTATGCTCCTAATCCTAACACCTGTCTCTACCGGAGACAGTGAGAAGGAAGGGTGTGTGTGTGTTTGTGTGTGTGTGTGTGTATCCACGTACGTACGCGCACGCGCATTCCTGCCCAAGGGAGGGCTAGAAAAGTAGTCCCATTTGCCTCCAATGTCCTAGGTTGGGAGCATTCCCTTTGACACACAGCCTGGGACATTAGATTACTTCGTCTCTGGATGCCTTGTGCTTCTGCCCTTGTTTGCTGCTTTAAGGAGCCAGAGGTCTCTTCCCTGGCTGGCTATCATCTTCTGCTTCTTGCCTTTCTAGTGAAGCTGTCAGTTACAAACCAATCCCTAGCACTGTCTAGTGCATACAAATAACTTAGTTGGAATGTTTTGCTTTTCTTTGAACATCTCTTGTATGTACTGCTGAATCCTGAACTAAACTCTGACTTCACCAGCTGAGCCAGCACACCTGTCTGTAGACGGGGAAAGTGGGACAAGGGTTTTTTTTTTTTTTTTGAGGGTGCTTCTAGTTCCCTTGCACAGGACACATCAGACTAGACAAAAACTTGAGGTGCTTTCTGTGCTGTCCAGATCTGGAGTCTCTTCCTCTGCTATGTATGGTGTATATTGCATGGATTATCAGTATCCTCTTGTCCAGGTAAGCTGGGTTATGACTCATTTTTCAAACAATATTTCATTGACATGAAAGTTTTATAGGTTTCCTCTCATGTGACGTGGTACATTTGGGCTGGGCTTCTCGATTTTTTTTTTTTTTATCTAATTTGCTGTAGCAAGAGATTTGATTTTAATAGTGTTGAATAATTAGACAGAAGTGTTTAGCTTTTCAGTATTAGAAATTCTGAAGTTTCAGAGAATGTGGGTGCAGGATGGGCTGGGCAGTATAAATGTAGTATTTATTGTGACACCATGATATAATAAACTTAAGAGTCTCTGCAGGCAACTGAGAGGTACAGGTGGCAGTCTCCAAATGTAACTGTATTTTTCAGAAAGGTAATATATAATTGAGGCCATGCCTAGACTATTTTAATTTGGTTTTAGCCTACCATTTCCAATTATTCTGTGGTAGAATTAGTGACATTTTCATTGTTAACTTGTTAGAATCCAGAACCAGAAAAGGTTAAGCCATTATAAAGCATATGGCATGTGTAAATGCCTTTCAGTTGGCAGCAGTATAAGGGGTAAATGGAGAAGAGTCCCGGATTCTGGCTCCAGCTAGGGTAGTTATTCTACACAGCCATGCTCAAATAACTTCGGTTTTATTGATTTTTTGAATTCTGAGTTATAGATGTTGCATGGTCCTTAATTATTGTCCTTTCTGACCCCATTTCTAGTAACTAGTACCTAAGTTGCAGTTTGAGCAGAAATACACAGGGTTAAAAGAGATGCTCAGGGTCTTAACCCATTGTGGGTAAACTCCCTTTTGTTCAAGCCTCTAGGACCCTGTTCTAGAACCCTGTGGAGGTTGTGTGTTCTCTCGCCCACACTCTCTCTGCCTCTCTCCCTCTGCCCGCCCCCCACCCCTTAGCTGTGTCCTGACATGTTGGTCTTAGTGTTTTATGGGCAGTACATAATCTTCCATGGGTTTTGATTTCTCAGCTGAAGTGCAGTGCACATCACACTTGCCATGATGAGGTTTGCAGCACTTTACGGGCTTTTGTTTATCTGGGGACTGTTTCTCTACTGACATCAGGGGTATTTCTTACAGCCTAAGGCCGTGTCATAAAACTAGACTAGAAGCCAATCTTCTTACAAGTAAATACTGATGGGTCTTGATAAGTCCCAGCTGGGACCAGCTAGCATTAAATCACTTATGGAAAAGTTCTCTTCAGACTATGACACAATTGAATAAAATCGTTGGCAGTGAAACTTTGATTCATTCGTGATAAGATGAATTGATGTACTTTCAATCTTTTTATTCACTCAGATTTATTATTGGTGGATATAGTGTTTAGTATTTTAAACCATGCTTTCCTGGCCTTGCTGTGTTTAGGGTTTCATTCCATCTAAAATTAGGGCAGCTCCAAGACTCGGGGGCTGAGATGTTACAATTAAGGGTGCTTTCTCCATACTATTTTGCATGGAAAATTAAAAGCTATTTAATGAACTTATTTACTAATTTTTTAATGCAACAGTTTTCATTGTGTTTGTAAATGAGCAATAGATGGTTGTTTTCTATGCTCTCTTACACTATGAAATGCTTTTTAAGAAGTTTCTATTGTATCATAATACTTGTTTACTCAGAACTTGTTGCATAATACCTAGAGTTGTGTACCAATGCATTGACAATGAACACGCTTAAGGACAAGACTGAATAGTATTTTTTTAATGAGAATATTTTTAATCTATTTTTTAATTGAGAATTTCTAGAATTGCTAATGTTGAGATAATAAGACAAAGTGAGTTCTTTTCAACTGAAGGTAATAAAGTGCCTGACCTTTCATTGCTCTTAATGTTAATAAAATAATGCCTGCCTAAGAGCGTGCAATTGAAATTTATTATTTTATTACTTATAATTCATGCAGAACCCAATCTGGACCAGATCAGTTTAAAAATACAAGTAGATTAAAAAGATAGAGGATTGCTAGAGAAAGGTTTAAGAGACTCTTGAGGTTTTTTGCCCACAATGATAATGATAATGAGAAAAAGAAGAAGAGGAGGAGAAAGAGGAGAAAATTTACCTAAAATAATTCTTTGTCCTTCATTTATTTAATCATTTTATTCTTTGAGACAGGATTGCACTATGAAACTTGCTGGCCTGGAGCTCAGATTCCATGTGCAGCTCCCTCCCTAACACTGGGATTGACCAGGCCAGGCCCTGAAATTCTTGTGGGTGATCTAACATTAAAAACCTGTCACTTCTGACTGGATGGTTAAAATGTAGCTATTTTGCAAATTAGGAGTGTTGTTTATTGTCACAATTGGTACTTAGTGAAGAACTGTTATAGACTACTACCCTGTCACCCACTACTAGTGAGGCAGTTACAGGAAGGGGAAACACGGTCTTAAATCATTGGAGATAAAGCCGGGCAGTGGTGGCGCACGCCTTTAATCCCAGCACTTGGGAGGCAGAGGCAGGTGGATTTCTGAGTTCGAGGCCAGCCTGGTCTACAGAGTGAGTTCCAGGACAGCCAGGACTACACAGAGAAACCCTGTCTCAAAAACCAAAAAAAAAAAAAAAAAAAAAAAATCATTGGAGATAGCTAAATGTACTGATTGAGGGTTTAGGACAGCCAAGGGCAGCTCAGGGATGTTTGGCTTATGGATGAGTAAGACAGACTTACTTATACAAATGATATTATAGATACTGAGATGTGCTTGGGTTTGCAAAGCAGAGCATGACTTAGTGCCTCTGCTGTGTAGTTCTCCAGGAAATGATGATTCTGACCTACAGTGATACACACACATGCACTCAGTCTTTAATTTCTCAATCTGAATTAGCTTATTGAATTTTTTAAGGGCCTACCATGTGCCAAGTACTTTGCCAGATGAGAGAAACTGTGACAACCAAGCCAGCATAATAGATACAGGGCATATTTTAGTATTAGAAAACATGTATATTTTGATTTTCAGTTTAACCGTATATTTTCTTAATAATTTAGTTGTTGACACATTTGTTTACATTGCATCCCTTTTAGTATTGATCCGAGAAATTTCTCAGACTACCACGAGAGTAGACATCATTTCAATTATATAAATGACTCAAGTTGTTTAAGGCTGAAATATTATGTGGCATGAATAAGTTACCTAATGCCAAATTATAGTTAATGAAGTAATATGTTTTGATTTGTCTGGTCTTACCACAGTGTTAGTACATGTTTTAAATCTTTCTAAAGGTTGGATTTGGAAGCACAATAAATAAGCATGAAGATTTTGTATGTATATAAATGTACAAGATTTAGAACCATTTTCAGATTCTACTCTCACCCCTTTATTCCGAAATGGGCTGTCTGTATTGCATCCTGCAATACAGTGGGGTGCGAAGGGGGAAGCAGCTGGTGACTATAGAATTAAGTCTCATACCTACAGCACTAATACTGAAAGGAATGTCGGAGCAAAGGAGGATATTGAAGTCATATCTTGAGATGCTTATGGAAAGGTATCCAGTATTAGGAGTAAATTATCACTGAGAGTTATTGCAGGGCTGTGCTGTGAGGGTTTTTGTACTGCTGAGGTTTCATTGTTGGAGGAGGTACTCTCTCTTTAATGTCGGCCTTCACTTAAGTGTCAAAGGCAGTCTGGGAAAATATGCCTCTAGTCAGGGTCTCTGGCTCCATCTTTATAGCATAGATGGTATACGGGTGGGAGGTAGGGAAGGTGAGTCACAACCACAGCATTATAAAGAGCAAAAGTATGTGAGGCAACTGTTTAGTCAACAGATATTCTGTCTACAATCTCAGGTACTCTAATAAAGGTTAAATAAAAACCTTTATCTCACCTTATCTTTTTGCATATCTCTTCAGTTCAGTGTTCTGAAAGATAAAATAAACTTATAAATTTGAAAATATTGCCAGATATATTTTTAGAAGAATACTTTCATAGTACTTCAGTAACTACCAAGATACTTTGCATTTTATTTGCCTAAATAATGACCAAAGACAGGCTAAGTTATTATTTTCAGTTCAATAAACATATCATCATCATCGCTACTACCACAACCACAGTTGATCCAAGCATTGATAAGAACTGAGGTATGATATAAAACACTGTTTCTGCCCTCAGACTGCTCACAGTGTAATCAGAATCATGCAGACTTACATCCATGAGATAGATGCTGCCCGGTGGTGGTGGTGGCACACGCCTTTAATCCCAGCACTTGGGAGGCAGAGGCAGCGGATTTCTGAGTTTGAGGCCAGCCTGGTCTACAGAGTGAGTTCCAGGACAGCCAGGACTACACAGAGAAACCCTGTCTTGAAAAACCAAAAAAAAAAGAAAAGAAAAAAGAAAGAAAAAAAAGAAAGAGATAGATGCTAAGGTAAAGCATGCACACAGGAACAGGATAACTAACTGGGATATGGAAAGCAGATAGGGCTGGGAAAGTTTTCAGGGGTGAGGATATCTAAAGGAAGCCTTGGAGAATAGAAGGCCACTTCAGGGCTCCGGGAAGAGAAACCGAGTTGAACTAACTGTAGTTGCTCCATATGCCAGGGCACCGTGAGTACTGGAGGACTGGGGAGCTGGGACTCTTAACAGGTCCGCTAAAGCAAACAAGTGGTGCTTTCAGTTCCCACTTAAAGAGTTGGGATTTTCCAAGAAAATGACCTCATTTACATTAGCCTTGTAAGGAAGGAAAATAAAGAGACACTAATAAACCCAACCAACAAAAATATAAGATGCCAGAGAAGGAAATTGAAGGAGATACTACAAGATGCAAGGACATCCCATGCTGATGGATCAGCACAATTAATACAGTGAAATGATTATATTATCCCAAGGTAGCCAATGAAGTATCTTCAGAATTAGTGACATTCTTCACAAGGGTGGGAAAAATCCTAAAATACATATGGGAGCACAAAGATCCTTGGATAGCCAAAGTAATTCTTAATCAAAAAGAGTAATACTGGAGATAAAACAGCACCAGTTTCAAATTCTGCTGAAGACACATAGTCAGTACGGCTCTAGCACATGAAGGACACGTGTACTGAAGAGAGGACCTAGAAATAAAACCACAAGTTTGTAGCTACCTGATTGATTCATCGAAGAGATACCAAAAACACACATTTCAGAAAAGCCAGTGTCTTCAACAAATGGGCTTAGGTAACCTGGATATCCACAGGTAGAAAACAGACATGAAATCCCTTTTTCTCACCCCGTTCGAAGGTTCCTTCAAAATAGCCCAAAGGCTTCAGCACAAGATCTAGAGCTCTGAAACTACTAGAATGGACTGTCAGGGAAATCATTTCATATGCAGGCACAGCCGTGGGCTCCTGAGTGGGACCTGGTCACTCAGGGATGAGTGGCAAGGACAGATGAAGGGTGGCTCAAGATAAAGAGCCCCACACAGCAGAGAAACACTTAGCATAGCTGAGAGAGCTGCAGAGTGGGAGGTCCTTCCAGCTGTTCATCTGACAAGGGAGTGATGCCAGAATATCTGAACAACTCAAACACCTAAGCTCTCAAAGAACAAATCTTATAAATAAAGAAATAGAATAAATCAATGAATGAGTGAATGAGTGAACTAGACAGTTGTCAAAAGAAGTACAAATGGCTAACAAATACACAAGAAAATGTACAATATTCTCAGCCATCAAAGAAATGTAAATCAAATATAGAGGTTTTTTTTTTAAGCTGGGAGGTGCACACGTTACTGTGCACAATTAATACTAATTTTGATAAAACCAAAGAATACTTTTCCTCCTGTAGAAAAGTGGCAGGATAAGATTCATGTTTAGAAAGATTACTGGCAACAGTGAGATGCTTGGAGGATAGACCGGGGATGCCAGTGGAGGACCAGCTACCAAGACTTCTGTGAGCATGAGGATGGGCAGGTGGAGAGTACAACAAGATTTGCTCTGACTTAATGCAGCCTGGAGCAAGGAAGAGCCCTCCACCTGTAGGTTTGAATTTGACCCTGATTTCTTCAACTTCCTTGCCTATCATCAAGCTGCTTACTCTCACCTAGCTGAGTTTCTATCCTCTCTACAAAGGAGATTTCAGTATCTCACCATTGTCCTGAGGATGTAGTGAGCCTGCTCAGAAGCCATCTCAGAGTAAGTTCTTCAGAAGCAGTAGCTGTGTTGCCTACTGTGAAATCTACCCTTCACCAATAAGACAGGCATGCTAGAAGGCAGGATTCCCCTCTGCCTTGTCCATTGCTAGAAAAAATATACACATTTATATTTATAATACCCTTTCTGAAAATATGTGGCTCCTCTCTCCACAGGAAAAAAACATATTTTCACTGGGGTGTTGCTATGAGAAGCTATATGAGGAGCTATATTCTTTGGGTGAATAAATTCCTAGTTGTACTAAAAAGAAATTGAGGAAGGCATCTCATGCAATAACAGCATTCAGAGGGCACAAAGGGAGGAAATGAACAAGGAAAAAGAAAAATTAGAAAAGACTGGAATATTGTTCTACCCCCCCCCCCCTTGAGGCGGGTAAACAGCTGAAGGAGTCTCATTGCCTGGAGTGCTGCCAAGGGACAGCTGTAGTCTGAGGACCAGCAACAACAGTCCCCAGGCTCCTGTGTGGCTGTGGCTGCCACTGTGGCAGTAGATTAAGCACCATTTGAAGCTAAGGGTGAGTTTCCCAAAGTCAGGAATCCAAATGCCACAGAAACATCAGAAAAGACATGACATGTCCATTAAATTTGGTCGTCACCTGGAGATCCTAATTGACTGACTGAGGTGAATTTCAGCTGAGCAGCAGAAAAGAAAGGAAGCCTGAGTTCTAAGACTGAAATGCCAAGGAGACCATCAAGACACTGAGAGGTACACAGAGTGCCTGTCCTTTGTATATTCAGCAAGTCCTTCTTGAGTACCTCCCATGTCTAGGCAGATTGCTGAAAGCCAGAGGTTATTCCACCAGGGAAGGCATGATCTTCCTTAACTGGTTCTTGTACTCTGTTCAGATGCCCACCTCCCCATCCCTCCAACACCATCTGTCCTTCCATTCCAGGAGAGAGACAAACTGTCAGGTGAGCTTTTCCTTGGTACATTCAGCCACCAGGGACTTGAGTTGTTTTGCTGGGTCAGACTTGTGCTGTTGAATTGCTCTTCTGTCTCTTGAGCACCAAAGCGAAAGTGGTCCTCTATGGCAGCCGTTAAAGCCAGGGACACACGTTAGAATTCCACTGGCCAGTGCTCGAAGTGATCCTGTTACTCAGAGACTTGATAAAAATCATTTCTGCATATTTTATTTTTAGCTTATATTGTTCCTTGTGGTATGAATTTTTAAGCCTATTATTTGCAGTATAAAATATTAATCCTGTGTATAAAAATGTGGCTTAAGTTTCTGGACCTGTAGAAACTTTTATCAGTTACCAACACTTTTGCTTATAGGAACCCCTTGTTTTCCTTTTTATTTAAAAAAAAAAAAAGCCCCCTTGTCTTTATAGGAGGGGACTGAAGTCACACCCAAGCCTCCAAGTAGCTTTTCTGGTGTTCGCAGCTTTTTGTTTGATTCAAAACCCCTGCTGTACAGGGACCTGCAGGTTTATTTTATATATCAAAGCTGAAAACACAATTATTTCATAAATATGAATTTTTTTCTTAAAGTACAGGAAAGATTGCAAGTGTTGTTATGCCCTGCTTTTGCCTACCCCTTCTTTATTACTTTGCCTTTTAAAATGTTTGATGTCTGGATGTTCAGACTTTGGCATGTTTGAAAAGGTGTCATGGTCTTCCTCTCCTCTCCCATTTGTGTTTGTTTAATGTTGTGCTTGAAAACCCCACCCTTTAAAAAAGTGTATGTGTGTTAGTGCAAATGTGTGCTACACGTGTGGGTGCCAGCAGAATGGATAAGAGGGTACTTCCCAGAATCGGTGCTGGGACCTGAACTGGGGTCTTCTGCAAGCACAGTGCAAACTTAACCATTGAGCCGTCTCTCTAGCCCAAGAGTATCCTTTTGCACATATTTCTTCACATCTGTAAAATACAAGGACAGCTTCTGCCCTGTTACACAGATCTGACTGTGGTCTCCAGATTTTGTTCATGGTTCTGTAGCTTGTGTGTTCTTTTTGGAATTATTAAAATAATTGGTAACTGAGAGAACATGGTGGTGTTGTATTGTTGGCAAAGTGCTAACCAATGGTATTACATAGTACATATTAAAAGCCTGGTTCAACATCGAGCTAGACAGTCCTGGTGGAGACAGCAAGAAACTCTACTACTGCGATTACTGACTCACAGTTTTGAATATTTATTTTTTAAAAAAGCTAAGTTTGCAATTGGTCCTTTCAACGAATATAGTAGAACTAATATATGTAATCTTTAGGATCTTTAGGATAGGATCTTGTCAGAATACATTTTAAAATCTTAACTTTTATGAAAAACTTGGCAAAAGGCCTAAATTTATCAAATGTTTGCATAATTGAGTCTTTATATAGAGATGATGCAATCATGTTCAAAATTCAGTGTTTTCCCCCTGAGGTCACTAGTACAGAACAGAATGGGACCAGCACCCCAGCCCTGTTTACCACTGTGAGCTTTTTAGTGTGGGGACTTAAAAGAAGCATTTGTGTTGAGTAAACATTCTCCTGAGCCACTGTATTCTCTGAGCTCTCTGGTAACTGTTACTGTTTGCAGTAATGACGCAGGTACCCGTGCGGGTAGATGGCCAGGGTGGATCTATAAGAATGGCATTTATTTTCACTGTAGGCTGGAACACAGCGAAGGCAGGAAAACAGTCCCCATTAGCCTGAGCATTAGGAAGTGAGGAGCTTCAGCAGCCAGATGTGCACACCTTGTGTCTCTCAAGTAGGCAGACTTATGATGACACCTTTTTCAGAATCTCTAGGGTTTTTAGAGGAGAAAAAAATAGGCACGTAACTGACCTCCCTTCTCTCCCAGTCCTACGCCCTCATTATATCGCCTCTGGCTTCTGTGTGTTGCTGTCCTTGAAAACCTTCCTGTCACTGAGCAGCTTTTTACTCTACACCTTTCATTAGACCCACTCTTATCTATAAATGTCCATCAGTGGGGGAAAAACCTTACTTTTCATTTCTTCTTTATTATTAGATATTCATGGCCATAATCTCGTAAATCTGTATTAACTGTAATAAGTTGTGGTAAGTGCTTCTAGAGCAATATAATTAATACCACCGTCACAGCCTTATAATGTGCCAGCACATGGCGCCTACCCCTCCTCAGTCTCCCCCTCCTGCCCTGTGTGTGTGCGCGCACGCACACACAAACACACACACACACACACACACACACGAGCACACACACATACACACTCACACACGCTTGCGCACAGTAAAGCACAGGCCAAACTGCCATTCTCCAGCAGGCCTGCTTCTGGAGTTGGGAGCTGTCAGCCTGCTGGGAGGGGTAGAGGGGAGGAGGAAGAGGTGGGGCTCTACTCTGATTAATTACCTTAGGCATTCAGGGGTGGGGCTTCCTTCAGCCATCTGCCTGAGATATGGGAGGGAGCTGGAGAAAGAAGGAGGGGGAGAGACTGCCAGAGAGGAAGAGAAAAGAAAGGAAGAAACACTAGAAAGAGAAAGGCAGGAAAACGTTTTAAGGGAGGCCTGTCGCCCGCCCTTCACCGGCTAGCTGGGGACGGGGTGGCAGAGAGCCACAGAGGTGTGCCCCGCTACGGCGGCTTTCAAACTGGTTATCGTCTGCTTCTTCTGGTTTATGGAGAAAAAGAAAATGGTAACTCAGGTAAGACTTGTATGTCCTCCACACATCTCTGTCTCAGGGATCTACAGAAAGGTCTGGGCTAGGAGTGTAGCAAGCCAAGTTTTAATGAGGGTTGTCTTCTTTAAAAGGCAGATTTATTGTTATCAGCTGAAGTGTCGGTCCTTTGAGCATGTGTACTATATCGTGCCCTTTTCTCCCCCTCCCTCGGCTCCATAGCTGATCCCAGTTTCCTGTAGTGTGCAGCTGTAGCTCAGGAAAGAGCCTGTGGGGATTTGTCTACCTCTTTGTCTTGGTTCTGAGAAGAGGGAGGGAGAGAGACTGCAGAGGTAGGAAGAGATTCTTGTAGACTGCCAGAAAGGGGAGAGGGAGTGACTTCCTTTTAAGAATTGCAGAAGAATCTGTGACACTGGGAAAGCTGATTCACTGGCGTTTCTCGGGTTTGGCTGGAGAATTGCAGTTTGCTGCCTTCTTTCTAAACGGATTATCAAAAATGAAGGCTAGGAAAGAATGTTTCATTTCCGTGGCTTTGTCGTTGGCAAAGGATATTTTCCATAGGAACCCACAGCTCATCTTGGTGTAGCAGAGGCAGGTACTACCTTCCCTGATAGAATAAATGTGTACGTGTAAGTGACAATTGCCCGATTTAAAAGGCGTTTGAAGGAGATGGAGTAGGAAATGGAAGATCTTCATCTGTCTTCTCTCCCCACCCCCTTCTCTCTGCCTCTCTGGTTGTGTCAAGCAGAATCTGCACTGCATTTTAGCAAGTCATTCCCGGCAGATGGAAAGGTGACTGTTCTCCCAATCCGGTAGGCAGGGTATTTAGTTGCCACCCTACTGTATGCGACTTAGCCCACCCACCCACACCCACCCCCCTGTTTTTAAATGTGTGGCTTGGGAGAAAGTGGTGAGGCTGTGACTTATCAGAACGTCTTTTTCCAAGATAGACTTTCAAACCCTTTGGTCTCAGACTTGGGGTCATATCACTCCAGGCTTCTCTCGCTGGACAGTGCTTCCTTTTAAGGAGGTTGCCCCTTTTTTGTATTCTCTCCCCTTTTCCTCAGCTAGCCACCACCGGAGGGCGAGAGGCAGCAAGCTATCAGATAGAGGCATCGCCTTTGGTGCTGGAGTACTGCTTAGTTAAATATTATATAACGCCCTGCAGTGCTGTTGGAAGGAGGGAAACCTGTAGAGATAAATCACTCCATCCTGACCCAGAGAAGAGGGAAATTTCAAAAGATAAATTCTTCCAAGGAGGGTTTTCTCCAAATCTGAGTTAAGGGATTGTCAAGAAGTTCCTCCTTTGGAAAGTGGAGAAACTCTTTTAAAAAAATTTAATACTTCTTACTCCTTTGTAGACTCTAATTATGGTTTTGAAGTACCATTTTATTTCTTCAGGATCTTCATGGGGTGAAAAACCCCAGGTCTTGATTCTGAGGCCTGTTAGATGCTGCTCACTTAACCCTGAGTCCACACCCGTCCACCGAGGGCAGGGTTAGAGGGCAGCCCTCAGCTCGAACTCTCATGGATTTTAAAATTAGTGAAGGACTTATCTAAACAGGAACTGTTAAAATCAGACTGCTGTAGCTTCATGGAGCATCGTCCCTTGGTTTTGGGAATGTTGAAGTATAACAAGTAAAACGTGCTTGCTTGTTTATCCTTCGTGTTGTTTCCTAATCATCAGGGGTACGTGAGAGTGGAGAATAAGTAGAACCTGTAAAGAGACTTTTTAGTGGTTAAAGATTCTGATAAATAAATTTAATCTTTGTGCTTTTTCAGATGTGCTAAGTGCTGAAGGAAAGACATCTCATTTTCTCATGTTGAATCCATAGAACTGAAAAGACACTCAGATCTGTGGGCTTCAGAATTGGGATGTTTGTTTCAGTGTCTAAACCATTTACCTGAAAGTAATGGGGATAGTTGTTTGCAGTCTAGAAACAAACTCAAAGGCATAGTAAATAGAATCAAGTCTTTGGTCTGTCCTGTGGTTTGTTTTTCCACCTTGTTGTATAGGTTTGTATGTTTTGAGCCAGACATCAAATCTAAACACCCGATAATGCCCTGTCATCTAAGCTTGTTTTCAGTATAAACTGTCTGTACTGGTCAGGGGTAGCTGTTGGAGTGACAGTGGCTTGTAACTGTGTAGGATATGAAAAAGTGACCCGAATGGCATTGCTCGCATCACACCATGGCTCACTGTCTCTTTGCCTTGGACTCTCCTCCCTGTCCCTGTCCCTGTCCCTGTCCCTGTCCATCACTGGATGGAAGAAGTCATCTTCATCATTTGTTACTAGATTGGCCTGTGCGTATCCAAACTTTGTTATTACATGTGCTCTAATTTTATATGGCCTTTTCGTTGTATTAGCAAACTGCTTTTTCATTGACAGTAAAGAGAACTTGGCTTTTTAGTAAAAACAGAATTTTAATGACAAAATTTTCATACATTAGTAGCCAGACATGCTCATGTGACATTTTAAATGATACCCTTATCACCTATTCATGTTCATATTACAAAAGTTTTTTGCTGAAGTCTTTCTAACTTGATTCAATACTCAAAGATAGTGTTTGTTCTGTTTATAGATAAGCACGGTGGGATGAAAGAAAAGGAAAATCATTCTCCTAATATGTGCAAACTAGACAAAGTTGAAAATGACTTTTACCTGATTAATTTAAAAACCACTTAGCAAGACACAAACTCCATTACACTAAAAGAGAAAGCTTACATTACAACCTGAAAGCAAATGCTTGCTTGACTCTACAGTAGGATAAGGCTGCCAGCTCCTGGAACACAGGCCCTCCCTTTCTTGGACAGTTCAGTGCTTTGCTGGCATTTTCTTCAAAATCTGTTTTCCATCAGAACCAGGAGAGAAGGTGTTGGAATAGGGGAGGCTGGGAAGAAGGTTGCTGTTCCTTTAAATAGTGCTGTGAGCCCGAGTGGCAGCAGGCAGGAGGCCTCTGGAGTGTATTCTTTTGTAATGAATCACCAGCTCCATTGTCTGCTATCTCCCCTTTGTAGCTAGAGACTGAAGTCTTTCACCTGAGCTGTGTGCCCTCTCACTTCCCTAGTAGTTGGGGGAGAGGAGTGGAAGCGGGTATTTTATGCTTTAATTAGAGGAGAGATGACAGCAGGTATGTTTGCTTTGTTTCAGTTTCCCCTCCCCTTTCGGTTTGTGCTTTCTGTAAAGCACTGGTGTTGGGAATCTGGTCTATGAATTTTCAAAGCATATCCCATGTCTATGAGTCTGGAAGCCCTGCCCTTTATTAAGTCTCCATTTTGTGGCCTTCATCTGAAGTGATTCCATTCTCTTTTGCTCCTTTCCACACAGCCCCACCCCCCCCCCCTTTTAGTGGAGCTCACACTGTTTGTTTTGGCATACTTTCCACTTTCTATGGGCTGCACAGGATTCTGGGGAAGTTTGGGAATAGGCCGGGATGTGGGTTGAAGGCTAAATTTATGTTCCTTTACAGTGAACCAAAAAGAAAAAGAAAAGGCCTTACTTTTTCCATTGGCTTCCTTTCTGAATTCTTCTACTGGTCCATATCTTCAGTTTTAACCATTTCCTTACTAAGACCAAGACTGACTATTTTAAAAGTATCACTATTCTAAAAATTATTTATCTTTCCTGGAAGATAATCAGAATTCCATAAATGAGGGTGTTAGAACTCTGAGAGCTTGTAATGCTGTAAATGTGTTGTCTCTGTCCCATACCTCCTAGCTTGGGGTTTGACAGCTTCCTGTTGAAGCCTAGAAGACAGCCTTACGCTGAAAGGTAATGATGACAGCCGTCCTCCTCAGTGGTTTTGTTCTTCCCTGAAGAAATTGCAAAGTCACATCTGTACAGATGGCTATCGGGAAGAGTCTCATCTCCCTCTGACTTGTGGTTCAACTTGTAACCTCTCATGATGTCATGCCTTTCTTTAGGTTGTCTCATGGGAAATCACTCAGGATCAGTCCCATCCCAGGCCTTCACTGACCTCAGTCTCAGGGATCTACTGTACATGCTTAATTGTAGAGCCACAAGAAGTCTCTCAGTTCCGAAACCACTGCCAGTTCTTTCCTTGCCCATTTCCACCACACAGGTTGTACATGGACTCTGCCACTCAGTCACAGTGGCTTCCTAGGGAAAACTCTGCTGTTTGCACAGCAGCACCTTCATCCTTGAACTCAGTGGCTCAGCTTCTTCTAGGCAGTCAAACGCTGTGACCTTCCACTGAGGCCCGTCATTCGTTTGCAGACTTGTGTTCCTTTGTTACTTTTAGAATGATTAAATTCAGGAGACCTTGGAGTCACATAACTAATTCCTTAACTGGACTCTGCCAAGGGTTACTCACCTAAAGCAGTAGTCTGATTTTTGTCAGTTTTGAGCTTAAACCTTTCAGACGCCCAAGTAAAATCACGTGTCCATTCCAATCCCCCAAGGCCCTACATGGTCAGGAACCTGTTTGTCCAGCCCCATCTATGTCACCCAGATTCCACCCTGATTGCACTGGCCCATGGCTGTTTCCTTGAAACAACTCACACCCCCTGCCAGGCCTTTCCTCTTGCCTCCCTGCTGTGCTCTTCCCACCTAAGCCACCAGGCTTCCTCTGCACACTCCACCCAGCTCTTCAAGGGAGTGTGCCTTTGACTGTCCCTCAAAGCCAGCACTCTCTGCCTGCTTCTGCTCTCCACCCTTCCTTTCATCCTCTTGCTGCTGGTCTTAGTACTTATCATTGTCTCTCTCCTCATCTCCTAAGCTACATGAGGTCAGGAACCTCGTACGTAGTCTTCCCTTCCTTCTGTCCAGAACAGTCAGTCACCCTAGCAGCGAATCCTTTGTGCAAGTATGTGGTACCATGACACATGGCTGGAAGTAGGAGGCTCCCTTGAAGAGTTGGTTGTCTCCTTCCACCATATCATTGTGGTCATAAAACTCAGGTCAGCAAGCTTGGCGGCAAGCACCTTTACCTGCTAAGCCATCTTGATGGCTTTCCTTGCAAGGCATTGTAAAGAAACACTCTGATACTTAAGCAAAGGAGATTAGATTTTGAAAGATTCTTAACTTGGCCCATAGACTTTTCCTGCCATATTTGGTAATAATCACTTTTTGCTTTACAGGCCTCTCTCTGTGTTTCACCTGTTTAACTCTGTTGCTAAAGCCTTGGGGAAGCCATAGACAACACTTGAATAAATGTCTGTGTTCAATAATACCTGATGAACAAGATTGGAATTTCATGTCATTTTCATGTTGCAAAATGTTATTCCTTTGGACTGTTTTCAGCTATTTATAAAGATAAAAGTTTGCTTGTTTGTCTTAGTTACTTTTCTGATGCTGTGCTAAAACACTGTAACCAAGGCAACTTATAAAATCAGAATCTATGTTCATTGTGGCAGATAGCTGGGCAGCATGCAGGCAGATGAGCATGGCACTGGAACAGTGCCT
Source organism: Grammomys surdaster (assembly GCF_004785775.1). Classification (NCBI taxonomy): domain Eukaryota; kingdom Metazoa; phylum Chordata; class Mammalia; order Rodentia; family Muridae; genus Grammomys; species Grammomys surdaster. The sequence goes on along the minus strand of NW_021604761.1, from coordinate 1,271,852 downwards.
GAGGGCTCACATCTTGAGAAACAGCTGTGAGGCAGAGTATTAACTGGGAATATCCTAGGCTTTTGAAAACTCACAGCCGACCCTCAGTGGCACGCCTCCAAACAGTTCCATCAACTGGGGACCAAGTATTCAAATATATGAGCCATGGAGGTCGCTCTCATTCAAAGCACCACACTTGCTTTGCTGTACAACTAGACGGGTCAAGCAGTGAGGCAGTGGACCACAGCCATAGCTTGATGACCTCTGAGAGATAATGAGTACTTGCTATGTTTTTAGCACTGGTTGGGTTTTCCTCTGTCGATTGATCATGGTGACATAGTTCTAAGCAGTTAGATAGTCCACTTTTACTTTCTCTTTAAAAGAAAGCCAGAAAGTCTCACCAACATGAGTACCCAAGTATGAGCTGAACAGGAACGACCCCAGTGGACATATCAATGTGGACAGGGAGAAACTCACCAGACCTCAACCCGACACAGAGAGGAAAGCTGGGAGCAGGAAGAGAGGTCTTCCCCAGGGAAGAGCACACCAGTTGGTGTCCAATGCCAACTGGTCAGCCCTAAAAATATACATACAAGTAACAGTATACAGCCTAAGTAGGTTACATCTAAGAATGTATGTAGATGTGTTAGATAACCATTAGTGAAAAAAGAGGCCATGAATTTAAAGGAGAATAGATATATGGGAGGGTTTGGAGGGAGGAAAGGGGAGGGAGAAATGTAATTATACTGTGATCTTTTTTATCATTATTAAATCATAATCTTTAGCAGAAAAGAAAGCCTTGACCTTTAACCCTCACATATGAATGTTTTTCTTCCACCAAGAATCAGCATTTTTATTTTTTCATATATCATTATTTTAACCCAGAATGTTTTTTTCCCTCAGTTTTACTTTTGTCATTCAAGAATCATTGTAAAGCTCACCTCATTCAGAAAGCTTGGCGAACAAAGCCATGCCTCTCTCTGCTCCATTGGTCTCTGTGCATCCCTCCAGCAAGCCGCTCTTCTGACATCTTCTATAGCTGGAATATATTGTGTGGTTCTTCTGTCATGCCAAACTCTAAACAGTTGGTTGTTTGTCACCAGCTCTGACTCAGCTACATGTTCTTGACACTTTACTTAGCTAGAAGAGAGATAGATGTGCTGCTATGTGTGGGCCACAAAGCTTGCAGATGTTGTAGTAAAAGGCTGGGTATCTCCCAAGGTAGCCTGAGATTCAGTGGGATAGGGCCTTCAGCTCCCAGAAGTGAGCAAGGAGGGAGGAAGGGAAAGGCATGAAAGAAGCCTGAGGGGTGGCAGCCCAGGGTGAGGGTATGAATGTGACAGGCTGCACAGCCAGCTCTGTCCCACCTTTCAAAGTGCCTTAGAGTTAGAGCCTTTGTCTAGTACTTTTAAGAAGCTGCTAAGATATGTTTCAGATCATTTCTCATTATTTTCAGAGTTCACTGTTCTTGGGATGGGGGTGCATATTTATGTATCCCCACACACACACACACACTTCTGTTTCCTTTTACAGTGCTTCCTATAGTGTCACATACACTGATCTTTCTGCTGTGCAGAGCCTAGTTAGCATTAGTCAAATCAGTTTCCACATCTAGAATTGTGACGTGTATCTTTTTTGTGCCTCTCATCTCACCTTAAGGTGCTGTATTCTCTCTTCATGTCTCAAACAAGGGTGTAGAGGCCTTAACTCCCTTTGCTGCTAGCCTTGGATGTGTTCTGATTCTAGATCTGGTCTCAGTATGACATGCTTGTGTTTCCCTGTTTCTTTGCATGCCTGTGAACTTTTTTAAAGTTAGATTCCAGACATAGTGAATTTACCTTGTGGGTATTGTTGTTTTTAATTTTATAAATACTCAAACTTTATTTTTGAGCCTCACACAGCTCTGTTTCTTACAAGTAACACAGTCTTCTTGGTCTTGTTTTTAAAGTGTTGTTAGACATGACCAGAGCTATGTTCAGTCTCTGGCAAATTGTCCCTGCTACAGAGCAAAACAGGGAAATCTGGGTTTTCTGTTTGGGCCAAGAGCAGGTCCTTTCCCTGGCATCTCAGTTCCCTAGCCATGTTCTCTGGGTTTCTTTCAGATGTTTCTTTCCCTAGCCTCTTATTCCACTCATGCATGTGACAGCCAATGGTTAGGACATGTGGTCTTTTGACTCTCTGGACAGCATTAGCTTCCCCAAGACACTCACAGTGACCTCTAATGGGCCTGGCTCCCCAAACCTCTTGTCCTGTTCTCACTTCCTGGCAGCAAGCAAGGCAGCTGAACAGCCCACCTTCCTGCCATCCTGTCTGAGGCCCTTTTCTGCCTACCGTATAGTCCTTTGAGTGTTCTTGTTTTTTATATGTGAATCTATTTGGGGGTTGAGGTAACAAGACAGGAAACAAAAGAGAGATTTTTTTTTTTTTCGAGACAGGGTTTCTCTGTGTAGTCCTGGCTGTCCTGGAACTCACTCTGTAGACCAGGCTAGCCTCGACCTCTCAAACTCAGAAATCCGCCTGCCTCTGACTCCCAAGTGCTGGTATTAAAGGCGTGCGCCACCACTGCCCGGCCACCACCGCCCGGCCGAGAGATTATTTTTAAATAAAAATAGTGTCTCATTTAATGTATTCTTAGCGGATGCATGAAAATTAGTTGAACAACGATTTCAAGGAGCATTAAAAGAGAATACCTAAGATGCAAGCCCAGCAGTGATCCAAGGGAGCATGGATTAGTTTCTGTAACTGCATTTTACATCTTAGTAAAGAAGACTAGAGTCCCCTTTTCCCTTAGGTTTCTATTAATGTCAGTGTTTATGGGGGGTGGGGGGAAGAACACAGGACTGTTAAGATTCTAGCTCAGTGACTGACTTGTGTTTTGGACTATGTGGTCGTATCTTAAATCACAGAGATAGTGACCAGTATCTTGACTGCCTGTTTTGTTTTTTGATGTTGCTGTTTTGTGTACACCTGATCTCAGTGCTTACATGTACCTTGATGGGCAGTGATCCCTTTTTCTATTTTAAAGATGAAGCGTTTGAAGCATTGAGGGATACATGACTTATCCAAGATCCCAGAGTCTGTGTTTGAACCTAGATTTGTCCCTCCACTGTCTTGCTACCCTCCTTCTTTCACCACGGTCCCCCATTATGTCAAGTATAATGTACATGGGCTGGGCTGTGGCTCAGTCAGTAGAGTGCTTGTTTAGTGTGCATGATGTCCTGAATTTTATCTCCAGTGCACATAAAACAGTATGGGGTACATACCTGTAATCTTAGCACTTGGGAAATGGAAGCAGGAGAATCAGGAACTCAGTGTCATCCCTGGTGTGTATACAGACTTGGAGGCTACCTTAGGCTATGTGAGACCCTTTCTCAAAACAATAATCTAGGCTTTGATATTTAGCTTACTTAGCAGGAGTTTTTTCTTGCCTTACTAAATGTCTTTAAGCCATTTTATCCACTACTTTGAGAAATGTGTTACTTTTATGAAAGCCTTAAGTTCTGTGATAAATGGAGATGTCCTGGGTTTAACTATTTCTTGGCTCTTTGTATTAGCACAGTGGTTTTTTGAAGAGTCTGAGAGTGAAGTAATTCATGTGGAGAGCACTGTACAATGTGCTAGAAAGACTAAAAATGTTCAATCATCTAGCCGCCTCCAAAGAGTTGTTGGTTCCACCCCTGTGAGGTGTTTATGTAAAACCTGTGCATGGCATCAGACTAACCCTGGTTACAATCCCTGAAGCAGTGTAAATGCTGTGAACGGTTGCTATCCTTGAGTCTCTGGAGAATAACAATAAGGGAAAGGTCTGTGCATCTTTAACTGGCTCATCTTTTTCTACATATTGGGAATAGATGTACCTGCAGGTATGGAGGACCGACTTTATTGGCTGTCTGCAATAGCTTGTAGCTATTTGGGCTGGAGAACAAATAAACTGTTTAATAACATTTTGCTGACTCTCTTACAGAAGAAAATGCTTACATTTACATGATAATATACCAAACACATTTATTCTTTTTCTAGAAACTTGATTCTTTCCCTGAGTAAGACCCCTTATCACAGAACTACAGACTGTTAAATCCCAAGTGAAGTTCATTTAAAAATCAGAGTACATTCCAGAGATGCTGTGGGTTGCTTGGGCACATGTTAAAGGCCGGACTAAAGGCAGAACTTAATATTCCCTTGTTTGTGTCCTGCTGCCTAACACGTGGTTGACCTGTAGGTAGAAAGGGAGAAGTTGAGTAAATTAAACTCATGTGTTAGGTTTGTGTATGTGTTTTTCTTTTTTTCTTAGTTTCATTTATTTTTTTATGTGTATGACTGTTTTGTCTGCACGTATGTCTGAGTATTGTATGTCCAGTGACTGATGATCCCCTAGAACTAGAGTTACAACTAGATAGTTGTAAGTCACTATGAGTGCTGGGAAATGAACCCCAGTCCTCTGGAGAGAATACCAGGGCTCTAAACCACTGAGCCATTATTCTTCCAGCCCTGGCAGTCATTCTTTGCTAAAAAATAATTTATATACATTTTCCCCTGTGGTACTGGGGTGATTCAAACCCAGAGCCTTGCACATGCTGGACCAGTATTCCACCCAGTGACCTCCATCTCCAACCTGAATTTTTATTTTTGAGTAATAACTGTATAGTTTTGATATGGATGGTGAAATTCAGGTAAGGAGAGGAAACAATGCACATACTACCACCACCTTTTAAAATTGAGCATTAACTTGATTGTCACAGAAAATGTAGAGAAAAATCTGGGTGTATTTTACATCTTAGATGCATTGAATCCATGGCTAGTTCAGTGTACCTTCTTTCTGGTCCACATGTCTTTCTTTCCTAGGACACAGGCTACCCTGATCAGGGGAAGCGGCCTGTTGATGTTTCTTCTCTGATTTGTCTTGTGAACAAGGATTAAATCTTGAAATCACTGGTTTATATTTCCTGGCTGTTCCTGACTGAAGGATCAGAGTCCATGACATGCCTTATTGATCCATTTGTTAGATCAATGAGGCAGCAGAAATAGTTTTCCTCTTTGGACTCCGTTCTTGTCTAGGCCACTATTGCGTTTGTTAAGGAGGAAACTTCCTAATCAGTAAATACTTGATTTTCTCTTGTTTTCTGAGAGTGGTTAGATACTTGCAAATCTTTTATGTCTGTCAAAAGTTTAGAATAACCAGGCAGTGGTGGACACCTTTAATCCCAGCACTTGGGAGGCAGAGGCAGGAGGATTTCTGAGTTCGAGGCCAGCCTGGTCTACAGAGTGAGTTCCAGGACAGCCAGGGCTACACAGAGAAACCCTGTCTCAAAAAGCAAAAACAAAAAAAAAAGTTTATAATAACTGCTAGTGCATTATTTGGGGCATTAGGACTGCAAAGCACAGCATGCACTTGACTCTGCTCCTCTGAGTTGCTTTGCTTTCCACAGACTTATTGTACCTAATTTCATCTTTATAATATTCATTTCCATTGGGGAAATGTATGTGTTCACCACACATGAGTGTGCATGTTTGTTTGTGTGGAGATCAGAAGGCTCACCTTCTCCCTTGTTTGAGGCAGGGTCTCTTTTGACGTTTGCCACTGAGCTGTGCATCTATCCCAGGCCAGCTGGCTCACAGGCTTCCAGGGGATTCCCCTGTGCCTACCTCCCATGTCACTTGTAGAAATGATGAGGTCACAAACACACATCACTGGGTGTGGAGTTTACATGGATCCCTATAAACTGACCTGAGCTCATTTGCACAGCAAGTGCTTTTCCGCACTAGCCATGTCTCTGGCCTGATTTCTTGAAGCTTAAGTACAAGGGCTGTCTCAGGAATTGTAGCAAACACTATTCCTTTTCCTTTGAAGCCCTGATTTGTTTTTAGGGAGCCAATTTTTCTCACTTACATAGGAGTCTAGATTTGAATGCTTCCTTAAAGTCGTGATTGTCTTGAATAACACAAGGTTGGCTTCTGGGTTAGGATGCTTTCTGTTGCCTCCCATCTGTTGTAAGATCCATTAGTAATATAGAAGTATGAAAAAGTGTAAATCAGCAGAAGAACGTGGGGAGTGGCATAGCTAAATAGAGGCTAAACAGAGTTCTGGAAAAATTAATGCAGATTGAAAAAAAAGATCGGTAAAAAGGAAGAGGCACTAAAGCCTGGCAGCAGACTTGTGAAGCTGCCTTAGTGAAGACAGTGCACCCAGCATAAAATGAAGGTGGAAAGCAGCCAAAGGTTCTGTTTGTATGCGTGGCTAGCCGTTTGGCACTGCCCAGGCCTCTCCAAGCACTTCCTTGGCCTACCGTGCCACCCTTTTTCTTTGGCATGGAAGGTAAACAAACAATCGCTTCTCTCCAAAGAACCAAATCAACATGTTTGAGGAAATTTAATTATACTCGTATTTTTTTTGTTGTTGTTATTGTCTGTTGGTGTTTTTGTTTTATTTTGAAACTGTGTCTTACTATGTAGCCTTGACTATCTTGCATATCTCTATATGTAGACCAAGCTGGCCTGAAACCCATAAAGATCTGCTTGCCTCTGCTTCCTGAATGCTAGGATTAAAGGCATATTCCAACACATCCAGCTGTATTTTTATGTGTATGGAGGAATGTTTGCCTGCATGTATGTCTGTCTACCACTTGTACCATGCCCACAAGGACCAGAGAAGGGCACTGGATCCCCTCAAACTGGACTTATAGATGGTTATGAATAGCCATGTGGGCATTGTGAATCAAACTCAGATCCTCTGGAAGAACAACAAATACTCTTACCTGCTAAATGATCTCCCGAACTCCTTAATTCTTTTGTTCCCTCCCTTCTTCCCTCCCTCCCTCCCTTCTTCCCTCCCTCCCTCCCTCCCTCCCTCCCTCCTTCCTTCCTTCCTTCCTTCCTTCCTTCCTTCCTTCCTTCCTTCCTTCCTTCCTTCCTTCCTTCCTTCCAGTCTCTCTCCCTTCCTCCCTCCCAATCTCCCTCCCAGTCTCCCTCTCTCCTCCTTACTCCATCAGAGGCTGGCATAACACTGTTTTGTTTCCTCTCATTTGTTCAGTTTGCATGGAACAAACTCACTTGTCCCTTCCTTCCTCCAGGGCCTTGGATGTGGGGTGCACTGTAGCTTGTTGGGCTGCCTAAGTCTAGGAGCATCCTGAGCATCTGCAGCCCCTACCTAGGACCTCTGCCTCTTAAGAGATGCTAAAAGAGGACCACTCCCCCTGAAGACTGAGGCAGGGATAGAGCTGCTGCTCATCACAAGTCTCAGAACATGCTGTCACCTGCATAGGCACATTTAATAAAAATAAAGAGTTAGAGGGTTTGGTTTTGTTTTTTGTTTTGTTTGTTTTGTTGCTTTTTTTATATTTGTATGTGCCTGTGTCTGATGTTGTATGGGAGCCATATCCTAGATCTGATGTTATAAACAATTGTGAGGGATTGGAAAGAAAGGGAAAACTGATTTATCAGTTACCCCTTTGAAATAGCTATCAAGGGTCTTTCTGAGTTAGAAGCCTTTAGTCTAAGACACTTCTTCCTTTCTGCAGTCTCCTATTTACATCTGTTGAGTTTTGTTCTAGTCCATGTTCAGGATAACTTTGGATATTTTTCAAAATAGCAAAGTTTATAGACACAAGATTGTAATTCTTATGTCTTTAAAAAAATACTTATGTAGAGGTTGAAAGGTTTTAAGTAGTCACTGGACACAAGAAGAAGAATTGGAACTAGGCGTTTACCTGGTTATGGAGTTCCTGCTCTGGAAAAGACCATAGGTCAGCAAACAAGTAATTATAATAGGGTCAGTGCTAGGAAAGTTAAATATTAGTGTAGGGATAGGAAAGAAGAGAGGGGTATGTTTTGGGTGAGTTACAACCCAGAAAGGAGTACGTCCTTAAACCACACATTAAACACCATGTCTGAATTAGCCAGATAGGGAGAAGTGGACAGAATAATTGGTACAGAAATTGGGGTGGGGGCAGCACAGGATGATATGTCTTCTCAGGATTTTAAACATGTGGGTACTGTGTCTTGGGAAGAATGTTTGAAATGGGTCTCTTTGCTCCTGCCTTTGCAGAAAGAACTACATACAATCTAGCCTCACCACACCACCTCTCTTCTTAGACCACAGATGCCAGGGGCTGCAGCTTTCCCCGCTCTTCCCAGCTGTCAGTCTGTTCCCACCACCACCTTCCTCACTTCATCACCTGTCACTGTGCCTTGCCTATCTATTCCAGGCTGGTTACATGCCTCTGAGTCTCTTGTTCTGGACCTCTATACTGTGTTTCCTTTGTCTTCAGTATTCTTCCAGCCAAACAGACATCTTGCTGCCTTGATTTCCAAAGAGACCAGACCAGATGTCACTTTGCCTGGCCTCTTGCAGATGGTAGAAGTCCCCCTGTCACCTGCCTTCCGGCAGTCCACCTGGTCTTTGCTTTGCTTGTTTTCAGTTACTTTTCTGTCTCTACTAAAAAGAAAACTCAAGGGCAAGGACTGGCTAGTCACTGGTGGTTGTCCACAGCAGAGCTTGTTTTAAAAAAAAGTTGAGGTTTAAATTTTAGAGAGAGGGAGAGGGAGAGGGAGAGGGAGAGGGAGAGGGAGAGAGAGAGAGAGAGAGAGAGAGAGAGAGACAGACAGACAGACAGACAGACTTGGAATTTAGAAGAGGGCATCTAGTCCCTTGGAGCTGAAGTTACAAGCAGTTATAACAGTATGGTAACTGGACACAGGTCCTCTGTAAGAGCAGTCTGTACTCCTAGCCACACTCATCATTTTAGGCCTCTATTTTTGATACAGAGTCTCATGTAGCCTAGGCTAGCCTCAAACTCTGTGTACATTCCCAGCCCCCACACTTGTCTTTTCATTCTCCCATAGTACCTAAGACAACTTCCAGGATGCTCAGCTTCCAGTGATTATGCCAACTCTAGTACAGCTGATAACTCAGCTCCTTCCTGATCTGATAGGAAAGAGAAGTTGTCCATCTTTTTTACAGATGGTGCTTCAGAGTAAAGGATCAATTTAGTAAGCATTCTCTAAAATGCTACTGTGTGCCCATCAGCCCACACGTTGTTCAGGGAAGAACTTAGAGTGAAGAAGTCTGTAGTTCATTCCCGACCAACTTAGAAACTTCACTTGCAAAATAGAGAATGTCCAAACCAGAATAGAACTGTGACTGTAGACACATGCATTTTTTTTTCTAGAACAGAAATAGGGAAGATTTTTTCCCACTTACTATGTATGTATCTTATAATTGTTTTGTTTTGTTTTGTTTTTCAAGACAGGGTTTCTCTGTATAGCCTGGGCTGTCCTGGAACTCAGTCTGTAGACCAGGCTGGCCTTGAACTCAGAAATCCGCCTGCCTCTGCCTCCCAAGTGCTGGGATTAAAGGCATGCGCCACCACCGCCCGGCCGTATCTTATAATTTTTTTCCTCATCATGAAGAAATTGGTTACAGGAGAGCACTGCCCATGAAACATAGTTCTTTTATAATTCTGAAGACACTCTGAGGACCGACACAGTGTTTTATTCTGAACCAGAGTTGTTACTATTCCTAATAATATTCCAGTTTTAACATATGAAGAATGTAAAGTTAATTATCCATGAAGAAAAATAGTAAGTTAAATTGTAGTGGGAATTTTGTTTGAAAAAGTGATAATCATATATAGATTGCATAAACCATCAGTCATCTTGACAAGACTAGACTTGTAACCCACAGGAAGGCGTGAGGAGAGGCTTCTGTTTCCAAGCACCCGGTGACAGCAGAACCAAAGATGATGGTCTTGCAGCTAATGGAAACCATGGTCCATGAATGTTTGGTCTCTGAGTGCTGCTGTAAAGGGAAGTGGAAGAGAACTTTGAAGAGTTTGGAGAACTGTTACAGAGTTTGCCACTTTTAATCTAAGAGACTATTGGTTCAGATAGCTTTATTCTGAAATATTTATTTTACTGTTTAAATATTCATTGATATGTGGATAGCAAAGTGCAGCCTCAGGAGAGAAGTTTATATTGTCACTTTTGTCATCTGAGTAAGTCAAAAGGCGGTGGGGGGGGGAGAATGTTGATTCAGACCAACTTCTGTCATTTATTTTAATTGTAAGTATGGAAGGACATGCAGTATGTTAGCTGTTCATCTTTATTGTATTAACTGTTTACAAGTGTGTGAGATTGCTCTGGTGCCTTCAGCACTGCACCTGGAAGAAATACTTGACCTTACTTAGGTCCAGTCTTTGGTTCTCTAAGACACTTAGGCCTGCTGTTCAGTACATTTGCACTTTTGGGAAAAGATAGTGCCTCTTCCCTCTGTAGGCACCATTAAGAAGCTGGTCCTCTAGCTGCAGGCAGTGTGCTTTTGCAGTTGCTGCTGCCTTCCTCCTACAGCCATCGTTTGTAGAAGCACGATGCTGGCAGGTGCTCTCTGGGGAAATGCTGCTGCTGTCTCCTGAGTAACAGAAAGCGTCAGCCACCGCACCCCACCAATGCCGCCTGACTGGGAAGGATGGCAGCCCTAGGTTTTTAAACAGTTCCTGAGTAGGCCAATAAAATATGGACATGCCTGCTGTCAGGAAAGAGGTAGAAGTGGAGAGCTGGATATGTGACACTGGTTCCTGATCTGTGGGGTCAGTGTTCTAGCTGACTCTTGAAACCACAGCAGGGAAAGATCCTTGGTTGAGATTAAATAATAATTCCGTTAAGTGGTAATAGATTTTTCTGTTAGTAGACACTTTATTATATAATCATTTCATCTGATCTTGACCCTTTTAAGGATCCCAGCTATTTATTTAGCAAGTATCAAAAACATAAGTAAAAGGAGGAGGAAGAAGAGGAGGAGGAGGAAGAGGAAGAAGAGGAGGAGGAGGAGGAGGAGGAGGAGGAGGAGGAGGAGGAGGAGGAGGAGGAGGAGGAACTCAAGTTTTTCACCCAGATGTAAAAATTAAGTTTTATGGCTATGTCTCCAAAGCTCTTCAGGTTATCTAACATCTTACATCTTTGGGTAGAATTACTCTTCTCTAAGCTTTACCAGAAATATTTTAGAATTAAACACCAGCACTTCCACTGTGTGTATCAGGTTTTAGAACTTTGATATTGGCAAGAAAACCATACTCTGGATTTTTCAGACAGTTATAAAATAGATAGAAAATAAAAAAGAAAGTAAATAAAATATGAAGAGTATATTAGGTAATTTGACTGATTTCAGATTTAAAAAAAAAATAGAATATTTTAGATACTAAAGAAGTTTAAGGGTAGCACAGTAGATTTGAGTATGGCTGAGGCCAGAGTTGATTTGCTGTGAATCTAGTGCATCACTGATGTTCTGTTTTCCGTGTTTAAGTAGCTGTTTTACTTCTCTGCATTTGCCTCATCATTCTTCTATAAACTGCCTATGGGATATTTTATGTGTATGGGCATTTTGCCTGTACATGTACCATGAGTGCCTGGTGTCTGTGGAAGGCAAGAAGAAGTGTTGGGTCCCCTGAAATTGGATTAACAGACAGGTGTGACCTTCTTTGTAAGTGCTGGGAATTGTACTTGGGTCTTCTAGAAGAGCAGCTAGTGCTTTCAAGTGCTGAGCTATTTCTTCAGCCTTACAAACTACTTTTTAAATTGAGTCTAGATTTTATTTCTTTTTTATGTATATGTATATATGGTGTGCATCATAGGTTTGTATGTGTTAATAAGTGGGAGATGCACATATCTGTGTGGATGCACATGTGTACATGTGAAGGTCCAAGAATAATGTCAGGAGTCTTCTTCACTTGCTTTTCCACTGTATCCTTTAAGGTGGGGTCACACTCAAGCCTAGAGCTTGCAAACAGGGCCAGTCTAGCTAGTCAGCATGCTCTAGGGATCCGTCTATGCTTTCAAGCCACCAGGACAACCATCTATTACTTGCTTTGAGTTTCCAAACTTGGACACTCACATTTGGAAGACAGATGTAGTGATTGTTGACCCATCTCCCCAGCCCTGGTAACAGTTATGTACATGTTTTGTTCCTTTTGTCATAGACATAGGCAAAATTCACTGTGCCAACAGATCTAATAGGCCTCTTTATTCAGGATCCCAGGTGACAGCTTTCATACATCTTTTTTGCTGTACATGTGTGCTCATGCATGCATGCATGCATGTATGTTTGTTTGTAGGTGCATACACACAGATGTTCTTCTGTATATGTGAATGCACACAGAGGCTGTAAGTTTACATACAGTGTCTTCTTCAGTTGCTTTCCACCTTAGTTTTGAGACAGGATCTTTTTTTTTTTTTTTTTTTTTTTTTTTGGTTTTTCGAGACAGGGTTTTTCTGTGTAGCCCTGGCTGTCCTGGAACTCACTCTGTAGACCAGGCTAGCCTCAAACTCAGAAATCCGCCTGCCTCTGCCTCCCAAGTGCTGGGATTAAAGGCGTGCGCCACCACTGCCCGGCCCTTCGTGTGTTTTTTAATAGACCCTTTCTGAAGATTTCTGAAATGCAGGCCTTAGGCTCTGCTCATCTAATAGTCTACATGAAGGTTAATTTTTGTCTGTTGCACACCTGTCTTCATGCTAATCAGTGTTGGCCTTGGAAGCAGTATGTTCTGTCAACTATGGGTATAGGCAGAGCACCAAATGGTTTGGAAGAGATGATCAAATATTAAACTCTTGGCTATCAAGATGGCTCGGGAGGTAAAGAGAGATACTTGTCACCAAATATGAGCTTGATCCCAAGGACTCATGTTGAAGGAGGATGTGGAATCAAGTTGTCCTCCTACCTCCAGAATGCTCACAGGCAAAACACACATAAAATTAAGTTAGTCCATTCATTTTCTTTTTAAGAATGAAAGTTATCTGATGATCCCAGCAGTTTTTTCCTGAGTGGGGAACAGTGACAGAGCATACCAAAAGTCCTGTGTACTTACCTTGAAAGTCATTGTATGATAAAGATTTATTCACTCACTCTCCTTTCTCTTCTGTTGCTTACTCTAGGGTAACCAGGAGCCAACAACAACTCCTGACGCAATGGTTCAGCCTTTTACTACCATCCCGTTCCCACCTCCTCCACAGAATGGAATTCCCACAGAATATGGAGTGCCACACACTCAGGACTATGCAGGCCAGACCAGTGAACATAACCTGACGCTCTACGGGAGTACACAGCCTCATGGAGAACAGAGTAGCAATTCACCCAGCAACCAGAATGGATCTCTCACGGTATGTGAAGCTGGAGACAAAAGGTAGAAGGATGTGTGAAATTTGCTCCTTCTCAAAAGACAGAAAGAAAGCCCTTTGAGTTAGTTAGTTTACCATTTCTGTTCATTGTCCTGAATGCATATACTGACTGTTCTTTCTAAGCCTTATGGCTGGACAGTGGGAGTTTGAACTAAACCTCACCACTGCTGCCCGGAAGCAGCCTTCCTGCACCCTCCACTGTATGAAGCCCCGCACCCAGCCTCACCTGCACAGTCTCACACAGCCTCCTGCTCGTTCCTTGGAACTCTAGGCCATTTAAGTGACTTGTACTTCCCTCCTGGTTTTCCTACTCAGCCATGGGTGTTGTGATGGTTCCTTCTCTTGTTCAAATTTCAGATGTTGCAATGTTCTGGGTGCTTTCTCTGCATACTTACACCACCAACTCACTGTTACTTAAGCCAAAGCCAGGTATCACCGGTTCCTTGCTCCTCATTTCTACCCGTAGTCATTAAGGAGTTTAGCAAGCACAGTTCCACAGTAGTGTACAGTGCTGCACAGTAGTATACAGCTCAGATCTTCTCATCTTCTCCCAGGTGGAAAGTTTAGCTCTTCTGCCAGCAGCTTGGGGTTGATTCGGGTGACTAGAGATTAAATGACATCCTGGCCTCAGAAGAATGAGTTTAGGCAAGTTATTTAATGTTCCTTTGCCTTGAAATAAAAGAAAATGAAGGTCATAATGCCTGCCTCAAAGCTGTCAAGAACATTACAAGAGTTTCTGATGGGCCTGATGGAACAAGCTTGTATCTTTGCAACCCAGGAATCTGAGGCAGGTGGATTGCCATAGTTTAAGATCTATTGGAGCTACAAAGAGAATTCAAAGCCAGCCATAATTCATTAACAAGATCCTGTCTCAAACTTAAAAGTATAAAGGGGCCAGGGACAAACTCAGTGGTGGAATGTGCACACTGCACTGCTCAAGCTTCCTCTGCCTCTTTTTTTCTCCAGCATAGCATTTTTATTGATTATTTGGGAATTTCACATAATGCACCCTGGTTACACTCACTTCCTAGTCCTCTCCAGTCTGTACCGTTGCCAGAATCCATCAGTTACAGAGAGCCACACTTCAGAATCCTTATCACAATTTTTTTAAGAGTTTTCTTAATTTTCTGTCTAGACTACATAGCAGCCACAATGGTGTGTGTTTGTTTAATCTTTGTTTTTTCTTGTCTATGCTATGTGTGTTTCTGCCAACTCTTTAATAATTTCCTAGCACATTTAGGAAAACATCCAAATTCTGTTCTTTGTTTTCTAGTCTCCAGCTCCAGCCCACCTCTTTGACTTCACCCCTTACCACTTACCAAAGGAAAAAAAAGTGTCCCAAGCTAACCAGATACATATCTCACACATAGCTATGGTCACCACATCATAATTATCTGTGGGGTTTGATTCCAAATGGAATGCTCTGTTGTTGGTATCAAGCTGTTTGTTGTGTTTAGATTCCATTTCCCCTTGGTATCAGAGTAGCAGAGGGCACCTAATTCAGACTTCAAGCATCTGGAAAAGATTCCCTTCTAGAAACTAAAGTTCTCCATTGTATCATGTGCACAGAGCCTGCAGAGGCTTTCATTTTGTTTCACACACAATTGGGCACCTCCATGGGAAAAACAAAACCATTATCTCCTTGAAAACATGCCATCTTTCCTGTGATGGTCACTCCTGTGTAGACACATCATTTTATACCCATAAGTACTATGCAGTAATGGAGACTTGGTTTGAAGGAATAGTCTGGCTCTGAGAGTTCACAAGAGGCTCTTGTAGCATTTTTTTTTTTTGGATGAGGACTGTACAGGCTGCTCTGTCAGCCATGTTGTTACCTTTCTAATGATAATGAACTCACAGGTTTACTAGAACAACTGTTTCTACCAGAGGAATAAAGGGGGGGGATGTATTTCTGAGGTTTTTTTTTTTTTAATGATATTTTGACTTCAAACTCGATTTGTAGCATTTCTGTTTTTTTTCATTTCTGTTCTTTGTTGTTATTTTGTTTGTTTTGGTTTTTATCTCTCTTTTTTTGACAGTTTTAGTCTTATGTGTGTGTTTTTGGGAAACTGGTTCCTCTGAGTTGATAATTTCACAAAATTACATATAAATCAGCTTATGAGTACTTGCCTTACATACATGAAGCCATGGGTTTGATTCCTCAGAACTGCATAAAACCAAGTATGATGGTGCATACCTATAACCCCAGCGTTCAGAGGTGGAAGGAGGCTCAGAAGTTTAAGGTCATTCCTGGGGGCCTAGGGAATTCCAGGCTACCCTGGTTCATATACATGATCTCAAAACAATTTAATCATGACAATATATGATTCCTTTTTATTTTCCAGAGTTCATAATAACACCTTATATTTTTAAGACAAAGTTGTGACATACATCCTAATGGATGAGAACACCTAATAGTGACTCTCGTCTCTTCTTCCCATGTGCTGAGATTACAGGAGTGTGCCACCATCCCCCAGCTCTTTCACACACATGTACACATTTTTTTCCCTTTAGACAGGATTTCTCTGTGCAGCCTTAGCTTGTTTGGAACTTGCTATGTAAGCCAAACTGGCCTCGAAGACTCACAGAGATAACCTGCCTCTGCCTCCCAAATGCTAGGATTAAAGCCATGCACCATCATGCCTGGCTGTAGAGGGATCTTTTGTACAATGTATGGAAGTTTCACCTGTCAATAAAAAAGTCTTTGGCCAAAGAGCTGAGGCAGAATTAGAAGGTGGAACATCCAGTAGAGAGGGATTGAATTTTTGGGATAGAGAAAGGTGTGGGGAAGATTTTCCCCAAACAGTGAGAAGACAGTTGCATAAACCTGAAGACCAGGTCACCAGCCATGTGGCATAACTTAGGATAGAACAATGGATAATTAACTTATGAGCAGGCTGGGGAACAGAGCCAAAGCTGATGGCCTATGCACTTATTCATATATAAGAAGTCTCAGAGTCGTTATTTTAGGGAACTCATGCCTGGGTGGAAAAAGCTCTCAGTTACACCTGGCTATCCTTAGTTTTAATAACTTATGTCTTCTCTGGTCAGTCTACAAATTACAGTTTATATTTGTGTGTGTGTGAGTATGTGGATGTTGCTCGTGTAGAGGCACATATGAACCATGCACAGCTGCCTGTGGAGACTAGAGAACAAACTCAGCTGTGCTTCCACAAGAGCTACCTCTTTTGTTTGTTCCTTGGCCTGGAGCTCACTGTGTAGGCAAGGCTGACTGACCAACAGGCTTCCCCAGAGCTGAGATTACAGGCAGTTCTGGAGATTAAATTCAGGACCTCACTAGGAGGCAAGCACCTACGAAGCTGAGCTGTCCCAAGGCTAGCTGTTCCATTCAGACCTTCACTGTCTTCCTCCCTCCTGGTTAGTGTGTGACTCCTCCTCCTCCTTTGCATTTTATTTTATATCAGGTGTGTTTGAATGTCTTTGCACCACATGTATGCTCTCAGAGACCAAACAGGGCATCAGATCCCCTGGGACTGGAGTTACAGATGATTGTGAGCTGCTATGTGAGTGCTGGGACTCTAACCCAGGCCCTCTGCAAGAGCAGAGAGTATCCACACTGAGCTGTCTTTCCAGCCCATTTTTAGCTCTTTAAGTTGGAAGCTAAGTCAGTTGATGTTCAGGGTTTCTTCATTCTGTGTTTAAGCTATGTTTCTCTGTAAAAGTCCTTTTAAGTGGAACCCAAAAAGGAGGTAGAATGTTCTGGATTTGTTTGTTTGTTTGTTTGTTTGTTTTATTTCAAAACATTCTTAAACTTCATTAATTTCAGTCTGGGCAATGATGGTACATACCTTTAATCTCAGCTCTCTAGAGGCAGAGGCAAGTTCCAGAATATCCAGAGCTACACAGAGAAGCCTGCCTGGCATTCACATGTGCTGGGGAGGAGAGGGGAGGGGCTAGTGGACGACGGACTCATTCTTGTTTCTTTGTCTAGTGCATTTATTTATATCACTTTTTAATTCTGAAATTGCTCCTGTCATCATTATTCGTGTGTGTGTGTGTGTGTGTGTGTGTGTGTGTGTGTGTATTTAATTCCTTTAATTCCTTAGTTATATTTGTGTATGCTACATTGGCATCATGTTCAGTCCAGCATCTTGGCCTGGGTCCATTTCTAGTTACTGCTAATGCTTTGATTCTGGGTCATACCTTGCAGTTTCTTGCTTTCTATAAGTAGTAACTCTGTGTTATTTTTTTTCTGAGAGGGAGCATGTACACGCTGTGTAGTTTGTCCACAGTAGAACCACACTGCAAGGACACTGATGCTTCTGTGCCTGATCTCTCTCTACCCTCCCCAGCTAGAAGGCAGATGCTGCCTGGCCATTAGGAGTCCATTCAGTTGAGCCAGCTCATTCTCAATTCTGCTCTGGGTTTCCTTTCCACTGTCTCAATCTTCCCATTCCTTCCCCTTCTGACCTGAGTTATTCTGCAGCCTCCCAGGAGGAGAGCTTTCTAGACTTTCTGTAGCACACCCCCTGCCCCATCTCCCTTTTAGCTCTCTGTCTGATCCACTCCTCATCCCAGTCAGACCACAACCTCAAGCTCACAATATGTCCTGTTAGATTCTTACTGATTTGCCACCTGTTGCTGCCCAGTACTGTGAGTTTTCTCTCTCCTCCTTCCACATTTGTAGGAAATGGGGATGCATCGCTTAAAGATTAAGTAGAGTAGTAAAACTTAGATGTAACATTTATTCTACTAAACTTTTACCATCTGCTTATGTGTCTCATAAAACAGTCTAGCAGTTCATATGGCCAATTAAATCCAAGAGGCAGATAGGAAGCAAATTAATTAATCATAACCTAAGTTTACATAGCACCTTTCAATTTAAAATGCTTCTTCAAATTGTTTGATTGTAGCCTGTAAAACGTCCAAGTGGGAAATTCTGGATCTATGCCCTTCACCACTCAGACCCAGTGAAAATAGATTGTATGCATGTTTATTAATCCTCCCAGGCTGTGAGCATCTTGTCACTCGGCCTATATAGGTATTGTTGTTACCAGAAAACCTTCCTGGCTTTCTGAAGCCTCCAAAGAAAAGGTTTTCTTTGTTCATTTCTGCATCCCATAACATCTCACAGTGCCCAGCGCTCAATGCTTGTTGGAGAAAAGATGCAACAAGATACAGATGTTCTCAGAAGGGGAAAGCTGCACGTCCTGGTAAAGATTCTAATTCTCAGATCTGGGCCTTGCATTTATATCAGCAGTAGAAATTCAGGCCTGAGTAGAGTATGTGGTATGAAGTAGAGTGTGGTGTGAAGGATTAAGAAAGTCAGTTCTTGGTTCAAGGTTAGAAAGCGTAGATTCACATTTGGACCGTGTTCAGGGGGGTTGGTGAAGGCCTGTAGGAGAAAAATCATTTGAGCACAAGTTGGTAAGAGCTTTTGGACACTGATGAGAACTGGGGACTTGATTTGAGGTTTTGAAGGCTATGGAATGAGGAGAAGGTGATCTTGCAGCCTAGGCAGCAGGAATGCAGGAGCTGGAGTGAGAATGGCCACAGCTACAGTGAGTCATGTGTGGTTTGTCCTTGGGATCATGATGTGTGTGGAGAGAGTGAGGTCAAGAGTCCAGAACTGGACCAGTAAAGTGAGTAGGCAGCTAGCTAGCCATGTATTGTCCTGAGTAAATCATGTTATCTCAGGGTTTCACTTTCCTTCTCTGTGAAATGAAGCTAATGCAGTCACCTGGCCTGGAGTACAGAGAGCATAATAAACTAGAAATGCATGAACACCTCAGGTCTTCTCATTATGGCAGTCCCACACATTAACCCGGGACTTTGCGCAAGTGCTTGCCTCTGTGTTATATCCCCAGGCTGAGATTTTTGAGGCAGGGCTCACTTCGTAGCCCAGACAAGCCTTAAGCTCAAGACCCTGGCTGGTGTTGGAGCTACTTACTGCTTTGAGCAGCGCTGTTAAGTACAGCTCATGCTTGGGTTGGGTTAGATAGTCTGGTCTTGTTGGAAAGAAAGGACTTCTCATTCAAAGATAAGCACTAAGCACTGAGTTCTAGAGTTTTTCTTTTTCTTTTTCTTTTTTTTTCCCTTTGTTTTTTTCGAGACAGGGTTTCTCTGTGTAGCCCTGGCTGTCCTGGAACTCGCTCTATAGACCAGGCTGGCCTCGAACTCAGAAATCCACCTGCCTCTGCCTCCCAAGTGCTGGGATTAAAGCCATGCGCCACCACTGCCTGGCGAGTTTTTCATTTTAAATGAATTTTAGAAATTTGGTCTGCCTTTAAGATGAGAGCTTGTTTTGACAGTCATCTGGTCTTGTTATGCACTGGCAAATGCACTAGCCAGGGGCTGCCTCCTGACCTGCAGAGAAGACAGGAATCCAGTTCCTAGATGTGCAAATATTTCTGCTAAAAGACAGCAAGTTTAAGTAGCCAACACATTTGAAGTACTTGGGCCTTAAAATTCTACTTACTGGATTATATTTTTTCCAAAAGCCTAATGCCTGCCCTTTTTAAAAACAAAACACTTTTAATGAGAGAGACCTTAATGGTATAATTAGCTTTTATGACCGACTGGTAGTAAGGTTTTACACTGTTGGGGTTGGAGAGTTGGCTCACCAGCTAAGAGCACTTGTTCTTGCAGAGGACTCAGGTTCAATTTCTAGTGAGTATTTGGTGGTTCATAACCACCCATAACTTCAGTTCCAGAGGATCCATCTCATCTGACCTCTGTGGACATCAGGGACAAATAGAGTGAACATGTACATATGCAGACAAAATAAAAATCTAAAACAGAATTTAAAGTTGTTTTTAAGAGACAGATTCTATATCCCCTATACCTGATATTTAGAGAGACCTGCAGTGAGTTGAAGGAGAATGCAGGATGGGGTATTTCTGTGTGGCAGTGCTTTTCCTCGTGTGGTCACAGATCACTGGCAGGTCCCAAGACTTTCACAAAATAAAAATCTAAAACAGAATTTAAAGTTGTTTTTAAGAGACAGATTCTATATCCCCTATACCTGATATTTAGAGAGAGAGAGAGAGAGAGAGAGAGAGAGAGAGAGAGAGAGAGAGAGAGAGAGAGAGAGAGAGAGCGCAAACCTGCAGTGAGTTGAAGGAGAATGCAGGATGGGGTATTTGTGTGTGGCAGTGCTTTTCCTCGTGTGGTCACAGATCACTGGCAGGTCCCAAGACTTTCTTAGAGGGACCACTGGGTTAAACAGTTTCCATGATTTTACGATGTAACACCTGCCATTTCACAACATTTGTTGGCTTTTGCCATTAGTCCAGTGCTTTAGTGGGAATCAAAACAGTGATAGTAAACCATGCTGGTGGCAATAGTTATACCCTTCACATCACAAATGCACAGAACAAAAGAAACATAAACTCAGGAAGGTCCTTGGTGAAGCAGTGAGTAACTGGTCCTTTTCATATTCCCTATAGGAGAATGAAAGGTGTTCACACCATTTGTTTTCTGTTCAAAATGCTTTCCTTGCCACAAGCGAGAACATTGTGATTGAGCTGCAGGCTGAACTCAGCTGTCTTTCCATACAAGAACCACTGGTGGGCAGACTAAGACTCTCATTTGAATATGTGGCAGACATTCTCTTGAAAATGAGTAGAATCATTTTAAAGGAGGAACTTGATCAAAGATGCTATTAGTGGCACGGATACCTTGGAGACTCAGCTGGGCGGCCCCCCTCGGCCGGGCACCGGAGCTACACTGTCATTCGCCCTGGAGGAGACACTCGAGTCTGACTGGGTGGCAGTGAGGTCCCACATATTTGAGATTCTATTAGCAACATTCAAACTTCCCTACAAGTATCAGAAAATTTTGTGTCCCCTGTGAGCTTGATAGTTCCTAAGTATACTCAGAAACAGTATGGCAACATCCTAGGTAGTGATGGGCCAGATGTAGGCCCATGGTCCTTTAAGAGTATCTCAGGGCTGGGTGTGTCAGAGGCAGGCAGGTCTCTGTGTCTGAAGTAAGCCTGGTCTACGTAGCAAGTTCCAGACCAGCCAGAGTCATATAGTGAGACCCTATCTTTAAAAAGAAAAGAATATTGTAATGGAGCCAGAAAATTTCTCTCACCCAGCGACATAGGTGCCTCCTGAAAGACACTGTGTTTGAACTGATCTTGGTGTGAGCACAACCCTCTGTGCTTCTGTGCTGTCTTCTGCAAGCACAGCATAGCATTGTACAGTAGCCGGGGGGTGGGGTGGGGATGGAGAGATGGAGAGACAGAGAGAGACAGAGACACAGAGACAGAGAGAGGATATAGGTGTTTTGAGGGGCTACTATAAAACAGCTACATGCTGGCTCTTCCGGAAGAATCAACAAGAAAACAGTATATTTAAAAATAAAAATTCTTCTTAACTTTTGAGAATTTCAAATGATCTTATACATGTGTTTTGATCATATTTAACCCATACTCTGTCTTCATCTTCCTCCAAGATCCACTCCTCACTCTTTACTCAGTCCCAATTTTGTGTCTCTAATTTGTGCTTCTCATATACTCATGGGTATAGAGACATCCATTACAGCATGGTCAAGCTTTTAAAGAAAAGCAACTCCTCCTCACCCAGAAGCCAGCAACTCTCAGTAACTCCTCAGATGCAGCTCTGGGCTCTTGAGCCCCTTCCTGCTCCATACTAGAATGTCAGTGCTTGATCTTGTGTGTGTCTTATACAGGGAACCAGAGAGTCTGAGTTCACATTGTACCATACCAGCCTGTGTTGTAGTTTACAGAACAGACATCTAAGTAAGACTGTCTCAGCAACCCACATAACCACCTGAAGAAGACTCTATTGTCTTAGATGACATTTTCATGTATCTTAATTGTCCCTGAAGACATTATCGTAGGGCAGGATATGGGGATATCAATACCCTGATTCTGTGTTAGCTGAGCAATGATGTGTGGTGTCTGTGTCTTAGGGTGTTTTTTTTTTTAATGTGTATAAGCCTACATGTATTCATTCAGTGTACCACATATGTGCTTAATGCCCATGAAGGCCAGAAGACGGTGTCAGATGCCCTGGAACTGGAGTTGCAGACAGTTATGAGCCACCATGTAGGTACTGGGAATTGAATCCAGGTTCTCTGGAAAAACAGCCAGTGTTCTTACCACTAAGCCAGTTCTCTAGCCCTTATATCTTAGATTTTAATAAATAAGTTTGAAATGTAATAAAAAGCTAAATTTTTTAAGTATAAGTAAAGCATTGAATAAGGATATTATCCTAGTTTATTTTCTGTGGTAAAACACCTTGACCAAAAGCAACTTGGGAAAGAGAATATATTTCAACTTATAAAGTTCCAGGTTATAGTTTATCATTGTGGGGAAGCCAAAGCAGGAATTTTACATAGCTAGCCCACATCATCATGTTCATAGTCAAGAATGGAGAGAAATGAATGTATATATGCTTGCTTGCTTGTGCTCAGCTCACTTTTTTCACTCTTCTACAGTTGAGGACCCTGACAGGAAATGATGTCACCCACACCTAGCTGGCTAGGTGTCAATTAACTTAAGACAACACCCCCTTCCCAGGTGACTCTAGGTTGTATCAAGTTGACAGTGTTAACCATTGCAGATAAAAAGGAAACATTTTTATAACTGCACAGTGTTTGTTTTTAAAGTTAACTGTTATTACAAGAGTTTTAAAAATATACCTGGCTATGGTGACATATGTTTTTATTCCTGTTCTTTGGAAATAGAGGCAATAGGGTCAGGAGCTCCTGGCCAGCTTCTGCTATCAGGTTCTCAACCTGTGGGTCACGACTCCTCCAGGGATCCAATGACCAACCCTTTCACAGGAGTTTACCTAAGACCATCTGCATATCACATTTACATTATGACTCATAACTGTAGCAAAATTACAGTAATAAAGCAGCAATGAAAACAGTTTTATGGTTGGGGGATTCACCACAACGTGAGGAACTATATTAAAGGGTCTCTGCATTAGGAAGGCTGAACCACTGCTCTAAAGCCTAAGTATGCAGTGTGCTGTTGTATCTAGCTTTGATGTTTGCACAGCAATGAAATTGCCCCACACTCTGTGTGCCTGTCATTAGGGATCTCTAGCTGTACTTTGAAGAGTTTCCCAATGGCATCAGTACTGATATTAGCAAATAGGGTGATTGAGGTTAGGTGTAATATAGTGAAATGTCCAGTGGGGGCCCTCACCTTTAGTCCTGGCATTCGAGAGGCAAAGAGAGCAGAGCTCTGTGAGTTTGAGGCCAGCTCTACAGAGCTAGTTCCAGTACAGTCAGTGCTACACAGAGAAACCCTGTCTTAAAAAACCTGAATAAATAAATAATAAAATAAATACTGCCCAGTCAGCAAACCATCAGTTTCACCATTTACAAATATTGACTGTTACAAAATCATATACGAGTGAAAGATGCACACAAATTACTTGGTTGTCTAGTCAACAGTAGCTTGAGAGATAGCATAAGAAGTTTATTGGCGAGTTCGAGGCCAGCCTGGTCTACAGAGTGAGTTCCAGGACAGCCAGGGCTACACAGAGAAACCCTGTCTCGAAAAACCAAAAAAAAAAAAAAAAAAAAAAAAGAAGAAGAAGAAGTTTATTGGCTTGGTTTGATATTGCCGTTAGCCTTCCTGCTGAGGCGATGAGGTCAGTGGGCGAATGTTTACCTCTTTAGTGTATGTGAGTGAGCCCTGGAGTCCATCCCCATCAAGAAACCACCACTTGTCAAGTGTGGTTACTTTATCCAAGATGATAACCCACAGTTGACCAAGAGGACTATTAAATACCTGTCTCTCTTTCTCAGCAGTCTGTGGGTCAGAACAATGTATCAAACAGAACAAATGCTGTATTGTGGAGATCACTAATACTTAAATAAGTGTTGCTTTGGAAAATAGTTAATTTTTCATAAAAATGTTTTGTTAATAGTAGGCTTGTGACATCTATGTAAATTTCTCTCTGTTTTAAATTTCTCATGTGGTAAATACTAATGGGTATAAATCCACAGGATATACTTTGTAACGTAAAGTTAAAAGGGACCAGGCTTGTGGTGCAGTCCTTGTAATCCCAGCCCTCACAAAGGCGCAGGAAAATCAAGTTGGAGACCAGCCTGAACTGCACAGCTAGACCCAGTCATTAAAGAGGGGGGGG